>NC_136979.1:41822465-41867465 GCF_032717465.1 Coenobita brevimanus
CCTGTCCACCTACGCCCACACCCTCCACCCACCTGCCAGCCTCTCCGCCTGCTTGTCTGTCTGCTTGTTTGCCCGTCTTACTCCTTGGTTGTCTGCCAGCCTGTCTGTTCCCGTGTCTCACTGCGTCGCTGTCTCTCATTCTGCTTGTCTGCCATTTTGCGTGTCTCATTATTTGACTGTCTGCCTTCCTGTTTGTCTGCCCTCTTGTCAACATTCCTACCTACCTGCCACCAGCCACGTTCACCCGTCCTCGTCCACTCTTTATCCACTCATCCACCTTTCATATACATCCACACACCATTAGTTTACCTACACAGACCACTTTCCTAAATATCCACATATGTACATAGTTATAAACATACATATATATATATATATATATATATATATATATATATATATATATATATATATATATATATATATATATATATATATATATACGAGTACAGCTTTGTAGTCGCACGTTCATATGTACACCCAGTGAGCCATTCTTTCTTCTTCACTAACGTACACCCTCGCCGGTCCACCTACCTACTGATCATCCCACCTACTCACCAGCTTCCTGCTTACCTTACTGTACCTACTGGATCCACCATTCATTTTACCATCTCCATCCACCCACCAACTTGCTGATCATCTTACCTGCTTACCCACATGATACTAACCTGCCTACCTACCTACTTACTGATCATCTAACCTACTTCCCCTTATCACACAAGCCTGTCTTCCTACCTAAATCACCCATACCTTCCTGCTGGTCATTGATCACATTTACTAATCTAGCAGCCTAATCTATCTACCTACCTACCTATGGATCATCGAACCCTTTTACTCACCTACCTATCTACCTACCTACCTACGGATAATCGAACCCGTTTACTCACCTACCTGTCTACCTTCCTACCTACGGATCATCGAACCCTTTTACTTACCTACCTATCTACCTACCTACCGACGGATCATCGTACCCGTTTACCTACATACCTACCTACCTAACCCACCATTCATTCACTCACCCCCACCCACTGACTCCCACCAATGTAGCCCTTCATTAAGATGGACATTTAGTCAGGGTTCCTCTTTCTCATGGAAGGAAGGAAGATGAGAGAGGGGAGGGATGAAGGAAAGCAAGAAAGAAGGAAAAGAGGGAGGGAGGGAAGATAGGAAAGTCGGTAGGAAAGAGGGGGGGGGAAGATGAATGAGAAATTGGGAAGGAAGAGAGAGAGAGAGAGAGAGAGAGAGTGGGGGGGGGGAAGAAAGTTGAAAGAAGGGAGGGAGGGAAGATGGGAAGGTATTAAGAAAGAGAGATGGGGGAAAGAGGAAACAGGAAGGAAGAGAATGAGAGAAAGGGTTGGGAAAGTAAGGAAGTGTGAGAGGGAAGGGCGAGACAGGGAAATAAGACGGAAAAAGACAGAGAGAGTGAGAGAGAAGGAAGGAAACACGAGAGCAAGAAAGAAGGAAGGTTGGAATGGATGGTATTAAGGAAGGAAGGAAGAGAAAGCGGGAAGGAAGCGGGGAGAGAGAGAGAGGGAGACAACCTGAAAGTAGGTGAATGAATGCCAAAGCAGGTCGAGGAAAGTAAGAAGGAAGAATATAAACAAGAAAGACGAAGTTATGTGGAATATAATCGGAAGGAAAGAAGTGGAAAGGAAGGGAAAAAAGTGGTTTGGTGAGGAAAGAATGTTGGATACGGATTTGCGTATTCGTGGAGAGAGAGAGAACGAAGAGAGAGAGAGAGAGAGAGAGAGAGAGAGAGAGAGAGAGGAGGGAATGTGCCTAAGAGAGATCTAGAGGAAAGAGCTTACCCCACATACCAAGAAGCTGTAGGCTGACTCTCTCTGACTCTCTCTCTTTCTCTCTCTCTCTCTCTCTCTCTCTAGGTATATAGATAGATAGATAGATAGATAGAGGTAGATAGATGAAATATATATATATACATAAATGAACTCTCTCTCTCTCTCTCTCTCTCATATATATATATATATATATATATATATATATATATATTTATTTATACTGTGTATATATGCATATTTATACTGTGTATATATGCATATTTATACTGTGTATATATGCATATTTATACTGTGTATATATGTATATTTATACTGTGTATATATGTATATGTATATAATATATATATATATATATATATATATATATATATATATATATATATATATATATACATATATATATATATATATATATGTATATGTATATAATATATATATATATATATATATATATATATATATATATACTTCCATGTTTTTATAAGATGGAGATACATGTTTAAAAAAGGCACGTGCGTTTTATAAGGAACACGTGTTTTGGAGGGTTCTCGTTCGTGTTTAAGCACGTGAGTTATATAAGGAGTACATGAGATACGAGATGTACAGGCGTGTCTATAAAATAAAAAGTAAACTGCACGAGGAAGTATCACGTCTTGTAGAAGATGCACGTGCGTTGAATTAAGTGGCGGTAATGCTTGTGGCACGTGTGTGGGCGTTGGGTGTGTGTGGACGTAGAAGGGAAGGGGGGAAAAGGTGAGGGGGTGTGGATAGGGGGAAGGGTAGGGAATGTGGATTGGAGTGGGGAATAGGGTGTGGGTGGGTAGGGGGGGGTGAGTCGAACCTGTCCTATGTGGGTCATCAGGGTGGCACTCTCTCTCTCTCTCTCTCTCTCTCTCTCTCTCTCTCTCTCTCTCTCTCACACACACACACACACACACACACACACACACACACACACACACACACACACACACACACACACACCGCCGCAATAACCACAAGAGTCCATGCGTTGTAGCCACATCACACTTTCTTCTCTGTAAAAGGGGAGGCTTAGCATGAGGAAAGGCTCAAGGCGAAGGTTCCTCGCCCTTAGACGGTGTGTGTATGCCTGTAGATTTTATTTTCACTCTTACCTATATATACCTACCTGTATAATCTTGACCCTTTTCATAACGATGTCTTTTGTTTTATTTCTCCCGCCAGACGATTTTATTAAACTTAGTGGAGGGTTTTCGAACTGGTGGAGTTAGATGTAGCAGTGGCCAACCCCGTTAAGACTAGCGTTGAATATAACTGTTGAATTTGTGAGACGGGAGCAACAGTAAAATGGAAATACATTAGAGTGAAAGGATTCATCTTCATTTAGGCTGTCATTTCCGTATAGCCTTCCATCTGTCTCGATTATGCGTGTCTTACTTATACATATATTAATTATACATGATTAATCGCATCCAGTAGCTCCTATCAGCACTTATGGAATGGGGTTGATTATAGCTTCATTATATTCGAAATCCAAGTCATGCAAAAGTATTATCGACCATAACTATACCTGTGAAGTGCTTACCTGTTTATTTCAGCCTATATTTTCACCTCATGTAGTTTCCTAGGCCCATCCTGTCATTCATTATACCTTTCATGCCTGCCGTCTCATTTGCATATCGCCACAATCTTCACATATATCTTATCTTTGTTTCTCCTTCCTCTGTCTGCTTTCTAGTTCTTTATCCGTTTCCTTTTTCCATATGTTCTTATCGTAATCATAGCATGTATCCCCCTCCTCTCTCTCTCCCTCTCTCTCTCTCTCTCTCTCTCTCTCTCTCTGCATAATGAGTAACTTGAATATCAAGAATTTGCTGGGTAAAGGGGTAACATATGACCAGAGAGAGAGAGAGAGTAGGGATTGCAGTACAGAAACAACTGAGAAATTTCAAAGCTGAGGAAAGAGGGAAAAAAAATACCTGCAATTTTGTAGGCGTGAGAGCAATAGCAGGCACGACGAAAATAGCTTTTAGGTAGGATAAATATGGACTGGAACGTAAAAACACAAACTCATCCCAAAACAGAAAGTGAGTAAATGAGGCCCTCGTCTGTCTCCATCATCCCTATTTAACCTCATCACTACAATGACTTTTTTATTTCATTATTCGTACTGTTTCCAGATTTAATACAGCTTTGGGGAATTTTCGAACCAGAAGAGGTCTTTCTCAGGTTGAATAAAATTGTCAGGAAGAAGGCTTAGATGCATGCCTGTCAACTACGCGAGGGTTATTAAGGCAGACAGACAAGCAAAATCCTCATCTACCCCTAGAATACGACAGGAGATAATAATAGACGCCTTCTGTAAACACTTAATTCCAAAGTTGTGACTCACGACTTTAAGGATTACTTGGGGTGTGGGGGCACCATTGAAGTCGCTGAGATGAAATGGCGAGTTGTTATGGTAGTTTTTGGAATCTCTCATTTTTCTCTCACTCACTCGCTCATTTTCTCATTCTCAGCATTCATAAGCAGTCATTAAGGCAAACAGACAAGCAAAATCCTCATCTACCCCTAAAATATGGCTGGAGATATTATGATAGACGCTTTTATAAAGAGTTAATTCCAAAGTTGACTCACGACTTTAAGGATGACTTGTAGGGGCACCATTGAAGTCGCCGAGATGAGCGTGCGTTGTCACGGTCGCTTTTGGAATCTCTCTCTTTTTTCTCTCTCACTCCCTCGATTATTTTCTCATTCTCAATACTCATAAAGTCTTCCATCAGTGAGTTCTCAGTGCAAGTCCTTATTAACATTAGTATGGATGTATGAAGGAAGTGAAGCTAAACAACAATCAAGACGATTCAACCACAACATGATTCGAAAGGGTTTTCCCCCGGAGGCAGTTTATATCACATTTTGAGTTTGTATTTGTATTTTGAATTTGTATTTAACTGCTTCATTCCAATGGCATATGTTTACATTGCTGCCACCAGACTTTTTTATTCAGTTTTTGAGAGATTTTTCGAACCGGAGGATATTTATATAGCCTTCACTAACCCTGTCAGTACTTGAGGTCTGTTCTGAGTTGAATAAAATCGTCAGTCGGTAGCAAGAATAGACAATTACGCCATTGGATTGAATGGGATAGCTTTTCACTCTTTTTTTCTCTTCTACACGTCTCAATTAGTGCCAGGAGTGTACAGTAGGTACCTCGTGCTAGCTTCATGCAGATAAGTTAGAAACCCTGCAAGTGAGTGGTTGGCCTTGATGGGGTTTGTTCTAAGGCTCCACCACCTGCCACCTGCGCCATCTATTCCTGTACACCACCACCACCGCATCTGTTGTCACACACCACCTCCATAAACCTACTTACACTGACCACTTAAATACCACCACTTGCACCACTGTTACTACCACCATCCATATCACCTTCTACTACCGCCATCTTTCTCTCCTGCTACAGTCCGCCCCTCCTTCTACGACCACCAATAGGACATATACATCAGTGCTGTCACGTTCCACTAAATTGTCACCACTTGGAACACCACGGCTACCATGTGGACTGCCTACAAAATCTACTACCACTCGCACCACTTCCCATTCATTCACCATTACCATTAACCTAAATACAGGTGCCACTAACGCCACCTCAAAAAATCACCATCGGCACCACAACTACCACCACATGTACCACAGCTGTTTCCATCTACATCACCCACAACTACCTTCTGTATCATTTATTACCACCCTCAACATTTCCGTCTTTCACCCTGACTTTACACATACATACACTTATCACTTAAACCACTGCCAAATATCAGCACCTGCAACACCTTTTCCTGCCACCTGCGCAGCTGCTGTCACTGCGAACACCGCTACTGCCATCACTCCTAGCATTGTGTAACACCACCACCACCACCACCACCACCACCACCACCATCTTACCCCATCACTCACCGTCACCACGTTCACTACGGACTCGTTTAACCTCTGTCCTTTATGCAACTACCAGTATTGCTACTACTAATACCACTATCACCACTACTACCAGTTCTCTTCACTAGTCCTCGTGCCACCAAAACCATTATTTCTCTTCCACCACTACATCTACTATTACCATACGTACAATGCGACTACTACCATATTGCCACCATAACCATGATCACTACTCACACTGCTACCGTTACGACCGCCAACATCACTACCACAATTACTATCACCATCATTACTACCATCATAACCACACTACTAAATCCAGTACTACTATTAATTACTACTACCATCACCCCTTCACCACCACCACCATATCTACAGCTACCACTGCTGCCACTTCTACCAGAACCATCATAGCCATCACTACCACACCCACTACCACTACAGCTACTACCACACCCACTACCACTACAGCTTCTACCACACCCACTATCACTACTCCTACTACCATTCCCATCACCACCACCACCACTACCACAATCCCCAAGGTCTTTCACCTATATAAGGACAATTCTGAGCCTCACCAGCATAGCAGTATTACAATGGCCACCTGTGTGTATGAGAGAGAGAGAGAGACAGACAGACAGACAGACAGACAGACAGACAGAGAGTGAGAGAGAGAGAGAGACAGACAGACAGACAGACAGACAGAGAATGTCAGACTAAAGATGAAAAGGTTGAAGGACAGTGGGTATTAGCTCATATTAAGGCGGTCAGAGGGTGGTGATTTTAGGAGGTGGAATGTTATGGGGATGAAGGGAGGCGAGAGGGGAGGGAGGAAAAGGTGAAGAGAGGGAATGTATGAGGAAGGAGGGATGGAGGTGCGGGAAGAGAGAGAGGAAAGGGTAAGAGGGGAGGGGAGGTGATGGAGAGGTGGTGTGGGGAGGAAAAGAAGCGTAAGGAGGGGAGGAAATATAGGGAAAGGAAGTGTGAGGAGGGGAGTATGGGGATGGGGAGATATTTGGGAAAGGATGGGGGAGGAGGTAATGAGGGGGTCTGGTAGAGGAGGGTGAGAGGTTGTTGGCAGGGCATTATAGAAGGCGTTCACAGGTCGTAAAAATACGTACACGGTCCATTATATTACGTACATGGGTAATTAAAATATGTACACATGTAAATTATCACATTTCACACATTAACATACGGTACCTGCATGCCATTAGCATAAATGTGTGTGTGTGTGTGTGTGTGTGTGTGTGTGTGTGTGTGTGTGTGTATGTGTGTGTGTGTGTGTGTGTGTGTGTGTGTGTGTGTGTGTGTGTGTGTGTGTGTGTGTGTGTGTGTGTGTGTGTGTGTGTGTGTGTGTATGCACGCTGTTAGTATATGTACACATGGTATTAAAACGTACACAGGGCGGTAAAATGCGTACACGGATTACTGAAATTCCAGACACACACACACACACACACACACACACACACACACACACACACACACACACACACACACACACACACACACACACACACACACACACACACACACACACACAGATATTAAATATTCATCCACTCTGACACTCGCATACCTTTCACACAGACACCCACACACACAACAGTCACTTTAGCACACACGCCCTCACTCTAGTACTACCCTCATTCTCTTCTCTCTTCACTCACATTCTACTCCCTCCCATTACCTTTACACTCACTCACTCTTCACTCACCTGCGCTCATCCCTCTCACATTTCTCACACTATACTTTCACACCCCCTAACTCACCCTAACTCTCACTCCCCACTCACTTTTACACACCCTCACTCTCATCAATAACCCCCCCCCCACACCGCACACACCACAGCAGTCTCACTCCCCCCTCCCCCATCAACGCTGTCTAATTTCCAAACCCGAATCCTCTCACCTTTGACCCCTGCAGAGCGAAACGTGTGTGAGCCAAATTAGAGAGAGGGAGAGAGAGAGAGTGAAAGACAGAGAGAGAGAGAGAGTGAGAGAGAGAGAGAGTGAAAGACAGAGAGAGAGAGAGTGAGAGAGAGAGAGAGAGAGTATATTTCTACCTCAGCCAGGGTTTCGTCTTTAAGTGTGTGTGTGTGTGTGTTAATGATGGTTACATTATGTAGTCTAAGGTAAAGTTAGGATGTGGTTAGATAATGTGTGATTAGGTTAAGTTAGGATAAATCTGGCGAGTTAAGATAATGTTAGGTTATGTTAGGTTAGATTAGGATATGTTTGGTTAGATTAGGTAAGGTGAGATTTACTTTAAGGGTTGGGTTAAGTTGGGTTAGTTAAGGTAAGTTAGGTAAGGTAAAGCTGGCTGGTTAGTGGGCGGACTGGATGTAGTGGTGAGGTGGGTAGGTAGACCGGTGGATAGGTGGATGGATAGATGGGTGAGGCAACTGAGGTGGACTGAAGTGAGGCTAGAGTAGTTAGGTACGTTGGAGGGAATGTGTTGGTAAGAGAGAGATAGTGGAAGGCGGATGAGAGGGTGGGTGAATGCTTGAATGGATGAATAATGTGCATGAGGAAACGAAGGTGGACCCAATATTGAAGACTGAGTGGTTTGGAGAGTAAGAGAGAGTGGCTTGATGAGTGAGAGATAGTGGAAGTTGGGGGTAGGTGGATGGGTGGAGGAGGAGGAAGAAGAATAGTGAATGATGAGTGGATGGGAGGGTGGGTGGGATTGGTGGGGGTGAGAGGAGAGTTGTAAGGAATGTGGGTGGAGAGATGGACAAGGTGAAAGGCGGGAGTGTTAGGTGGGTGCGTAGGTGGTGTTAGTTGGGTGGGTGGGTTACTTGTGTGGGGCACGTGGTGGAGAGAGAGAGAGAGAGAGAGATTAGTTAGGTAAGTAGCTAGATAGACAGACAGGTGTGTTGGTTGCTAATATGTCAAGTAGATAGGGAGCTGGTTGTGTTGCTGTGGTAAGGTGTACGTGGAGGTGGAAGAACTCAGGAATGTGGAAGGAAAATAGGATATGGTGGAAGCGTGGGTGTCGTGAAGTTTGGAAAAGTGGAGGAAGAGCTTATGAGGGGGTGGAAGAGAGGATGGTGAGGTGGAGGGCAAGGGTGTTTTCAAGGTGGAAGGAAACATAAATGGATGCAGTGGAAGAGAAGTGCATAGATGAAGAGATAGGAGGTAAGGATAGTGTAGTATGTTTTGGAAGAATAGAAGGATGTGGAAGGTGGAAGATATTGGGAAGGTGGATAGAATCATAAATGGAGAGAGTGGAAAAATAGATAAGGAAATGGGATATTAGACAAAGATGAAAAATTGGTTTGGGGTTGATAAAACGTTGTAGATGGTAGACACTGGGAGTTTAGAAAGATGCAGAGGTGGAAAGGTCTCCTATATTGCATAGTTGAAAAGAAAACGTAAATAAAAAATGGTACAAGTAAGACTCTGGAAGATGAAAGATGTTGAAAAAAAAATGGAAGGAAGTTTATGAAGGCAAGGCGTAAAAAGATGGAAGAAAAATTAACAGATTTGGAGAATTTTATAAGGATAAGAAATGGAAGATGTTGGGTATTTAGAAAGATATGTGAAAAGAAAGTGGTTAAGAAAGCTTCAGAGGTTGATAGGTGAGTGGAATTGGTGGGAGTGTGGGCTGGGAAAGGTTGTGGATGAGCGTGTGAAGTGGAGGGCAAGACAACAGGAACAAGTAGATATATGACTTGGGGAAGGTGGTTTGTGGAAAAATAATGGGGAGGTATTGTGGTCTGGATGGTTGGATGGATAAGCGGTTGAATGGGGTTGAAAATTGAGGGCTAATGGAGAGAGAACCGGGAAGAAAATAATTATGAAAGGTGGATAGATGGATGGAAAGGGCTGGCGGATAGGGAGCTGAATAAGGCTCAGTGTAAGAGACAGTGAATAGTGAGCAGGCAGGAAAAGAGTTGGGAGTTTGAGGATGGAAGGGACAGGGAGTGGATGGATAGATGGAGGGAGACTGAATTTCTTGTGTTTGGAGAGGATAATCGAGTTGGAGGGTTCCCTGACTAGAGGCAGCAGGAGAGGGAGGGAAGGAGAGAAGGAATGGGGACACTTGTGGGGAAAACTGAGAGGAGGAGGGAAATCAGAGGCAAGGAGAAAGGATTGAGGAGGTCTATCTATCTATCTATTGCCAGACGCCTCAATCCCGTTTGGGGTGGCCACAAACAAATCGCCTCCAAGTCGCCCTGTCCCCCGCCATTTCACTACCCTGCTCCCAACTCACACCCCCCTCTCTCATATACCTCTCCACCCCATCCCTCCATCTCATCCTCGGTCTCCCCCTCCCTCTTCCACCCTCCACCTCACTCACATACACTCTCTTCGTCAGTCTTTCACCCTCCATCCTCTCCACATGGCCAAACCACCTCAGTGTGTTCCTCACAACGCTTCCTATCACATCCACATCAACACCACAACGCTCCTTTATATCCTCATTCGTCAGCCTGTCTCTCCACGTGACTCCACAAGCTCCTCTTAAATAACTCATTTCCACTGCTCTCACTCTTGACTTGTGTCCTTCCAACAACGTCCAAGCTTCACTTCCGTACGTTAGAGTTTGTATCACAATACTGTCATGTAGTAACTTTTTTACTTCCATGCTCACTTCCCTGTTTCTTATCACTGCTTTCAAGGAACCAGCAACCTTTCTTCCCTGCTGTACCCTTTCAAGCACTTCACCCTCCAAACCTCCATCCTTACTCATCACACTACCCAAATACTTAAACGTACTCACATTTTCCAATTCCTCACCATCCAACCTCGCTATACATTCACTGACTTCACCTCTCTCAAAGACCATCACTTTACTCTTCCCTACATTCACCTTTAGGTTCCGTTTCTTACACACTCTCTCAAACTCATCCACCAAGCCTTGCAGCTCCCCTTCATCTTCACTCAACAACACAGTATCATCTGCAAACAACAGTACAGGGAGTTTCCAAACACTATCCTCTCTCACCAGGGCCACTCCAACATCCACTACCCTACCTTGTACCTCTTTTATTACCCCATCCATGTACAGATTGAACAACCATGGAGACATGACACATCCCTGTTTCAAACCAACTTTCAAAGAGAAAAATTCACTTAGTTCACCATCCACACGCACTGCAGCCTTAGCACCATCATACATACTCTTCACAGCATTCAACAACTTCCCATCTACTCCATATATTCTTAACACTTTCCACCCACCCAGACAGAGGGAAAGGATAGACAGGGGTAGAAAGAATGGAAGGGGTTATTGGGAAAGAAAAAAAAAAGATGAGGGAAAGGAAAGAGATGGTACAAGAGGGATGGTGGGGGGTGGAACGGGCAAGAGGGAAGGTTAGCATCCTCTCTTGCATCCTTCCATCATACATACTCTTCACAGCATTCAACAACTTCCCATCTACTCCATATATTCTTAACACTTTCCACCCACCCAGACAGAGGGAAAGGATAGACAGGGGTAGAAAGAATGGAAGGGGTTATTGGGAAAGAAAAAAAAAAGATGAGGGAAAGGAAAGAGATGGTACAAGAGGGATGGTGGGGGGTGGAACGGGCAAGAGGGAAGGTTAGCATCCTCTCTTGCATCCTTCCACTCATCTCCCCCTTCCAGCCTCCCAACCACCCTTCCACTCACCCAGACAGTAGGTCCGGGAGGTGAGGTGACGGGGCTATTGTGGGAGGTGACGTAATGTGCTGGGAGGGAGTTGGGGGTGAGGAGAGGGAAGGCAGGGTGGGGGTACAGAGGTCAGGAGGAGAGAGGGAGGGTGTGAAGAGAAAAGAGTGAAGAGAGAAGAATGAGAGGACAAGAGGAAAGGAATAGGAATGAGAGGACAAAGGGATGCAGGGGTTGCGAGGTTGAGGAGAGGGAGTGAAAAGAGGGAGGGGTGAAGAGGTCAGGAGAGGGGAGGAAGAGGAATGAAAGGACAGGAAAGGAGTACAAAGGAAAGCAAACAGCAGCAGACATATTGGTCATGACTACATAATGACACTGACATGATAATCAACATAAGAAAAGAACATCCACTGTGGCAGAAGCTAATTTATTCCAAAAGCTTTTCACTGAACATGTCAGGGATAAATTTTCGTGTCACTTTTTTTTTTTTCCTTCAGATCTTATAATCCTTGAGGCCATTTGTTTTAGGGAAAAATGGAATTTCTTATGTAAGAGTTAGATATCATGGTCTTTCTTCGTAAGAAACAGCTTCGAAAGGACCATTAGATCTATTACTTTCTGTTTTGGTTTGTACTCCTTTGAGAGGGAAGCAGAGGATAGTAGAGGAGAGAGAGGATAATGGAGGCAGAGGGGAGGAAAGGTCAAGTGGTGGGGTTGAGGAGATGAGAGGGGACTGAGGGGTTTGTGCTGGGGGTCAGTTAATGTGAAGTCAGCAGGGGGTGGGGGAACTTAGTCATGACATCACCTTCCTTATTTGTGAAGTGACCTGTGTCTTCTGAAGTCACCTGGTAATTCTGGTTATTCGGCCAGATTTTTTTTCTTTTTGTTTGGCCTTAGCTCACCTCGCTCCTCATGATCTGGAAATGTTGCAGGTCCTGTGTGTCGTGGAATTTAACCTTTGTTGGATATACGTCATCGTTATCATTACCGCCATCGTCATTCTGTTTATCATTGTTTTTTTATCGTCATCATCATCATCATCATCATCAACTTTATTGTGGTCGTCAACGTCATCACTGTACAAAGGAGTTCAGGTATGGTGAAGAATATACCTTGTAGTCGCTATAACGAGTATATTTGTGGCAGATTATGACATGGTATGATATATTTCCTATTAAAGTAAGAAAATCGTAGTAAAGCATGCAAGTGGGTGACTGGATAGGCGAATGTACAGGCAGAAAAACATAGATAGATAGACTTATAGATAGATAGCTATAGATAGATAGATAGATAGATTTGTAGACTGAAAAAAAGGAAATACCAAATGAATTTAAAGAGAATATAGCTTCTAACATTTTACCTTCACTCTTCCTGTGCATTACGCCCTTGGAATACTTAATGAAGGATTAACATATAGACGAGAGAGAGAGAGAGAGAGAGAGAGAGAGAGAGAGAGAGAGAGAGAGAGAGAGAGAGCACAATGAACCTGCCATATTAACTGAGATGCAACAGTCCAGCACCTAGCCTAACACTTACTCTCTTCCTCTACATTTCGCCGATGGAATATGTAATTAACGATGTTCTTGACGTACACATACATAATATACCTAGATAGATACACAGGTAGGTATAGGTAGATAGATGAGTAGATAGGTAGATAGATAAATAGGTAGGTAGGTATAGATAAATGGTTATAGACAGATAGATAGATAGATAATTAGATGGGTAGGCAGAGAGGTAGATGGATGTAGACAGATAAGAGAGGAGAAGGTTGAAGACATAAAAACGTGCACACAGTAAAAGATAAAACAACGAACATACACTTCTAGAAATGACAAGAAGAAAAAAATGAAACACAAACATTTCAACAGCAAACACATCATTTCCCTTCCTCCTTCACGACACCCTCTTTGAATATTAATAAAGAGGATGTTCTTCGTCATACGATACGCCTTTGTCCCGCCATCTTGCCTATTTATATAAGTTGAATGTAAAGAGAAAAGGAAATGCAGAGAAAAATATATCCTAAGTGGGTGGGGGTTGTATCCTGTGTGACGTCATCTTCTGGGGATTTTTCCTCTCTCTCTCTCTCTCTCTCTCTCTCTCTCTCTCTCTCTCTCTCTCTCTCTCTCTCTCATTGATATCTAATATCATTGTTTTATTTTCTGTTCTCTTCTTTTGTTTTTTATAATTCTTCTGTTTCCTTTATAATGTTTTTCTTCGCCCTTCCTCTTCTTCATTTCTTCACTTTCTTTGTTTTCCTTCCCTCTGTTCTTTTTTATCTGTCTCTCTTTGTCCTCACGTCTACCCGAGCCACTCTCCCCTCCATATATCTCGGCCTCTTCGCCATCAGATCAGACATAATGGCAGGACACAAAGTAGAGAAGACCTTGCCAGCGCTTCGTAATAAACCATTCCTGAATTTAGTAAACTCGTGCAGCGGAATCAAGAACCAAAGAGGGGTTGGTATGGCTTTAATACCCCCCTCCCAAAAAAAAAAAAAAAAAAAAAAAACTTTTGTCGTCGTCCCTCTAGCTTTCGATGGCCTGGGCACCTCTTCCTTAGCGATTTATTTTGCATGACACCTTGAAAGTGTCTCGCATGTTGTTTGTCGTTTGCCTGACCCGTTCAGTTCGATTACGCTTTTTTTTTATTCTTGCCATCTCCAGCCAATTTTATAAACCATGGGATAGGCCTGAAGAAGTGGCAGGATTAGATACAACCAGCATTTACGCCCTCAAGGCACGAGGTAAATAGCATCACTTGGAGATAGCAAGACTAATGCAATAAAATACATGATCAGATTTAATTTGTGTAACGTATATTGCAAGATAGCGTTAAGATGGTAGAGAGCCTCCTAAGTCCACGAGAAGAGCTGATAAGGGTGAACTGCTAGTGCCTCCAAGTTCCTAACACCACTGCCCCCTGTCCACCCCAGACGACTGAGGGATGAGCCTGATCTGAACCCCTGGGGAACTCTCCTTTACGTAACCCAGACAAGACCACCTAGTTACGGGACACATTACCTATTTACTCTCTCAAGGTCTCTATGTTTCCTTTCTTCCACCCTTCTTTCCTTCCTTCCTTCACTCCTTCCTTCCTTCCTTCTTTCCTTCCTTCCTTCCTTCCCTCCTTCTTTCCCTGCTTCCTTCCTTCCTTCCTTCCTTTTTTGTTTCGATCTTTTGCGTTCCTCCTTTCGTCCTTTGCCTTGGGGAGAGAGAGAGAGACAGACAGACAGGGGGGGGGGGCAGATACAGACAGAGAGACAGAGCAATAACTTCCACGCGACCCATGTTTGGTTTCGAAATCTTTTGAGGCTGAAAAATGTCAAGAGAGAAGGTGAGGCTAAGAGGGAGGGAGGACGGGAGGGAGAGAGGGAGAAAGGATGAGAGGAAGGGGGAGGGAGGGAGGAAGGAAGGGAGGGAGGAGAGGGAAGAGATGAGGAAGGGAGGGAGGGGGTAGCATAGGAGTGAATATAAATCATAAGATGAGGTGGAAACGAGAGACGGAAAGAGAGGAGTAGGGAGAAGGGTTGGGGGGAAAGGGGGAGTAGTGGGAGGGTGGGGAGGATTGGGAGAGCCGAGGGTGGATGGGAGGGGAGGGGGAAGGTATGCAGTACACGTAAATCGTATAAGGAGATGGGGTGGGAGGGAGGAAAGGAGGAATAAGAAGAAATTAAAAAGGGTAAAGGTAGGGAGGGGGGGAAGTCAGGAAGAGGGAGAGGGGGAGGGGAGAAGATTGAGAGTACATGTAAATCGTGGCGAGAATGTTGAAGTGGGAGGGAAGAATGGAAGGGAAGATCAGGGAAAAGGAATTGGGAGGGATAGGGAGTAGAGGGAGCCGGAGGGAAGGGGAGGAGGGGAAGGAGGGTAGTGCTTGGAGGCAACAGGGAGTATATGAAATAGGTGGGATGGAGACAAAGTGGGAGGGAAGGAAGAATATGGAAAAGCGATAGGGAAGGATAGGTAGGGGAAGGATGGAAAGAAAGAATTTGACAGAAGGGGAGGGACAGATAGGTAGGTCTAATGGTGGAGTGGATTGTATGTGGACAGGACAGAATAGATGGCTAGAGATTTTGTTAGTAAGGGATATGGGAGATTGGTGTTTGGTAAGAGAGGGAGGGAGGGATGGAATGGGGATAGGTTAAGAGAGAGAGAGAGAGAGAGAGAGAGGATATTTTATGATTTTTCTCCAAATGCGCATCAAGGAGTGGTTCCTGACAATTCACATTCCTTACACCTTCACTCTCTATACCGTAAACACACACACACACACACACACACACACACACAGATACACAGAGAAGTACCCAAACACAGAGAGGCACTGAAACCTACAAACACGTAGAAAAACACCCACAGACGGACAAGTACTTACCCCGAAGTACACAGAAAATTCCCAAGGACACAGAAACACAGATAAAAGCTCCCTGTCACTGAGAAAAGCATCCTAACTCGGAAAACAGCCCAAGCACACAGAAAAGCACATAAACACGCAGAAAATCCCCAAAACACACAGAACAATCATCAACAAACACCTTGAGGAACTGGTTGATGTTAGAGGCTACTGTTGTTGTTGTGTATTGGTTGGGTATAATGTCTCCTGCCTTTTGGGGAAGATGGATGGGTTGGGCAGAGCGATGGTGATGTGGATGGTGATGGTGTTGGGGAAGGTTGGAGTGAGAATGGTGATAATAATGGTGGTAGATGGTTGAAATGGTGATAGTGGGGAAGGCTGGAGTGGTGGCTGTGAGAATTGTGATGATGAGATGTTGACGGTAATGGTGATGGTGGTGGTAATGCTGATTTGTACAGTGATGTGATGTTGATGATGGTGATAATGAAAGTGGTACCAGTGACTCTAGTTATGATGATTACGATGGTGATGATAGTAGTGATCAAGCGGCTAGTGATGAAAGTGATGACGGTGGTAATGACAAACAGTGATGATGATGATGATGATGATGATAATGCTGAAAGTGATGATGCCTACTGACCCTAGTGTCCTATCTCCTACCCCCAAGGTCGCTACTATCATAAACATGGCGCCACTCTCTCCTTCCTTCACCCCGTGTCTTCTTCATGCATTTTACTCAGCGGTTTATCCTTTAGTCTTTCTTATATCTTCTCATTCATTCCTACCTACTGCACCTCATTCCATCCTCTCCTTCCTTTCTTTCCTTTCATCCTTCCTACCTACTATCCTTCCTTCCTTGCACACTCCTTCCATCTTTCCTTCCTTGCACACTCCTTCCATCTTTCCTTCCTTGCACACTCCATCCTACACAGTCCCCCTCTATTCTACCCTGTTTTTTTCTTTCCTTCTTTGCCTCTCTCTTGCTTCATCAACCCTCCTTCCTTCAAGTGTCTTTCAACCTTTCCTCCCTCTCCATCACTCCTCCCTTCCTTCCTTCCTTCCTTCCTCCCTTCTTCTCTCTTTCTCTCCTTTCTGTTCCCCTCTTTTCCGTCGCTTCCTTCCTTCCTCTTTCTTACATTCCTCATTCGTTATGTGATATTCCACTCTTTACACCCTCCTTCCCCCCCCCTTCTCCCTTCCTCCCGTCTTTTCTTCTTCCCTCCCTCCTTCAGATTATCCCAACCTTTTCTAACCTTTTTCTCTCAAACCGGATTATCCCTGTCCTTCCCTCCACCCTATAGTCTCTCTCTCTCTCTCTCTCTCTCTCTCTCTCTCTCTCTCTCTCTCTCTCTCTCTCATATCCCAGCCTTATTTTTTCCGTATCTTCCTTCTCATCTCTTTCCCTCGTATTCCTCTCTCTCCGCCTCATTCCGTGTCCTCACTCCCTCCTTCAGCATTCCACTCTTCCCATCTTTTTGTCCATCCTCTTCACTCATTTTGTGTTAGTCCTACTCTTCATATTCCTCCTTTCTTATCTCCTTTCTTTGCTTTTGCATTCCTTCTTTTTCACCCCTTCCTCTCTCCTCTCTTCTCCTCCATCCCTAACTCCTTCTCATTCTCCCTCCCTCCCTCTCTCCCTCGTCTGCATTCTTCACTCCTCCCTCCTTCCTGATCTCCCTGCATAGTTCCCTTTCCGCCACTTTCTCTCCGTTTTGTTGATAAAGAGAAGGCCGCCCCTGACAGGGTGCTGCGTCAGATAATAGGGATGTGCAGTAGATCAATAGATAGGCAGTGAACAAATTGTGAATAGTCAGCAACGAATAGTGATGAATGTCTGAACAATATTCAAAGCGAAGGGAATATTTAGAAAAGACTGAGATAAGATGCCGAACTACAATTTTAAAATGAGTTGACAAAGAAATTCGCACGAAAGTTTAAAAAAAAAAAAAGGAATGAAAATTTGTAAAGATAGGTGGAAAATTTAAACTGATGGTGAATTTAAATGAATTAAAATATTCACGAAGCAATAAAATACCAAACTCGTAAGATATTTTGGATTTTCTTTCTTTAGTAGTGGAAGTGAAATTTTCCTAGGCAGACACATTTACTGGTGAACCTTGGCATGGATGGATAGCTGCAGTGAGGACGAGGGTAGATGAATATAAATAGACAAAAGAGGACAAAAGTAGATGGACTGGATGAGAACATGTAGATTGGATGAGGATACATAGATGGACGATAAATAAATACCATTAGATAGCAAGATACATACAAACGCGTATATAGAGAACAGATTGAGTGACAACTGATATACAGTAGAAGGGTGAGGATAGAGACTGAAAGATGAGGATTGATGTACGGAGCCGGTAGGACTAGCGTAGATCGAGTATATACAAAGAAAGGAGAGGCGGAAAGGTCAGATTTAACAAGCTGTAACTACCTCGTCCTTCCCACATTCCCATCACCTCGCAGCACGACAAGAACTGCACATACCTCGCCGAATTGGAAACAAAAAAAATGCAGGGAAAGGTTGTTCGTACAAAGAAAATAGACATGCTATATCAATCGATCGATCTGTGTCTATCTATCTATCTATCTGTCTACCTATATCTGTCTGTCTGTCTGTCTGTCTGTCTGTCTCTCTCTCTCTCTCTCTCTCTCTCTCTCTCTCTCTATATATATATATATATATATATATATATATATATATATATATATATATATATATATACGGTATATAATCATTTCATCATCGTGGAAAATGCACTCGTAAATTAATTTGTGTGTAATAATACCAGAGAAAAAATAATTAGCTGGTGTTCATGCAAAAAAAAAAAAAAAGGGGGGGCTAAGTCTTACTTGGAAAAAAAAAATCTTACCCAAACAAGAGGGGCACTCTGTGGAGCGGATCCCTCTGACAAGATCAACGTAATTTCCAAACCATTTTTCATGATGGACTAGGTTTTCTCATAATTGATTAGGGTTTCGCAAAAAGTGTTTTCCGGATCCAGAATCTGTAATACGATCCGGATCGGTCAAAAAAGTTATTTGATTGTTCCCTGGGACATGGGTTATCTTACGCACCAAATTTGGTCCATATCGCTCTTTTGGTTTTTGAGTAATCTTAGTAACAGACAAACAAACTAACAAACAAACTGATAAAAACGTACTCTCATTGTCGGAGAGAATTAGGTAGTCTGTGGTAATACAAAAAAAAAAAAAAGTGGGAATTTGGGAATCTATACTAGAAAAAAAAAAAGTTTCATTATTTTGTTGATGCCGAAAAAGCTACTCTCCCAAATTTAGCAAATGTGATTATACTAGAGAAAATACTAGGCAGTACGCGTTCATGCTGTAAGGAAAAGATTAGCGGTAGAGCATATTAAAGAATATGCGATTATACTAGAAAAACATACCACATAGTGTAGTAGTAGTGAATAATCTATTAATACTGTACTAGGAATACAGACACTCGTCTAAAAATGCTTAGTACTATGCCGTTTATATTCAGAAAAATATACTATACATCACATAATACATGGCGTTTATACTAGATATTGCGATATTTGGCTAAAAATCATGCTAGATGCCATGCTGATAATATATGGCACACATCCTAAACACTCTGCACTTATGTCAGGCGTGAGGCAGCGGATGGCGTGCGATTATATAAGAAGTAAATATAAATGAGTTCTATTCACTCATACAATTAACAGTGACGTCAGAACAAACGTGATCATACCAGGTTACACACACACACACACACACACACACACACACACACACACACACACACACACAAAGCTATAAATAATGATATGTAAAAAAAGAAATGTGTTCAGAACCAGCGAACAAAAAGATCCCATTCCACTCCACCAAATAACAGGAATCGAACGGACCGTCATTAGGGAAGGGCTCGAAGGTCATTGCTTGCTGTACTACCTGTTTTAAACCTTTTATTGTGATCACGTCTTATTTCGGTTGATCCTTGCTACCTCCACGCGATTTTTTTTTTCTTGCGTCGGAGGTCTCTTATAATGAAGGGGTTAATGAAAACTATATGTAACTCGAAATTTCTCCTCTAAATTAAATTATATAAAAACAAGAATAAACACACACACACACACACACACACACACACACGTCACTGGAATCTAGGGATTAAGCGCATCCGGAACACTGTATATTTGTTTTCCTTAGATACACAAACAGATTTACATAAGAACATCAATACTTTAAAAGAAAAAAAAAAAAGACGCATTAAGTAAGTCGTTTGGTCCATACTAGGCAGCTCCTGTAAAAAAAAAAAGGGGGGGGGGGAAAGAAGGGTTAGGTATGAGTAGACTACAAGAATATGTTGAGGATAAAAGAAGACTTGTTTTCATAGGACGGACAGGCTAAGGAACGGGTATTATCTTACCGTGTTTCGTATTTTTTACTGCAGCAATAAACCTTTGATACGAGAGGACCGGGATGCACAAACTGGAATGCAACTAGTTCTCTGTCGTAACTCGTATTTGTTTCCGTAGGAAGGACAAGGAAGGAAGGCGCAAAATCTCCCCTTGTCTCTCGTCCTTCCTGCCAAAGCTAGTTGTAATTACAAGAGAACAGTTATCCCCCTTCGTAACTAACACCTTTATTTGTAGGAAGGACGAGACGGGGAAAAAAAAAAAAAATACCATATTTCTAATCCTTCCTGCCAATGCAAGTGTCTGTTATGAGAGAGAAATTTGTCCTGACTTATTTTGTGCCAGAGCAAATTTCAGTAACGAAAACAATGATTATCCGGGGCTATTTTATGCTTGGCGACCCTGGCTTGATAATGGCGCGCTCTTTAAGATATTTACGAAACCGCGTAATTGTCATGTGTTTTTAAGCCCTATGAGGTTAATAGAGGGGGATTTTGTTAGTTTAATCATGGGAGGGGCTAATTAGGGTGTAAGGGTGAAGGGGGAAGGAGTGAGGCGGATAAGAAAGTGAAGGAAGACTACTTGTGTGTGAGTCATGGGGAGAACGGGACAAGGGGTAGTGTGGGATGATTCGGAACTCGAGTGGGCGAGGTGACTGGCGGTGCCATCCACTCTCATGACTATGCTCGAATGTTCCTATCTCTTCTTGGTCTTCCTCCGTGATATATTTTGTTTAGGAAAGGCGTAAGGATGGAAGGAAAGGCGAGGGAAAGGAGGGTTTAGGGAAAATAGCCGAGCATATGGTATGGCGAGGGCGGGTAAGGCTTGGCACCCGATGTTGTTGTCCTTGACGCGGGAACTTGCCTTGTCTTCCCACGCGGCCGCTAGGTGTCGCATGGCGAGATTGTTCTCATTATTTCGCCCTTAATTCCTCCCAGTAGCACTCCTAGTCCTCAGTTTTATGCCCCAGAGTACCAAAAATTAGTGAGATCATAGGTGTTGAGATTTGAAAGGTTGGTAGGAAAGCGAGAAAAATAAGGTGGTGTGTTATTAATCGCTGGCACTCCTTCCGTCCAGTCCGCTAGACCCGTCGTGCCTCACCGAAGATTACCAATTCAATCCTGGCAGCCACCCTACCCACAGCAGGCCACCTCTCCATCAATATCCAAGAGGAGAGAAAGGAAAATTAATCTAAAATCCCCGTCGATCATCGTCACACACTCCATACACTTTCTTTTGCTTCGATTTCATCCTGAGTGTGGGATATTCCAGTGTGGCCTCAGACTTTCTTGCCCACCCCTCGCCCTCCAGCTTAGACTTGGCAACACTGGTCAAGGCTAATCGCTGTGAAGAGGAGATCGAAACCCCTTAAATCCCCTTTGATCAGCTTCAAGTACTTGATACACATCTCTTTGCTTCTACTTGACCACGAAACGTTCAATTTCTCGAAACCCCTGACTTTCTTGACCTCCATCTCTTCTCTTCCCTCGATCTTACACTTGGCAACGCTGGTCAAGGCTGTCTGTTGTTTAAGGGGAAGCGACTTCATGGTGGGGTGGTAATGTGGCCCCCGGGGAGGTGGTGCTACTGCTGTGTGGTAATATGGCTAACGTTCTTGAATCAGGTGAGGACAAAGTGGAAATTGGAGTTTGACGAATTTGCCCGAGCCTGTCCTGTAATTGCCAGTGCCGTAAAGAATACAAGATGGTGTTACTAATATATAATGTTGTAGTTATAAGAGTGTGCTGAATTGCTTGAGTCTGCCCTGTGATTCCCAGTGTTTTGAAGAAAACTGTGTGGTGGCATTATATTGTGCTACAAGTGTTTGGTGATTTTTTCCGAGTCTGTCCTTTGATGCCTAGTGTCTGGAAGAAAATGGGGTGGGGTATCATTGTTTTATTTTAGAAGTTTGATAAGTGTGCATGAGTCTGTCATGTAATTCCCAGTTCCTTGAAGAAAACGGAGTGGCGTGGCATTGTATTCTTACAGTTACATCGGTGTTTCTATAATAATTATATTACAGTAATAAGATTTGCCATTGTTCTTTGATCCTGCTGTTTGATGAGTCCATCCTGTATTCCCAAAGCCTGAAAGAAAACGTCATGGGGTGTTGTATCATTGTGTTACAGTTACTGTACATAGGTATTTATATCATTAATTAGTACCGTATTACCGTAGCGAATATTACTATTGTTCCATAACCCGTTTAGCTTTTAGTGATTACATTTGTTAGATGTAAAATTGATATTAAGTAACGGGGGGGGGGGGTTAGTACCTTGATAGAGGTCGAATTTGTTTAAAATGGAGATCTGGTGGGGGAATATAACATGAGGGAAGCTCTACCAGTATGGAGTGGGAGAGCATGAAGGGAGGAAGTTTTTGTGTAAAGTGGTTAGAAGAGGAGGTAGATCAAGAGGATAAAGCGGGAGAGTATATGAGGGAAAATGTGGAAAATATATACAGTATGCGTATGTGTGAGAAACTTGGAAGATGAAGAGCCAGACCAAGAATGAAATGTAGGAGAGGTGGAGAGGATACATGAGAAGGGTGGAGTTTGTGAGTGAGGAGATTGAAGGAAGAGATAGACAGAGAATGAGATGTAGGAAATGTTGAGAGGACACATGAGAAGGGTGGAGTGTGTGTAAGTGAGGGGGTTGGAGGAAGAGATAGACCAAGAATGAAGTTGAAGAGGAGGTGGAGAGGATCTAAGAGAGGGGTGAAGTGCATGAATGAGGGGGTTGGAGGAAGAGATAGAGCAAGAATGAGATGTAGTAGAGATGGAGAGAGTACAGTGAAGGACATTAGAGCGCCTCCGATTGCATCACTATTTCTCACTTCCCTGTGTGAGCTAATATTCCTAAGCTTAGAGAGGATCTGTATGTTCCTCTGCCTATACATGATTCTCTTTGATCCGGTACGTCAAGGATGAAATTGACGGACATGCCCTAAGTGTGAAGTAGACGTAGAAGATAAGTGCAACGCAGAGGATAAGTGGATGCACTTTTTTTTTTTTCCCCTGCTGTACAGTACATGAGAGGGGTGGAGTGCTTTGAGAAGATTAAGGGTCGTTGCCTAGTAGGGACAAAAATACCTTGAGGTCCTTTTGTCGAGGCCATCCCTCAGCAGACGTCACAGGATATAAATAGGTAAATATTGATGCGAAGATTGATAAATATGAATGAATATAAATACACGACGTGATGGATCTGATAAACTGATTGGCAGGCAGCTAGAAGGGTACAGACTGATAGGTAATTGGATTGACTGATGTATGAATGGTGAACAGAAAATACTCAAGATTGATTGAGGGATGTGTGGATAGATGTGTGGATTACGGATAGACAGAGGGTCAAATAGATATAGCTGCGCGGATGGATGGAGAGTTAGATGAAGAGGTAATAAATTTTAATAAATACCTAATTCAATAAAAGTCTACCAGGTGTTGTGCCGCCTGCTAAACGTAATGACTCAAGAACATGCCACAGCGTACTGCGTCCTTGAGCCCGTATCTTTGTGGGCCAAGTAGACTCCCTGGCTCCTCCTCCTCACCTGTTTATCTTTGCATGCGACACGGTAATATTGTCTTGCATTTTATTGAAGCAAACTGTATGGATATGAGTATGGGATAAATAACATGCAGCATTTGAACGTAAAATAGGTATTAATGCAAACTAAGTAGGTATGATTGTCTGTATTCGTCCGAGGGATTTGGCCATTCTTACAAATTGAATACTGTAAGCGTGGTTGCATGAATTTCGATAAGCCTTAGGTATGAGGAGGGAATGAGTCTCCTTGTTTACTAGTCAAGTGAACTGAAAGGGGTTAGGGGCTTTTGCCAGATCAGAATAAACACTCTGTAATAAGCTAAACACGACATACGTAATATGAACGTCTGTTATGCAAGCGTTAATAGGTAATGGAAAAGTATGTTCAAGTATTCTAAGCTCACGACAATCCGGCTCATACATAACATAAAGGAAAATAGCATGATTATAGACTTGTATGAAAATTGAACTGTTCATGAAGAAGAGTTAATGAGTCGCTGCTGTCCAGAAATCTGTAGTTGAGGAAGTGGTGTTGATTGATCCCAAAATTAACCCATTTACTCCAATGACTTTTCTGTATTTTTATTCTTCCTGTCTACTAGAGGCCTGTTCTAAGTTTGATCAAATTTTCCAATTATAGCAAGAATAAAATATGAAAACTGGCCATCGGATTGAAGAGGTTAAAAAAATAGTTGGGGAAGAAGTGCTAGTAGGCCATCAAATCCAAAAATAAATAGCCAAGGAAGAGGTGTTTGTCAGGCTCCTAAGTCCACGAGTAGCGTCCTTGAGCATTGGCGTGGAGGGGAATATGTTATCAGCGTGTCTCTTATTCTTATTAACCCCGCCACCTCTCTTTGTTCTCCACCTGCCTCACGGTAATACTACTACAGCATCTAATTACCTGTGTGTAATCTCTCTCTCTCTCTCTCTCTCTCTCTCTCTCTCTCTCTCTCTCTCTCTCTCTCTCTCTCTCTCGAATATTCTTGAATGTGGCTTCTGTTATTATTTTCCTTTTTTTCGATATTTGATTTCTTGGAACGATGACTGCGGGACCTCTTATTTTGTTTCATATTTTATTATGTTTATCGGAAGGAGTATGGTTATATAAGGCGTGTAATAAGTGACCGCAAAGGTTTAATATTTAGTAGACTAACCAGTCATATTATTTCCCAGAAGCTTGATTATCCAGTAGCTTGATTATCCTGAAACCTGCTTATCCTCACACCTGATACTGCAACAGATTATTTATCCAGATGCATTATTACCCAAACAGGTAGTCACCCAAACCCCCTGTTATCTAGTAAACTATTTATCCAAGTACTTGATTATCCAGTACGTTGATTGTCCAGTTATTTAAGGTACCTGATTGTCCGCACAGATTATCGAGTTAATTAATTATCCAGTCACCTGGTTATCAAGATGCCATCATGTTAAAGGGCATGATAAAGCCAGAATCATGCATTGACACACCCATTGTTTTTTTATATTTTGTTGTTATTAATACCAAAGATTTTCAGGACGATAACAGCGAATTAACCCTCCCATTCTCTCTTCCCCAGGTTTCTGCTCAATTGAACTTAGGACAAGGACTCCAAAGAGAGATCTTCTTTCTCAACCTCGAGGACGGCTACTTCGGGTGCCAGGTAAACGAATCGACAGAGGTGCTTCAGCTGTTCGAAGTCTCCAAACTCTGTGACGGCACACCCAACTGCTTCCTTGGCTCCGATGAGAACTTCAACGAGTTAAAATGCACAAGTGAGTATACATTCCATTTCTTCTTTCTCCGGTAATCCTGGTAGAATTCATAGTTTCTGATTGGTGGGTTTGCCCAGCATTTCCAAAGCCTTGAAGAAAATGGAGTTGGATGTCATTTCATTTCGTTGCGGATACATGGGTATTCTCATTTACTCCATCGGTACTATGGCGTTTTTCTCCCTTTGGCTATATATTCCCTAAATTCTTGTTGCCTTTTTTATTAACTTCAGCGTCTTTAAAGGCAAAAAAAATTCTTTGTGCTATAGTTCTTGGTCCATATGGAGTTTTTTACACATTTCAAGTGTTGTTTTTTGCTTTCTTCTCTAAGTATGTTTTGATCTTTCCGTGAATCTGTTGAGAACTTCGAGCATAATAATATGCACCAGTGAGGTGACAGTATTGTTTGTGGCAACCCCCTCTGGGATTAAGACGTCTGGCTGTTGTTATAGTATTTCTTTTTTCCTTTCCTCTTTGCCCAAGGTAGTGTCTGTCTGCTTCATTTTTGCCCGTGTTTTCTGACACCATATAAATTTTTTGTAGCTATTTGTGAAGGACTCCACCGGCATTACTATACAAGATAATTTTACTGCGACTGAAGTGCTTATTTTCACTTTATCGGAGTACGATTTTGAAACCGGTTGTACTTCCCTCTAATACCAGAAGATATTTTACTTCCACCATTAGACTCCTCATTTTTTCTTACTTAATATGCCACTGGGAACGCAGAAACCGGTCGCACTTTATTTTGCTAGAAGGGTCAAGTTGTTGTCAGGGTTGGATCTGGGTGGATGTTGTGAAGGGCTGGTTGTGATTGGGGAACATAAGCTACTGGTTTAGTGATAGTGCTGTGGTGCAGGGATGATTTTTATTATGCTAATTCTTACGTCTCCCCATTTTTTCTTTGTTTTTCTCATGTCTTGTTGTGTTCCCTGTTGTCATATTTTTTTTTTTTACGTTATCGCTTGGTTACCCCCCCCCCTTTTTTTCCTGTTTCTTACATATTTTTGTGTATTTCCTCTTACCTTTTATTTTATTCTTCTCTACTTTCCTGTTCTCACAGACGAAACATTCTCTCTCTCTCTCTCTCTCTCTCTCTCTCTCTCTGTAGATCTTCTCTTTTCTCACCCTCACCTCCTACCACCCTCCTCGCCCTTCCTTATCCTCACCCCGATTATTCATACACACGATTATCCACATTCGATTATCCATACACCTGATTATCCAGATACCTAATTATACAAACATCTGATTATCGGCACACCTGATTATCCGTATTAGTAATTATCCGTACTCCTGATTACCCGCACACCTGATAATCTGAATATCTAATTATCTAAACACCTGATTATCCTCACACCTGAAAATACACATCCATCCATGTCCATCCATCCATCCATCCAATCCTATGTTGCCCCATGAGGAGTGTAGGAGCCCGGGGTTAGGCAAGTTGGTCCTGCTTGAAAATGCACACACCTGATTATCTCTCTCACCTTCACGTACCTCCTCCCATACCCTTCCTCACCCTCTCCCTAACTCTTCCTCACCTTCAGCTTATATCAGAATTATGAGGACCAGTTCCTTATAAAGCGACCTCAACCTTGAACATTCTCCCCTCACGCAACCTTCAACCCCTCCACCCCCATCATACTGCACATCCCCACGCCCACCATACTGCACATCCCTACCCCCACCATACTGCACCCCCACCCCTACCATATTGCACACCCCCACCCCTACCATATTGCACACCCCCACCCCTACCATATTGCACACCCCCACCCCCTACCATACTACACACCCCAATCCAATTCACTCTAACCTGTTTATCGTCACCCCGCCTTCCACCTCCCCATCATTCCTCCCCCCACTCGACCTTCAGCCACTCCACCCCCACCATACTTCACCCACCTCATTCACCCTGACATGTCTTTTCCCACCCCACCTTCCACCTGTCCATCGTAAATCCCCTCACGCCCACTTCAACCTCACCAGTCCCCCTCCGCCGTCCCTCCTCACCCCACTTTCCACCCCATCACCTCCACTCATCTCATCTCCCTTCATCACAGCCATACCTTCCCTCACTCCACCACCCCAATTCCTCTCCACCGTCGACTTCCACCGTACCTTATCTCCCTTTCTGTACTCTCCCAAACCAACCTATCCCCCTCCTTTACCCTGCCACACTTTCCACTTCCTCCCCATCTAATCTTCCCTCTTCCCCACCTTACCCACCACTCCTATCCCTCTTCCTCACCCCACCTCCCGCCTGGCCTGTCCCACACACATGTTGCACCAAATTAAGACTAGAACTGATCATGTTGACTGTCATTAACAAGATAAACGGCCTTGGTTCCTGGAATGAGAGAACGTTGTCATCCTCACCTCCACCAGTCATCATTATCATCACTGCCACTGCCAGTACTGACTCATCATCATCATCATCATCATCATCATCATCATCATCATCACTGCTACTACTACTCCTGCCATCATCATCATCATCATCATCATCATCATCATCATCACTGCTACTACTACCCCTGCCATCATCATCATCATCATCATTATCATCATCATCATCATCACTGCTACTGCTACCCCTGCCATCATCATCATCATCACTGCTACTACTACCCCTGCCATCATCATCATCATCATCATCTTCACTGCTACTACTACCCCTGCCATCATCATCATCATCATCATCACTGCTACTACTACCCCTGCCATCATCATCATCATCATCATCATCATCACTGCTGCTACTACCCCTGCCATCATCATCATCATCACCATCATCATCATCATCATCATCACTGCTGCTACTACCCCTGCCATCATCATCATCATCATCATCATCATCATCATCATCACTGCTACTACTACCCCTGCCATCATCATCATCTGCACCATCACTGCTACTACTACCCCTGCCATCATCATCATCATCATCATCATCATCATCATCATCATCATCATCTGCATCATCACTGCTACCACTACCCCTATCATCATCATCATCATCATCATCATCACCACTGCTACTACTACTCCTATCATCATCATTATCTCTCTAACCCTACTCTATTTCCCATTAATACCTTTTCACTGTGAGTTCTTCTGGTTTGTGTGTAGACAACATTTACATCCTTGCTCGTTAGCCTCTCAGACTTCACGTGAATTTGGCCTGTTGTTAGCAAGAATAAAGCAGTCCCCTGATCCGTGAGAGAGGAGGCGTGTGATTGGCTGCTTCCCCGCTCTGCACCGTTGCGTCGGCTTCTCAGATTGGCTGAATGAATGGCAGGGTTTTACTCGCTTGGTTAGCCTTACGTGAGGTTATGGGTGTTTGGAGGTGGAGATGACGGGTTTGGAGGTTATTTAGGAAGTAGTAAGGATTAGTGTTTTTAGGGTGATTTAAGGGCTTTGAAGGTAAAAAAAAAAAAAAAGCTGCTTTTAGGGATGCTTAGGTACTGATAACGGGAGGAGAACTGTTTTAAAAACGGTCTAGAAGCTGGCAAAGTGAAAATGATTACTTTTAAAGGTGGTGTAAGTGATGGACAGGTAAAATTAATTTTTTTAGGGTAATTTAAGTGCTTGTAAGGATAGAATAAACACCTTTGTGACGGTTAAGGTTCTTGCAAGAAGAAAATTACTTTATTTTGATTTGGCCGGGAGCTGGTTGTTTGAAAATGGTCTTTTTTAAGGTTGTGTAACGATAGAACAACTGTTTTTAAGGTTGTGTAGGAGTTGCTAAGGATAGAATGATTGTTTTTAGAGTTGTTAAAGAGCTGAGAATTTAAAGTTGTTAAAGAGCTAAGAACGTGAAAATTATTGCCTTTAAGGTTGGTTCGAGGATTCTAAGGCCAAATGATTGTTTTTAGAGTGGTTTAATATTTGTAGGGATGGAATAACTGGTTTTAGCCCATCCATCAAGCCCAGTGTCATACATTCTAGGTCTAACACTTCTTATAATCAGCCCGTTCTATTACGCTCTTAAATTGCCTTTTGGTCCATCTCTTCATGTAGTTATCTCATCTGCATACTCTTGTAACTTCTTGGTCTGCCTCTCTTCCTTCCAGCCATCCCCCTCTCACACACTATCTTCACCAACCTCTCACTCTTCCTTCGCTCCATATTCTAATTCCAGAATGAGACCATGAGGTTATCTTGGTCTGCCTCTCTTCCATCCAGCCATCCCCTTCTCACACACTATCTACGCCAACCTCTCACTCTTCGGTCGCTTCATATACTAACACCAGAACGAGGCCATGCACTTACCAGGGTGTGTTATGGTATGTAAATGAGATGGGATCGTGGCTGTATGCAAATGGGTCCTTAGTGTTGGTCATTAGGCCTAGTGATAGAAATCCTGAGACCTGTGTGGGAATCCCTGTTAATTGGCTGCTGTCTAAACTTGAACCCGTAGACTTAGAAATTTGATCAAGTAGTCCCATGCAGATTTACCCTTTCAGCCCAAGGACTTTTTTCTGTTGGATCAGGTAGGCCAATGCAGATTAACCCCTTCAGCCCGAGGATCTTTTTAACTTTACTAAGACTACTGCAGACGATTTTAAGTCAGAAAGACCTCTGGGAGGGAAGAGATCTGTGGTGGTTGTATCTAACTCCGCCGGTGATGACAAGGGTAACAAAAAAGTTCTTGTAGTAAAGAGGTTCATCTTTTTGTTTTATATTATTATTATAGGCTACCAATAACATTTTAGCTTGATATCATATTGGCCTATCTAAAAACTCCAGTTAATTCAGAGTGTCCATGAATTAACCATATAGAAATAGAATTTAAAAAAAAAATCCTGTTTAGATGTCGTAGTACTGTATATATATATTTTTTTACATAGCACGAAAATCAGATAGGGCTGTGTAGAAATGACAACTGTTTCGAATTATCTTCGCACTGACCATACAGACACAGGTGGAATCAGGAAGGTCCGTGCAGGTAACGTCACTGATCCAGTTTTTACATGTATTTACCATCAACACATGGCGCTGGAGTCAGGTAGGCTTAGGGTAGGAGGAAATCGAAGGCCATCTTCTTTGTACCAGTTTTTGTTTATGGATCTTACCCACCCCATTCATTTGCGGGAGATTCGATTAGTTTACTGTTAATGATGATGATGACGATGATGATGGTGATGATGATGATGATGATGATGATGATGATGTGCAAATTTAAACCCCAGCGGCGAAAATCGAATAGGATTAGGCTTATGTAAAAAAGTTGTTATGCATTCAGCCATTATTATTATTACGCAAAATTTATGTGTTCAGATGAAAGTGAAGGAATGATGAGATGAATGGAAAACACAATAACGGGAAAAATTGGGGTGGGGTGAACTGATAAATGAACGAAGATGAAGGAAGGAAAAGATGAATGGAAACGCAAATGAAATAGAAAGTTTTGGCGAATAAGTGAATGAAGGAATGCTGAAGAAATGAAGAGATGAAGAGAAGAGACAAGTGATTGGGCAAGTTTAACGAAAGAATGGATGAGTGACCGACAGTGAAGGAGTGGAGAGATGAATGTGAAACACAAGTGACAAGGAAAGTTTGAGGTGAATGAATGAATGAAAGCGAATGATCGTAGTTGTGGTAATTGCAGTTGTATTTGTAGTTCTAGTAATTGGTTAGATCTAGATGGTAGAGGCTAGGGAAAGTCTGAGAACGGATTTTGATTTCATGGTGCGGTTGATGTGATCTCTCAGGGATGTTTGGAGAGAGAGAGAGAGAGAGAGAGAGAGAGAGAGGAGGGAAATGAAATGATGAGAGATAAACAAAAGAAGTGGAAAAAGGCAATAATGTCATATAGAGAGGAGAAAGTGAAGTAAAAGAACGAAGGGAAAGGGAAAGGGTGACTGGTGAGAAGGAAGGAAAAGGGAAAAGGAGGAGGGAGAAGGGGGAGTGGGAAGACAGGAGGGAGGGAGGAAGGGAAGGAAAAAAATATGACATAGGGAAAGAGAAAGAGTGAGTGTGATTAAAGAGGAGGGAAACATGAAGGGAGGGAGGGAAGAAAGAAAAGAGTGAGAAAGGGAAGAAATGAGGCAGTGATGGAGGGAGAAAGGGAGGGCAAGAGGAAATGATGGAGGGAAAAAGGGAGGGCAAGAGGCGGTGATGGAGGGAGAAAGGGAGGGCAAGAGGCAGTGATGGAGGGAGAAGGGGGGGAAAGAGACAGTGATAGAGGGAGAAAGGGAGGGAAAAGGGCGGTGATTGAAAGGGAAAGGGAGGGAAAGAGGCAGTGATGGAAGGGGAAAGGGATGAAGGTACCATTAAGGGAAAAGTTGGCCGGTGTTCGAAACTCAAACTTGTGGTGTGGTGGACGGACGTGAAGGTTATTACGATTGTGGTGGTGTGGTGGTATGTGGTAAAGTGTGGTGATGATTGTGGAGGGTGGTGATGGTGGGGTTAGTGGTGGTGTGATGCGGTGATGAGGATGGTGGTAGTGAAGTATGGGAATGATTTTGTGGTAATGGTGGCTGTGGTAGTGGTGGCTTTGGTAGTGGTGGTAATGGTGAAATTTGTTGTACTGATAATGGTGGTGATGGAAGTAATGGTTGTGACTGAAGAAAGCTATAGTTATGGTGATGATGGATGAAAGTGCTGATGGTAATGGTGATGACTGTGGAATTAGTGTATATGTTACTGACGATGGCAGCTGTAATGACTGTGTAATTCCCATGAGAAAAATGAGGTTGGTGGGATCCAGAAACAAGGAGGGGAAAGAACGGTAGTAGAACTGTCAGCAAAGTGTCCAGTGAAATGGCCGACACAGGCAGTCACACAACATTCAAGCCTTCGAAGTCACACAACATTCAAGCCTTCGAAATCTTAGCTCCACGAGCGAGAACCATCCTCTTTTTTTTTTTTTTTTTTTTTTTTTTTTTTTTTTTTTTTTTTTTTTTTTTTTTTTTTTTTTTGTGTGATAAGCAATTTGTATACATTAATGTCACCATCCATACATGCATAAAGTTATCTCATACAGAGCCATAGTTCAGTCGCATTAACTATGCTTCTTTCAATTTAACTTTGCCCAGATGTCTGTCCATTTGTAGCTTGTTTTCACGTAGCGCAGTGGCAGAAAAAGACAATGACACGGCTCTACACCAGTTCAGTAGCACTTCTTTGTGACTAACATCATATTCTAGTGTTATTCTATTGTTGCAACTTACACTTCAAAATGGGGAATTAGCAATTTTCGGCCAAAACAAAGTGAAAAGAGTATAGACGGAGATTTTCCTTTTGCAGTTTATTTCATGTAGCTCAGTGGCAGAGTAAGACAAAACAACGGCTCTACATCCAGTACATCGAACTTCTTTGTTACAACTCAACATTCATAAAGGAGAGATATCAGTTTTACGCCAAAGTGAACAGAGTATAGTGTGATGGCGTAAATGAGGACACAGATCGATATATTTAGTCCAGGTTTCTAATTCAAATGCCATGAAAGCTGAGACTCGTTTCGCTTCGACAAGCGGTGGTCAAGAAAGTAATTAAATGTAATTTGGAATCATGCTTGGGTGATTTCGGGTCAATTTCTCTACCTGGTGATTAGGAGGTTGACGAAGTTATGGAACGAAGATGTGGGGGGAATTGGGGGAAGTAAGTTGTGGGTAGATAGGGAGAGGAAGAGAAAATTGTGAGGGAAATGGGAAGTTTGAAGAAAGTGTAGTGAGGAGTTGTGAGGAGAATGAAGTTTGAGAATAAGTTGTGGGTAGATGGGTGGGAGTTATGGGAGACTTGAGGTGAAAGAAATAGGTTATGGGAATATAGGAAGATGGTGAATAATTTGTGATAAATTGGGTAAAAGAGAAGTTTCGAGAATGCAGAAGGATTCTTGGATAGATATCTTGGAGAAAATATTGGGGAAGGAGCTGAGAATCAGGGTTAATTAAGGATCGAATTTAATGGTTGTCGTGGAGTCGATAGGCATAAATCTAAGCCGTTTTCTTCCTCTTGGAAAGATGTATCAAGATGAGGCACGTCTTACATATGCAGACCAAAACGCAATATGTCCAGGCGTCTTGATATGTATAATGTTGATTTTCTTTTCCTTTTATATATATATATATATATATATATATATATATATATATATATATATATATATATATATATATATATATATATATATATATATATATATATATATATATATAAGATCGCTTGCTGCACCTTTTCACCCATTTAGTGAATAAGTTTACCTTTGAATGTGCATAGAAAAGGCTGTAGAAATGTTGGTTATGGGGCCTAGGAATGTTAGTTTCGTGTGCAGTATTCCTTGGTTCGTTGTTATCCTGTTGCCGGTTTCAGGGGATTTTTATTCGAAATTCAGGTGTTCTGGTGTTCCTCTTTGTTGTTACTTGCTGGTCCTTCGTTTGCTGTTGCTGCTGAAGATACTTTTTTTTATTTTGTTATTTGATGTTCCTCTGTTATTGTTATTTGATGTTCCTTTGTTATTGTTATTTGGTGTTCCTTTGTTATTGTTATTTGATGTTCCTCTGTTATTATTATTTGTTGTTCCACTGTTATTGTTATTTGATGTTCCTCTGTTATTGTTATTTGATGTTCCTCTATCCTTGTTTTTTGATGTTCCTCTGTTATTGTTATTTGATGTTCCTGTTTTTGTTATTTGATGTTCCTCTGTTCCTGTTACTTGATGTTCCTCTTATTGTTATTTGATGTTCCTCTTATTGTTACTTAATGTTCCTCTATTCATGTTATATGATGTTCCTCTGTTCTTGTTATTTGATGTTCCTCTGTTATTGTTATTTGATGTTCCTGTTAGTTATTTGTTGTTCCTTTGTTATTGTTATTTGATGTTCCCTTGTTTGTTGTCGTCGTTGTCTAGGATCCATCAAATAGTTTCCTCATAACTGTGGTGCCATTAGCCAGCCGTGGGAGCAGTAATGACAGTGCTGTTCCCTCTAATTGCCCTTCAGGGTAGTTAACGAGGTCTCCAGGCTTGTTCCCACCGCCAGTGCTCCCTCTCCCACGCATCCTCGGCTCATCCAGGCTTTTTTGACGCGTTCTTGACTTTCAGAGATGTTGCGGTCTCGGGGAAATTAGAGCGACTTTTGCTTCTTTTGAAAACTTTTATTTACCTTTTTTTTTTTTTGACACTGGTATGGAGCAATTAGGTGTTTTCGTATACGGTCATGTTTTGTTTTTATTTATTTATTTATTTGTTTTTGTACAGTGGCTGGGTTTGTAGTAGTTTGCATTATTTTGTACGTGCAACCTTTTTTTTTATGTGCGTGTGTATGTCTCCATAGAACGAGTATACTGTAAAGTTCTTATTATAGCCTTTTTTTTTGGTTCATATTTCAGTATTTGTTTTTCACTTACGTTCTTTGTTGTGTATTCACTGTCTTTTATATTTTGTAACCTTTTTGTGTTATTTGTACTTCCGTTGTGCTGTTACTGGAATTATTAATGTTTCTTTTTGTGTGTTGTCTCTCTTTTTTCTTACTGGGAAATGCTTGTCACTTGCTGCCATTGTCTCGGGTATTCGTTGTTATCGTATGTTTTTATCTTTTTCCCCTTATAACTGTTAGTATTGCTCGTGTTTCAGTTTCTTCTGTTTTATGTCTTCTTGAACCAAATTTTCTTCCTTAATTACCAGTAACTGTTACAGTTTCTTGATTACCTAGAAAGCCTTCTTGTTTTGTTTCATCTTTGAAATTATTTTCCTTTTATTTATGATAGAAACAAAATAACTTTTTATATCATTTCTTTTTTTTTTCTGTTTTTGAGTTCTGAAATATTAATCATATATGAAGCAAGATGTTTTCGTATGTGGCCAACCAAATTGTGCTTTTAATTTCCATCAGAACAACGTAATACCATTTTAATTCCAGTTGTTTCATCGTCTTGTACTGTCAACTTCATTTACCATTTACAGAGCTTAATTCTTGTCCATTTTTATCTCCAGTCACCATTGAATCAAATTATTGTCTTCTGTCTCAATGTGTTGTATGTCCTCTAATATATTGCCATCCTTTTCCCCCTAGACAACTGCCCGTACACGCAAGGCTACAACTGCGTCAACGGTGCCTGTCTGGACGGCCTCTGCCACTGCAACGATGGCTATGGCGGATGTGGCTGCGAAAGTCTAGGTGAGTAGCAAATTGGGTTTTCATAATTAACATGCAAAAAAATAATGTTAAGAGGCCACAAACAGAAATAAACTGGTATGAATGAGGCACCAGGGAGTCTCTTAAGCCCACAAGAATATATAAGATGACCTAAGTGTGCGTAATTCATAAATATATCCAGATGGAAAAGGAAACAGTAATTTCCTGAAAGATGTGTGTTTTCATCGGGGGAAGGGGGAGGACGGGAGTAAAATTTGATTACACGAAAGAGGTCGTGATATTCGTGTTTCCATTTTCATATATAGTGAAATGCATTGTAGATCTGTAATGCCCTTTGTTTGCTTATTATTTGAACTTTTGATGTTACTTTCAACCAAGTATTTTAAGTTTTCTGTACATTTGGACATAATTTTTTCCGGTTATAATGGCCTATGAACCAGTTTGTATCTGTTCTGTCAGTGCTTCTTTGTTCTTCATTATTGCAGTTCCTTTACCATCGTGACATTTACCTCGCCTTATATGCCTGGTATTTTTCAGGACTTTATAATGCCTAGAAAGTCAGGGGAAATGTCAGCTAATTATATCAGACGAAGGAAAAGATGGAGGAAGAGGAAAAGGGGGAGGGGAAGAGGAGGAAGAAAAAGGAGGAAGAGAGGAGAGAAAATGTGGGCAGGGAAAAGGAGGAGGAGGAGGGAGAGAAGAAACTTTAGAGGAAACTGAGTAGGAGGATGGGGATTAGTACGATATATATATATATATATATATATATATATATATATATATATATATATATATATATATATATATATATATATATATATACACACACATACACACACAGAGGGGGGGTATGAAGCGAGCGGAGGATGGAAATAGAGAAAGAGAGGGGAAGAAGAAAACAGAGGAAGAGGAGACTGAAAAAATAGGAAAGTGTGTGGAAGAGTGGTAGAGAGAAAGGGAGATAAGGAACGTGGAAATGGAGGAAAGGAATGGTATCTCCAATCTTTTTTTTTTTTTTTTCAGTTCCTTCTATTTACTATCTCCCATTTTCTTTCTTTCCCCATTTCTTTCCTTCCCATTCTCTCCAATTCACTCTCCCTCGTTTTCCCATTTTCTTCCTCTTTAATATGCGCTTCCCGTTTTCTCTCCCCTCCCCTCGCATCGTTTTCCTGCCATTAATAATTATCGTTGTTCCCATGACCCTGATGGCTAAAAGTGATTCATTAGTTATAAATTATCCCCTGACTAATGGCGTAAAAGATCATGTTTTTAGGTGGCTCGAGGCCTTTAGTTGATGTAATTATAGTAGAAGGTTGCTTATCCTCATACTTGATCATGTACCGGTACTCCATATCCAAACTTGAATGTAGAGATACCTGATTGTCCATCTGTGACTAGCCTGACTCTTAATTGTACAGATACATGATTGTCCATATAGCGAATTGTCCCAGATGTCTGATTAGCCAGAGATCTGATAATCCTAATTCTAAAATTATCAATGTCTGGGACAGAGAGGTCGGGATGATGATGATGATGATGATGATGATGAATGGGGAACTCGAATATGCTGATGCTCGATTATAGAACTAAAACGGTGACAGCCAGTCCCCAGGTACCCCTTGTGGGCCCCGGAAGACCCGAGGCGTGGGAGGGGCTCAGGCCAGGCTATCAGACTCCATTTAATCATAATCGCTGGAGACAACACTGCGTCCCCAGCAGCGTTTTTTACCTGACAGAAAACCCTACGGCCACCTATTAGATTCGAACCGTGGCGCGTTGCTTCCAACCAAATTGTCCCGTGATTGCGAAACAGTCCCTTGCTGAGCACAGTCCCCACCCATCTTTCTCAATTCTGACGTATTAGTTACTAAGCTATGTCGTTCTTAGCTGACATAGTTAAGAATTTAACTGCAATATATTCTTTCTATTATTTCCATACAGCTCTTTGGCTCCTATGACTCACTCTTGGGCAAATAAAATACTCTGGCTTAGCTGCAGTACAATACAAGACTTATTTCGACCATGAGAGGATTAACTATACCATTACTTCTAGGCTCTTGTGACTCATTCGCAGCCAAATGAAAGCGACTGGCGTCAAGTGAAATGAAACACGAAAGAACATGCGTATATGAGAGTGTAAATGACTAGAAAATAGTAATTGAAAAAACAGAGTATGATCAAACGCTAGACAGATTTCGTTACCGGAACTGAAGCTATCCAATAATGGCCTCTGATAAAAACAGTTCGACGAGGATAATCTCGGTTCTTCTACATTAATTGCCTTTGTGATTACTTAATGACTTCCCCATAACGTATTACGGATATAATGGCTTCACCGTAACGTAACGCAGATATTATAACGCCCTCCCCCCCCTCAATGCCAGGAAGTAGTCGTTATGTGTGTGTTTGTGTGTGTATTGGGCTGTTAGCTAATGAAGGGAAAGGGTGGTAATTGCGCTGATAAGTGGTTTGTGTGTTATTAGGAGGATGGTGAGGAGTACTGAGGGAGAGATAGAGAGAGAGGGGGGGGGAGGAAGTGAGAAATTAATTGACAAACAGACAGATAGATAGGAAGATAGATAGATAGGAAGATGTAGATAAAGAGATAGATATAGACAAACGGGCAGAGAGATACGGTAGAAGGGTATGAAATGTGAGAGGGAGGTGTAGAGAAGGTGAAAGGGAGTTGTGTTATACAATGTAGGGGGTGACCAGAGAATGGGAGGGGAGCGGAGGGGAGGGGAGGGGAAGGGAAGGGAGGGGAGCGGGGAAGGGAAGGGAAGGGAGTGCAGGGTGAATCGGAATTTGGAGGAAGAGCAAGAAGAGTGGAGAGGAAAGGCAATAGAATAATATGAAATACTTTATAAGGTAGAAAAGAGGAGGAGAAGGAAGAGGAGGAAGAAGTGAATGAAGGAAAGAAAATTATGAGGAAGAGAATGTGGGGAAGAGAAAGGAGAAGATGCAAAAGGGAGAGAAAGAGCTAGTAGAGGAGAACTTTGGCACATATCTACTGTGCAATCTGACACCCTCAGCCCCCTCACCTCCCTTCTTCCGTCCTTCCCCCCCTCCCTCCTTTCCTCCGTCGTGCAACTTCTCCCCCTCCCTTCCCTTCCTTTCTCGCCATTGCACGTTGTAACATTCCATTTCATCCTTTCCTCTTCTCATCCCTCCACTCCCCTTCCAATCCCTTATTTGCCAGTGTTGTCGTTTCTAGCCAGTATTATAATATTCAGCAACATCATATTAATTCATTCAGCATCAACACCATCAACCTTCACACTGTGGCATCATCACTCAGGCAAACATCATTTTCAGTAAAATAATTTTTCTCCCAGTCAGCATCACTCTCAACCAAGAACATCACAAGTAATGTCATCACTCAGGTATAAGCATCACCTTCACAAGGTATCATCATATAGTATCACCACTCAGCCAAAAACATCACAGAGGAACATCAACACTCAGACATTTTCATCTCATCCTCACCTAATTTTCACCCCGCCAATAAGCCTACCCCAGTTTACAGTCATTGGGCCATTTCCTACACCACTTATGTTTTTATACTTCCAGTTGACCGTGGGGTAGAACTGCTGTCTAAATGCCAAAGGGGAGAGGGGGAAGAGAGGGGACTGAGAAGGGGAAGAGAGGGCAAGGATAAAGGAGGATGGGGTAAAAGGAGAGAGGAGATGGAGAAGGGGAGGGGAGGGGAAATGTAAAAGAGTAGGGGACAGGGGAGAGGGGGAGAGAAATGGCAAAGATGGGAATATGAGGGGGTGACATAAAGAAGGACGAGAGAGAAAGGATAAGAATGGAAGGAAGAGGATTAATGATGGAAGAAAGGAGGGGAAGGGAAAAAGAGGGAGCCAGAGGAGAACAGGGTGGGGAAAGAGAAAAGGAGGATGGGAAAGTGAGGGAACAGAAAAATACTGAAAGGAGACACGAGGGTAGAGGAAACAGGAAGAAGGGGTAGGTGAATGGAGGAAGATTAAAGTGGAAACAGGAAGAGAGGGAAAGGGAGTAGAGGGGAGGGATTGGAAGAACATGGGTAGAGGAGAGAAGAGTGAAACAGAAAGGGAAACAAGAGAGAAGCAGGAGGAGAGAGGATTAGGACTGAGGACAGGAGGAAAATGGAGATGAAAGAGGAACAGGAAGAGAAGATGAGAGTGAAGGAGATAGAGAGGAGAGAGAAGCAGGACAAGAAGAGTGGAGAGAAAGAAGACTTACAGAGGAGAAAAACAAGAAGAGAGGGAAGAGGGAAATGAGAAGTAGAAGGTAGAGGGAGAGAAGAAGAGATAAGAGGCGGAAGATTAAAAACAGAAGCAGCAAGAATAAGCGAGGATGGGAGGCGAGAAGAGGAGGGAAGAGAGATAAGGGGGAGGGGAGGAAAACAGGAAGAGGGGAGGGGAAGGGAGGAGAGGGAATAGATCATGTCGGATTGTGTCTGTGGTTGTGGAGCAAGGATGATTATTCCTCACACGATCTTTGTTTTTACTCACTGGTGCTCAGATGAGGGGCTCGGTGGGGTGGGAGGAGGAGGGGGAAGGGTGTGCATGTGAGGGAAGAGGGGGTTTATGGAGGGGAGGGGGGATGAGAATGTAGAGGGATAAATGGGAAAGGAAAGAAAGAGGTAGGAGGTTTTTGTGGGTGAGGAGGGAGAGGAGGTAAGAGAGAGGATAGGAAGAGAGATTAGGGAGAGAGACTAGAGTGAGGGGAAAGTGAGGGAAGAGGATGGTAGAGGTAAGGAGGAGGGGAAAAGGAGGGGAGATGGAGGAGGAGAAGAGAGGAATGGAAGAGAGGCGGGGGTTTTGGGTTCAAAGGAGGGTGATGGGGGTTTGAGTTGAGGGAGAGGGGAAGGGGCTGGAGTGGGAGGAGGGAGAGGGGAAAGGATGGGGATGAGGGGAGAGATGATAATTGTGGTTAGCTGTCGTGATGGCTGCAGTAGATAATAGCCGGGGTGGGACCGATTTGGTTGGATGGTTGTGGTGGCGATAGCATTTGGTATGAGGAAGTGGGTGTGCTGAGATGAAGTAAAGCAGGATTTGGAAGCAACGACTCCAGATGCGGTAATACAGTTCATCAACCTTAACTTGCCGGAGATATTTGTCATTTTGCAGCTTAATACCAGTAGTTGAGTGGGAGAATAAGATAATATTGTAGTGCTGCGTTTTTCTGTGGTACTTTTTCTTGATTATTGTTCATTCACATTAAGTTGGCCCAGGTTTTCGTCGATTTGCAGTTTATTTCACATACCTCAGTGGCAGGAAAAGACATTTCCGTGGCTCTACTTCTTTTCTGTTGCACATCGTCGTGACTAGCTTCATTTTCTAGTGTTAATCAATTGTTCTTACTCAGCAGTCAAAATGGAGGGATAGCAGTACAGTATTAGGCCAAGGTAAATTGAACAGAGTATAGTACCCTAGTCTAGTGCCAGTCTCTTGCTGTAGCTCAACATTCACGATGGAGAGAGAGCAGTTTTAGACCAAGTTAAAGTAGCTAGAGTATAGGGGCACCAGAAAGAAAGCGTTTCGACAGGCATGTTGTTTGGTAGGAACGTTGTGATTGATGGTAATAACAATGGTAGTAGTTGTGGTTTTGTAAGTACCCAGGCAGGGCTAATGATATACGTGGTGGAGGTAGTAGAGCACTGGGAAGGAGGTTGGTGGATGATAAATGAGAGAGGATGAAGAGTGAAATAGAGGGAGAGAAAGGGGGGAGGGGGAAGGTTGAAGGAGAGGGACAGGGTTCAGTGGAGTTGAGGGAGATGGGGTTAGAGTGAGGTAGGCTTGAGGAAGAAAGTGAGAGCAGGGAAAGGGAGTGTGGGATGGATGAGAAATAATTGAAGATTGAACGTGAGGGGTTTGCAGAGAGAGAGAATAGGGCAGATGGAGGGGATGAGCGTACAGAGTGAGAGGGGAAGAGGTAGTGGGAGAGATAAGAGTGAGAAGGGATGGGATAGTGAGATGGATAGGAGGGAGTAATAGGAATGGGAAGAAGAAGAGGCTGGAATGAGAAGTGACAGATGATAGGTGGGAGGGGAAAGAAATGAAGGGGATGAGGGTCGAGAAGGGAGGAGAGAGAGAGAGATAGTGAGGTGGGTGAAGGGGAGTAAAAGGAGAGTGAAGATAAGGAGTTGGGAGCAAGAGGTGAGAGGTTGAGAGAGGAGAGGGGGTGAAGGGGAGGAGGAGAGGGAGGGAGAAAGGGGTGAGGGGGGAGAGTGGGAGGGGGTGAGCGTCCTTGCCGTAGCCGCAGGATATCGACAACGTGACCACAACCGGCCAGTCTTGCCAAATTGCCGTGAGGACGCGATTTTGTCGCCATCTATTGTCGCTGGGGCGATGCTCAGATAGATAGATAGACGGATACATAGGTATAGAGATGGAGATGGATATAGGGAAATTATAGGGTAGATACAATTACATACATTTAGCTGGATGGATTGAGAGAGAGAGAGAGAGAGAGAGAGAGCGCCTACATAGCTACCCACATACGTAAATCACACATACCACATATAACACAGTCGCAACGAGGTGGTCAGACCTTTAATACCAGAAAACCTACTCCATACTCAGAGGCATAAGAAAAGGATAGTACGGCAGAAGACTCTTTACCTTACCTTTTAGAGGTGTAAGAAATGGCAGATAGATAGATGGGTGGATAGACGGATAGCTAAATAGATACATAAATAGACAGAGATATTAAGAAAAAATACGGTGTGTACTAGCAGACAGATGTGACATAAGTAGACGTAAATATGTAGATAAAAAGAACAGAATTGTGTTCCCACAGAGAGAGAGAGAGAGAGAGAGAGAGAAAGTTAGTTTTACAGATTTCTATTATGCAAGGTCATGGGAATTAATAAATATATTTTTGCGTGTTATACTCGTATATATTCCATTCGTTTCTGTTGTGATTTTTGCTCTCTCTCTCTCTCTCTCTCTCTCTCTCTCTCTCTCTCTCTCTCTCTCTCTCTCTCTCTCTCTCTCTCTCTCATATGGTTAAGTTTCTAGTTTTCCCAACCGCAGATGTTTGTAGAGGTATGCGTGTGTTTGTCTGCTTTATGTGATGTTATTGTATTTTTGTTTGTTGATGCGACTTGTGTGTCTGAACTGGTTAGTCTGTTCATTAAATCACTTGTGTGTATGTTTGTCCGGTGATGTGGTTTAGGCTACATGTGTGTGTGTGTGTGTGTGTGTGTGTGTGTACTCGTAAATGTGAGGATTAATGTGTGTGCGTGTGAGCGGGCGCATGCGTGCGTTTGTTTGAGACTTCTTTCGAGTTTGATTTCTTTGTCATTAAGTTTGCTAAACCACATCAGAAGGCTTATATGCGTTTCTGGTAGTTATGACGCTGATGATGATGATGATGAGTAAAACTCAGGCCTGCTATTACCAAATGTCTCCATAAATTATGTTACTGTCGACGCCAAGACATGAAGCAGGATGAGCCTTCCTAGTCCAGTTCTTGTTGCTTGTCATTTTGTGTTGGTTCACTTACTTGTTTACACACACACACACACACACACACACACACACACACACACACACACACACACACACACACACACACTACCGACCCCGTTTATAATAGCGAGAAAATGGTAAGGATGATGTTGATGATCTGCCCTGACCATATGTTAACATATTCTTGCCATGCTTTGTCCTGCTTGTTAAATCTTCCCTCTTAATTAGATTGTCTTATCCATCCTGTACCAGGCTTATCGCCCCTCCTAATCACGGAACATCTCCCCTGCAGACGAGAACGAGTGCAAGTACCGGCCGTGTGACGTGTTCGCGACATGTACGAACACGTTGGGTTCCTTCACGTGCTCCTGCTTTCCGGGCTACGAAGGCGACGGCTTCTCCTGCAAGGGTGAGTACGAAAGTGGTTGTGTGTATGTGGGTGAGAGAGAGAGAGAGAGAGAGAGAGAGAGAGAGAGTGTGTGTGTGTGTGTGTGTGTGTGTGTGTGTGTGTGTGTGTGTGTGTGTGTGTGTTTTGCTTTGTACAGTAATGTTTTATCTTGATATTGTAAGGTATGCTTTTGTTTATGTTTGTGTTCTGCACCACTTATCTTTTGTCGCTGGTTTATTGAATTTGTATGATCAGTGGTTACCCTGACATTTTAAAAGGAGGGAGACCATATGGTACTCCTAATATCGTTCCATAAAAGGACTCCCTCTGAATTCGATCGACTGTTCGGTATTTTACTCTGGCTCATGATTATTAGTCACAGTATTACTCGCCCAACGCTGGACCAGATGTATCTAAGAGGGAGGAATAATATAATTCGTGTCTTAGTGCTATGGTTTAGGACTGGCTGACAAGGAATTGGCATTTTCAGGAGAGGACTGATTGTTTTCTTAGTTACCAGACAGACTCGAAGTTCGGAATCACTTTGTCGACCAGCTGACGGAGTTACGTAGCCGACTAGCTTACCCAAATGCCTTTGTCTTGTTACCGTCAGACAGGTTTATGTAACTTGAGACACCTCGTTCTTAAAAGGCATAATGTCATTTATTTGATTCTATTCATACAGTGTCTATGCAATCCCACGTTACCTAAGCGCTTTTGTATACTGGCTGTGGTTGTATTGAAGAGGTGTATTGATGTGCTGACTAGTAAGGAAACATAGCGCCATATATACCTTTTATTATTTTATTTAGATTCTGTGCAGTGACAGGTGTATTGAAGTGACGACCCTTATGGAGATCTTACCCTTTTCGTATATTTAGATTTTTTATTTACCATTCAATACCATCCCCGACACTCGAGGAACTTGTCGGCGAGGGCCAAGCAGGAATGGGTTTAAGAAGCAAAGTGTTAGTCAGATCCATACGTACTTCCCCAGCTCTCTCTCTCTCTCTCTCTCTCTCTCTCTCTCTCTCTCTCTCTCTCTCTCTCTCTCTCTCTCTCTCTCTCGTAGAGAGACGTAGGATAAAGTTAAAGATGTATATAATTACCCACAGATGAATGATAGTATCCACCTCAGTTCTCAACACCTCATTTAAGCGTTCATGAATCCACCGATGAAAGAGAAGCCACATCAGCGACCGAACTTTTGCGTCTGACAGTACATTGGCACATACATGGCGCAAAAGTTATCATACTTCTAACATACCTCACCAAATGTTTGTCTTCGTTTCCCCTTATGCCTACAATTTTTGACATGTTGAAGATTTATTACACTGCTCTGATGTGGATGAAATTGAGCAAATATTATTTCACGGTGATTGGCCAAACTTCGTGTAACCTGGACGTGATGGATTATGACGGGGTAAAAAAGAAAAAGAAAAGAATGAAGATTAAAGGCTAGGGATGCAAGATAATGGAGAGTCTGAACGAATATAAACGGTTAGGGATGCAAAAATAATGGATTCTGAAGCTTAACAACGATGCAGTATGAGACGGCTAGGAACGTGACAATGATTTCTAAAGCTAAAACAATACTGAACGAAGAATTACGGAACTCCTCAATGCTCCTAAACGAAGCAATATGACATGGTTAGGAACG
>NC_136979.1:41872465-41877465 GCF_032717465.1 Coenobita brevimanus
GATTGAGATCACACGCCAGCAAGTATACCACGACGCATTTTTTTTATTATTCATGAGGGACCACAACGCATAATATACAAGACCTAACTAAACCTAATATACGCAGAGCAACCCTAACCAACTCTGTAATGCTGGGTTAGAAGTTTCGCCATTGTGCTTAGTAAACATGTCCACAATGCGTTGTTGCACTTCTAGGTAACTGAACATCGTGTATATATATATATATATATATATATATATATATATATATATATATATATATATATAAAACGCAGGAGAGAGAGAGAGAGACAGAGTCGTGAATGGGGCGACAGGAAGACGTGAATACAACCGTCGGGTCTTTGATCCTCTGAGCATAACTGTTGCTCTCTCCTTGTCACACCTCCCTCCCCTCTCCCACGCACTCCACTCCCCTTCTCTCCACCCTCGCCTTTCCTCTCTCTCTCTCTCACGCACTCGTCTCATTCCTTCCTTTATCTATCCTAACTTTATTTTCCTCTTTTTCTACTTAATTTTTCCTCCAACGAAGCCCGTCTACTTCCTTCACTTCTCTTGTACCCACCCCTTACCTTTCTTTTCATGCACACCTTCGCCGTCCCTCCCTCCCTCCCTCTTCCCCCTGCTCACTCTCGCTGGAAATTTCTGTCTCACACTCTCCTTTTCCCTGCAATCTCTTCTCACAAGCATGATTCCGCCTCTCTCTCTCTTTTTTTTTTTACTCTCCTTACACTCTCTCACACTTCTTGTTCTCTCACCATGCCTCATTCCTTCTTTTCTCCCCTCTTCTCCCTGCGTTCTTTCCCTCCCTCTTTCATCCTTTTCTCCCCTCTTCTCCCCACGTTCTTTCCCTCCCTCTTATTTTCTCCTTTCTTCAGTTTCATTCCCTCTTGTCTATCTGTTACGTTCTTTCCCTCCCTCCTTCGTTTCTCTCACATTCCTTCCTTCCTTTTCTCCCGCCCCTCCTCCACTTTCCTCTCTTGTTCTCTCCCTCCCTTTCCTATCTCTTGCTCATGGTATTCTTCCTCTTTTTCTCCCTTTCTCGTGGTCTCTCCCTCTCTCTTTCTCTCACGCACCCTTCCAGCCCGTTCCATGTTCACACCTTTTTCTCTGACACTCTTCCTTCCACCTCGCTTTTTTGCTTACACACTTTCTCACAAGCACTTCCGTTCACCCTTGTTCTCTTTCACCGTCTTCCGCTTCACTCTTTCTCTTTCATTTCCTTTACTCTCCTCCTCACTCACATTCCAATACAGGTCTTTCTCCTTAGCGTAGTTATTATTATTATTATTATTATTATTATTATTATTATTATTATTATTTACTCCTATTTTCATACGTGTCATTCCTATAGCATTTCAGTGTTTTTCCGTAACTCCCGTTTTCCCTCACGCACCCCCCATCACACACACACACACACACACACACACACACACACACACAAACGACAGTATAACCAGAAGCGACCATATGAGCACCCTAGTCGTGCCGAAATGCCCTTACCCAAAGAGCCGTAGCGGAATGCCTCTTCAGTACGACGAGTTACACGCGGAAGTCCATGGTGGGGGTAGAGAAGCGTGTCTGAGCAGTCGACGGCGTTGGTTCCTCTTCTCCCACTCTTCGTCTCGTACACACACACACACACTCTCTCTCTCTCTCTCTCTCTCTCTCTCTCTCTCTCTCTCTCTCTCCCCCTTTCCCACACCTGTCACCGTTCAATAAGGCACCATCGTTATGTAATTACACCAGTGTGAGATATCCCTTCCATCCCGGTATGGACAGTGGGCATCAGTGCGTGTTGCGTGACGTGTTTATGTGTGTGACGCCGTATGTCAGTGCGTGGTTGGACTTGAAGGCGGGATTCACGGCCTTAAAACGATTTCCTTGGGGGAAAAAATTAATATGGAATTGTAGTTAGGGCAATAAAATGCGTGTGCAGTGTATTTACGTCGCGTTTCTTCTTATTTCTGTTGAGGTTGTATGGAACCAAGCTAACAGTCAGTACGTCAGAGTGGAGAAACATGACAGACATTTCCCTTGCTGTGAACTGACTCAGAATCATGTTGTTCTTAATGATGAAAATAATAACAATAATAATAAAAATAATGGTAATATTAACAATAATAATGGTAATAATAATAATAATAATAATAATAATAATAACAATAATAATAATGCGTCAGTTGATCGAAAATATGTTTGCGAAACCTAGCCCGGGGATCTCAGGAACGGGCTCTTTAATCTGCCTCCAGATCCTGTTCGTACAAATAATATAGAACTCTTGCGGGGTCCGACAGAGCACCATGGGAATCTCGTCTACCTCAGGTTCCCCCCGGCAACAGAAAACGGGCGCGGCGCTACAACACCTGCCGGATGTTCAGTTTCGTTTCTTGTCGGGTTATGTAAACACGGCGATGTTCACCCCATGTGCACACATGTGTGTCTGCATTCTGGCTGTACGTATATTTTTAGTCCGGATTAACGAAATGAAAACATGGCGGGAGAAAATGGGAGGCGTGGTTAAAGGGAATGAAGTTGCGGTAATTGCTCAGTTTGCCCGCGTTCCTGTTTGAGGTGAATAAACTTGAAGAGAAAAACGAGAAGAGTGATTAATGAAGATAAAATAGTGAGAGCAGATTAAAAGAGAAAATGTAAGAGAGAGAGAGAGTGGGGGGAGGGGAGCTGGAAATTAAAGACGATTGAGGAGAAAATGTCGAGATGAAAATACTTCAACTAAAGCGAGAATAAAGCATAACACAGGGAGGAATTAAGAAAGGAGAGCAAAAAAAAAAAAAAAAAGAAAATGAGAGAGAGAGAGAGAGAGAGAGAGAGAGAGAGAGAGAACCAGTAAAACAGGAAGGCGCAGATAGAAGAAAACAGCAGAAATGAGAGGGGGAACGATAGTAGAAGACATGAACGCACTTTCCCTAGGCCAGCTGAGGCGTGAACGAGGAGGGAGGGGAAGGGAGAGGTTGAAATCACACACCCACGTCACGCCCACGCCCACCACGGTCATGGACGACGACGGCGGCATCCTCTAGTACTATATGAGGGGCGGAAAGGAGGGGGGAATGGCAGGCAGGAGGGAGAGAGGGAGAGGGATCCACAAAACACTGGGAAACATATTTGTGTTGGGAATGTCCTCGTGCTAGGGCAAGGTTGTGTCGGGTAGATATTTTGTAATGAAGGAGTGAAACGAAATTTATTTAGGTATTAGAAGTGTTGCTTACTTATTGAAACTGTGTTAGTGCAAAGGTTTTATGTCCAGATAGCAGTGCCAGGAATTGTTCAGGTGGAAAAGTTATACCCACATATGGAAGAATTGTTTATTAGGATATAACCATTTTAGCCCGACTTGTCTCATACCGAAAGAAGGCCCAAGTTGGGCCGGAACTGTTGTAGGCCATCTCCCTAATAAGCAACTATGCGGGTGTAATTCTGCCATATAAACATTTCACAGCTCTTGCTAGAACTTTTATTTTTAGTTTACGTCACTGATATCAGGACGGTTATTATTATTATTATTATTAGTGTTTCCATTTCACGGCACTGATATCAGAACACGTTAAACTTTTTTTTTGTTTTTATAGCTCGACGGAACTAGGTTTATGACTAAGGCTGTGTGTATTCTTCCCTACGCAAACCGCGATCCACAGAAATCAGGACCAGGTTACTTTTGATGATGGTGTTTATGTGGGACTCACTCTGACGAGGAGGTCCCGTTCCCGATAAAATGTAAAAAGAGAATGATAGACAACGCCATGGCTACACGTTCGAGTGTTGTCCATAATTATTACTCGAGAGTCACGACTTACAAATGGTTATGCTATTTTGACGTTACCAATAGATTTAGCTTGTGTCTTTATTATGGGTTTTGTTAATCCATATTTTTGGCTGTTTTTGCAATGAGAAACAAATATATTGGTTGCAGAATAGCACAGATAATTAGATTTTATTTGAATGCCAGGATAACGGCGCGTCTGGATATGAAAATGAGTATGGGTAACTACTGTAAAAGTGGCGAGCTGCTATTTGAACGGTAACTATAGAAAATCTTATAAATCTGACATTGAAGAATATGGAGATGATGATACACTTTTTTTTTTCTTTCTTTCTTTTTTAAGAATTATTTTTCAGCTTAAGGCAGACCTCTCGATAGCAAAGGTTAGATATGGACTTCATTATCCCGTTTTCATCAGGTTTCCCCTCGTATTAGTAGTTGCCACACAAGGCTTATGTGCATGTGTACCGAGTTGACTGCAGGCAGAAGTTGCTCATTTCAGTTCATGATCCTCCGTTCGAAAGATAGGGAGGAGACTGAGGATGTTTGTATAACCGGGCATCTCCGCCGCCCGGTCATATATTTGCCACCATGTGGAGGCATCCCTCCAGCACCTCCCCTTAACGAATATAATCGTCGGGGGTTGCAAGAGTAATATTTTAAGTCAGTGAACTCTAAGAGATATCGCTTCTGTTTTTGCCCAACCTGTTTCATATTGTTTTTGCTAGACTGCACTGTACTGTTAAGCAATTTTAATTTTAGCACAGATAAGTATAGTAGTTATTTTATACATACAATGATTTTTTTTTTTTTTTTTTGTCGTAGCTTGTACTGATATGACGAAAGAAACTGAAATATAAAAGAAGAAATCCATGCGCAGATAGCTTGAAGAGGGGGGAAGAAGGGACATGAGGCAAACGGGAGCGATGGATGAAGGAAAAGTTCAAGCCAAATAATAAGGAAGGAGGTGAGAATTAAGACTGGACCAAGAAAAAGTGTAAAGCAAATAACGCGAGATACACGAATCCAAATGTTACGTAGTCGCCATAAATGCCAACTTCGTGACAGATGGAGGACCGTAAAGGCGAACTGAGCCACCGTAATGGAGACTCGGCCCACTGTGTAATCATTTGGGTTCAGTCGGATGAAAAGGCTCCACATATCAATCACCAGGGAAGAAGAACAGAAACGCACTCCGCCGGTTTGGCCAGCTGTGGATTGG
>NC_136979.1:41882465-42362465 GCF_032717465.1 Coenobita brevimanus
GCGCATCAAATCGCCAAATGAAACGTGCGGGTGACAGGAAAACGCCCTTGATGTAAACAGACGGAGGGATGGAAGGAGAAATTGAAAGAAAAGGCTGGAGGGAGGGAGGGTGGGAGGGATGGCTGATAAGCTGGTGGATTCGGCAATGCAAGAGGAAACACTCTTGTTGTGGGTGACTTTCTCCTCTGCAACACTGAACCTGATTTTATCTTATTCGTTTTAATTAGCATGCAGAAAATAAATGTGAGAAGATAAGAGTCGGAAGTTGACAGGAATTTTAGATACGGGGAGGGGTCAGGGAGGGGCTGGGGGAAGGAAAGAGGGATGTGGGGGTAGGAAGGAGCCAGAGGGGACTTTCACTGTGTTGCTCCCAGACAAAGCCTTGCCATTTCTACCTCCGGGTTGGGCAGGTAGGCAGGTAGAGACGCCAGTGCTAAGGATGTAGGCAGGTGGGTAAATAGACAGGAAGAGTTTGTAAATATGCACCACCGGGTTAGGCAGATAAGTAGGTAGATTCAAAAGTATGGAGGTAGGTAAGTAAGTTGATAAAGATATATAGGTAGGAAGGCTGATAGGTAAAGAGGCACAGGTAGAAACTTAGGTGGGCAAAGCTGAACAAAAAACAGGGAAGCAGGTAGAAAGGTAGACAAGTAGAGGTAGAGTAGCAGGAAAGCGGACAGGTGAGCTGGAGGAAGACAGAGATGGTGGTAGGACGCGTTAGGCAGACAAACAGAGACAGGAGGAAAAACAGGGAGAGCAGAGTTAGCCAAGGGAGGAGAGAGAGAGAGAGAGAGAGGAAATGCCATGCCTGCTGTGCTTCAGCCTCCCCCCTCCCATTTTTGCTCCTCCTCACCTCTCTCTCTCTCTCTCTCTCTCTCTCTCACACACACACACACACACACACACACACACACACACACACACACACACACACACACACACACACACACACACACACACACACACACACACACACACACACACATTCATCTTTCCTCTAATCTCCTTGTTGTGGTAGCTCCCTTTCTGTACTCTCATCATTTGGCAATCTTCATCCTCCCTTTCACCATTTCGTCCCTACTTTCCCCTCCTCCATCACCCTGCATCATCACCGCCCCCAGGGAAGAACCAGCCTAATTCGAAACCCCCTCTTTCTAAAATCCATCACAGGCCAGAATGACACACACTGATTGCTTGAGAATCTCGGCAGAGCTTCCTCTCTCTCTCTCTCTCTCTCTCTCCATTCAGGTCCTCTTCCTTTTTTTTTTTTTTTTTCGGTTGCGTGATGGTGGCCGTTGACTTTGATGAGACCTGGTAATTGTGATCATGTTCCGTTCCCACCCCTAACAACCCAGCTTGCTTGTCTGTCTACCTGCTTGCTTGTGTACCTGCTTCATTTTCCCTTCTTGCCTGCCTACCTACCTACCTGTCTGCTGTCCCTTTTACCTTTCTGTTTCCCTTCCTCCTTCATACCTGCATTCCTCCATGTTTTACCTCCTTACCAACGCCCTTCCTTCAGACCTCCTCCAGCCCTCTTCCCTGTTTTAATACGTCTTACTTCTTAACTTCACCCTGCCCATGTTTCCTTTCTCCTTCCTGCCTGCCTATCTACCTCAGTTCCTCCCAAGCTGTCCATCTCCTTTCGTACCTACTTCTTTTACCCCCCTACCTACCTCCTTGCTGTCCACCCTGCCTTCCTTCCCCTTCGTATTGTACCTTCTTGTTTCTGTCTCCTCGTTACTCCTACCTGCTTTTCTGCTCTTTCTGTTTCCCACCGTCTACCTACTTGCCGCCTTGCCTTTCTACCTACTTCGTATACACCTTCCTACTCTTCTGCGTGCCTTCCTATATACCGTTTTTTTTTTCTTCATCCTTTCTCCTTGCCTTCTTTCCTTTTTTTCCTCCTTGACCCATCTACATTTCCTGCCTACCTCCTTGCTTCCTAGAAATGTGAAGAAGGGAAAAAGGAGGAAAGGAAGGTGGAAATGAGGAAGAAAGTGAAATAGGGAGGAAAAGAAGGAAAGCTGGAGTAGAAGGGAGGAAAGAAAGGAGAAGAAAGGAAGAAGGAGGAAGGAATAGAAGTAGGAGAGGAAAGTAAGAGTGGAGGAAGGAAGGAATGTGTGGAAGCTGGGAGAAAGGAAGGAAGGGAAGAAGGGAAGGTAAATAGGCAGGCATGCAGGAAGGCGCATGGGCAGACAAGGGAGAGTGAGGTCAAGAAGGGAGAGTGAGGGAGGAGAGAGGGAGTGAGGTGCGGTACGGAGGGGAGACTTAGATAGGGAGAGTGGGGAGAAAGTTGGGGAGGGCCGGGAGAGGGAGAGGGGGTAGGGAGGTGGGGTCAATAGGGAGTTGGAGGAGAGAGTGGGGAAGGGGGAGGAGTAGAGAGTCAAATAGGGAGAGTGAAGAAGGGCTGGGAGATGAGGGAGGGAGGGAGGGAGGATTGAGGATTGGGAGGAAGGGGAGTAATAGAAGGAGAGGATGATAAGGAAAAGAAAGAATAGAATGAGGATGGGCAGAGTAGAAAAAGGATGGCTAAGGGAGGGTAATGAGAGGAAGAGAGGGATATGAAAAAAAGGGGGATGGAAGAGGAGAACGAGGAGAGGGCAAGGGGAATGAGAGAGGAAGAATGGAATGGGGGAGAGGCAGAGGGGAGGGGAAAAGAAAGAAAAAAAAAAGAGGAGAGGGGAGGGAGATGAGAGAAGACAGAAAATGGAGTAGCCAGGGAGAAGACAAGGCGAAGGATGGGAGAGGTGGGAGGGGGGGGAGGGAGGGAGATGAGATAATAGGAATGGAAGGAGTAAAGATGAGGGGGGGGGAGGGAGAGCAAGGTGGGAAGGGAGGGTGAGGGGAAGAAGGGAGATGTGGGGGGAGGGGGACGGAGGGTTAGTGAGAGTGCAGTCACCCCTGGCAGGTGAGGAGGTTTGCCCGCTCTCTCTCTCTCTCTCTCTCTCTCTCTCTCTCTCTCTCTCTCTCTCTCTCTCTCTCTCAGCTAGCCTACGTCAACAAATCAGAGTCAGACCATTCCTACACCACCCACGCTACACCCACACAACCCGCACTACGCCCACACCACCCACACTACACCCACACCACCCACACTACACCCACACACCCCACGAAACGCCCACACCTGTTGTACATCTATTTTTTATACTCAGTCTACGCTTACGCATATACAGTATACCAGGGACCTCTACTTCTTAGTGTTACTCTATCCGGAACTTAAGACCTGCCCAATATTACATTGTTCTTGTTACATCCACACCAGTCCTACACCCATCTTACACCATTTACATCTCTTATATCAGTTACACACCTGTGTCGGTAATCTGCATAGGTCACACTAGACTTATCTTCTACACAACATTTCATGCACATCAGTTTACATTCATACCATCTGTATGTGGCTGCCTACAGCATACAGTAAGGGCACATAAAACACACACACACACACACACACACACACACACACATATCCAACTCCAAACACCAGTCCCACACCACTACACCCACACCACTTCTACATCAGCCACATAATCCCGCGCTACACCACCTGCACTAAAGCTTACAATATTATTAGCCAACAATACCCATTCTAGTTTATCTCTGTCTGAACGAAGGTGAAAGGTCTGTGACTGACGCACCCGACCGTCACATAGTATGTTTATTTTGTCCCAGTCCCTCCTCCCTTCCTTCCCTCCCTCTCCCTCACACTCACCCACAACCTCTTTCTCGTCTTCACCTTCACCCTCACTGTATCCCTCACCCTGTGTCTCAACCTCACTCTTACCCGCACCATAACCTAATCATCACTTAGGTATTTTAGTTTGTTTCAGTCCTCTCCTTCCTCCTCCCGGACTCCTCCCTGACCATTATCCCGACTCTCCCTCTCACCCTCATCCTTCCAACACCGTCTTCCTCACCCTCGTTCTCCCTCTCACCATCACCCTCCCTCACGATCATCCTCACCCTTACCCTCACCCACTCCCATTCGTAATACCTAGCGTATTGGAAATTAAAAACAAAAAAAATCAAATTCATACCTTGCTGGAGCAACTAGGTAGGGAAAGTAGGATCTGTCTTATCAGTTTTAAATCTGGGCTCATGTATATCAAAGCTAACCTTCGACATAGTAGTGAACTGGACATTATGCATGGATTATATTCAGCATTAATGCAACCACCTCAGCCGCTCCTCTGCTGTGTGGTTTAGTGTCGGGGGTTAGGTCATCACCAACCCGTTAGGATAAGACTGGTCGGGGCTTTGTTGTTCATCACCATTTAACAGTGAGAGGTAAAGCAACCGTTAGTCAGGCCTTTAACGAGGGGTAGGGGCTCCTGAACCAGCTTGCTTTTAAGGAATCAAAGCAAGCGTCCAAGCAGATCTTAAAGCAGCCGTTAGTCAGTCTTTAACGACGTGTAGGAGCTCCAAAATTAACTTGATTTAACCCCTTCAATTAGGTTACTTATTTTCTCTGGTGACATTATTTTCTCTTACTGTTGCTATTACTAGACGATTTTATTTAGCTTAGAGGAGGCGTCTTGCTTTGAAGAGGTTAGTGAAGAGTGTGTGTGTAACTCCTCCATTTTGAAAAGTCTCCTCTAATATGAATAAAAATGTCTAGCTATAGCGAGAACAAAATAAAGAAAACGTCCTTGGGTTGAAGGGGTTAAGGGATATGAGGCAAGCATCCAAGCATATGATTAGTTATTACTGTGGTCTCCCGTTTAGTGATGGCAGGTGTTTAGACTGATGGTACAGTTAGGGACAGAATATTGCTTAATATTTCTCATCTTCTGCTCCTCATTTTTGCCTGTTGGTAGTACTGTGTTACTAAGCTGAGAGAGGCTTGGTAAGTATCTCAGCCTCATACGTGCTTCTTTGTGATATGATGTGTCACGGAGGAAAATGATGGAAGAAGATAATGAAAGATTAAGCAAACATTTATATTTGCCTGTATACCTTGAGAGACGTAAGAATTCAAAAAAGAAAGAAAAAAAAAAAAAGGTTTCTCTAAGAATTAAAAAACAGACGTGTGAATAGTTAGATAACATTATGGTTATTTCTTCATGCCTTCCTTCCCCACCCCTCCCCTTCACGGCGCGGCGGGGTGCAGACTGGCGGTACCAAGGAAGTCTTATACCCACACTAACAGGCTGGTTAGGTGGCAGGGCGTAAGATCAGATCCGTTATCTGAGGAAATTATGCCAAAATATTAACAGTCTCGGACTCCTGTACTCACTTGGCTAAAGAAAATTTAAAATTGTCCTGACCTTGTTACTCTAACGTGACCTGCAGTTGCACTCCTTGAATGCCGAGTTCGAAGAGTAGATTAACACAAGAATATGATGTTAGTCACGAATAAGTGATATACGAGTAGAAAGGATGTAGAGCTGCAACGCCGTTTCTTCGCACTGAGCTACGTGAAATAAGCTGCAAAAGGACGAAAATCTGGGCTAGGTTAAAATGAATGAATTAGAGTAATAACATTGTGGCTTCTATTCCCATTTATCTGAGTAAAACAACGTGGTTTTATTTGCAACAGAGTACTCGACTTGTCTCTAGTGTTAGAGTGTTGAAGTTGTGTTTATTGTGAAGATAAAACGGTTCCGGCCCGACTTTGACTCGTATCTTCAAGATGAACATATTTTCAGATGCAACACCACCCTCATCTACACAATAAACATATATTCAACATGTGGGTAAAATTTCTCCGCTCGAACTGTTCTGAACAATGTGAAATCAAGCCCCGTTACCTATGTTGGCACCTCCCCTCCCCTCGCCTCTCTCACCTGCCCACCTACCGTCCCAGGCATTTCCACGCTGCTGACGGTGACCCAGCCTCCAACACCCCAACCCCGCACCCATCCCACACACCTCCCCCCACCGCAAACGTCTCACCACCCCCACGACCTCATCTCACCCCCATCCCCACCACCTCATCTCACCCCCATCCCCACCTCGCATCACCCCACCCCACCTCCTCATCCCACCTCTGCCCACACACTGTTGCCTCCTCAGCCCTCAGTATTCCCGCCTCCTTCCAACCCCCTTCAACCCACATCACTATCCTCTTTACTGCCCCACTGCTCAAAAAAATGTTACCCTTCCCCCCTCCAGCTCACATCTCTCACCTCCCTTCTCGTACTTTTCCTCTACTTCCTTCAGTTTCCTACCTTTCCGCTCCTCTACCTCCCAAACCCTCAGTATGCCTCCCTCACTCCCCAGCCTCCAAGCAAGCCTACAACAGTTCATCCCACCCACACACTTAAGCGTCTCGAAGTTTCCTCCTTGCACTCAACCCACAACATTTTCACTTCAACTCCCCAACCCTCTTCCATCCCCCCTTATCCTCCCAGCCTACACCCCTACCCCACCCACACACACATGTAGCTCCCCAAGCCTCAGATTCCCCACCCCCTCCCCCCAAACCCTCAACAAAACCACCTCTTCAACATGCAAGCCTCTCTTAACTATTCCCGCCTCTCATGATCGACTCAGATAACGTTGTGCCTCCGCTTTCCTAACACTTCAGTATACGGGTACGTTTCCCTTCGTCAGGCGAAAAATAAAATGCCTTAGAGTTCCTATCTCGCGAGGGTGAACCTCCTGTCTCTTCGTTCTTTATTTCATATTTTTTTCCTTTTTCTTTCTTTTTTTTTTTTTTTGCCTGTCTGCTGACTTCAAACACACACTTTTTTGGTTTTCTGATTTTTCAGCATTTTCAGCCTGTCCCAACACCCCCATTTATTTATTTTATTATTTCATATTTTTCAGTATTTCTAATTTTGCCAAGCACCTCCATTTTTTTTTTTTAACCAGTCCTTTATTTTATTTTTGTGTTACTTCCTGATTTTCTCGATACCCCAGTATTGTCATTGTCAGTATTTCTTAAGTTTCCCAAACTCTCACATTCTTACTTTTTCTTTTCCTTTTCTGTTCTCTCCCAACCTCCCCTACCATATCCCACACCATTGCCTCTTGCATTTCCCTTCCTGCTTTCCTCACATATGCTCGTAACTATTTCTCCATCCTTTTTTTTCTCTTTTTTTCTCTCCACTTCATCTTCCCCTTCCTCTCTTCCCTCTGCACCAGTAACCATAGTTTTAAAGCTCTCTGTCCCCTTCCCCTTCCCACTACCTACTCTCTCTCCACAGCCTGCCCCCTCCTCCCCTCTATCTCGCAACTCCTCCTCCTTCCCCAGCATTTCATTCCCTTCTCAGTGATGAATCTCTTCCCGCCCTCCCCACCCCTGCAGTCTTCCCTTCCCATTCCTGTCCATCCCCCTTTTCTTCCTCACCTTCCCTTCTTACCCCCTTCAGCCCCTACATTCTTTTCCTCCCAGTCTCCCTTTCCACCCCTTTCCTTCCTCTCACTACCTTTACCTCTTCTATCCCCGATTTCCAGACCCCCCATCTCCTCTGTTTCCCCACTCCAACCCCCTTCTTCTCTCTCCCTCTTCTACTTCCCCCCCGACCCCCCTCCGCTTCAGGGCACAGCGGTACTCTTAAACTTCATTGTGAGCCGCCTGGACCTCTGAGATCATCCACTGTTCCCAGTTCTGTCTTTGTTTTATTTTAGTTCCCTCTGTGTTCTTCCTCGGTGACCTTTCTCTCTTATTTTATTTCTCTTACTCTGCTTAAACTCTTTCCCTCACTCCCTCACTCGTGCTCCTAGACTCTCGTTCCTCCTTTTTCACTGTTACTCCCTGACTCACTCCTACTCCGTCACTCTCTCCTATCTCCTCACTCTCTTACCCCCTCACTTTCATACCCGTCACTCTCTCCTTCCCCCTTACTCTCGCTTACTCCCTCACTCTCTGTAACTCTCTCCCTCACTCCCTTCACCCTGCCTTTCATACATCCTCCCTGTATACACTTTCTCTACCTACCTGCTTGCCTAACCTGGACTGTGCCTAACCTGTCAGCCTCACCTGCGCTAAGATTTCCTTTCACTCTGCCTTACCCTGACTTCACTCTGCATACCCTACCTTCCCTTCCTGCCTCCCTCTCTCCTCTTCACATTACTTCCCCTCCTTCAACCTTTTTCCACTGTTCCCTCCCTCACATCTCTTCATCCTGCCTCCCTGTCTTTTCTTATTTCTGCCTACCCTCACTCCTGTTTCCCCTCACTCTGCCTTCTTGATTCTCCTCATCCGTCCCTTAACTAACCTTTCATCCCTGTCTCCCTCAATCCCTACCGTAATATACCCCTCATCCCTGTACCCCCCCCCTCGCCCTGCCCCTCGTCCTTATCACCCTTCATCGTTGCCTCCCTCATCCCTACATTAACCTACCTTAATTCTAACTCCCCTCATCCGTGCCTCCCTCATCCCTGCCTAAACCCATGGCTCATCCTCTCTGCCTACACTACATACTTCTACACAACCCACACCCTGCCGCGCCTTCTGCCTCATCTAGCACTCCACCCTCACCTCACTCCCTCTGTAATCTGTTCAACATACTCACCTGCCTGCGTAAACCGATGTCACTAACCTCACCTCAGTCGTTCACCTCACCACTCATCATCTTAGTCATTTCCTCCCACTTGCACATATCAACCTAGTCATTTACCTGTCTACGCACATCCACTCGATATCTTGGACATTTATCTCTCCACTCACTTCTCACACTCGCTTCAGTCATTCACCTTCCCACTCATCATCACCATATTGCTTTCTCTTCATCCTCTCCACTTATATTCATCATTCGCATCTCCGCAGTCATCATCTTAGTCATAAGCCTCTTCACCCACCCCTTACCCTCACATTAGTCGTTCACCTCTCCCCTAGTCTTAGCTAATCACCTTCATCATTTACCTCTTCACATCTCTTTACTCATTACCTTGGTCATTCACCTCCCTGCTTTGGTCGTTTTAGTTTTCCACATTCATAGCAGTCATTTACATCTCTACATTTCACTCATGCATCTTCCCACACTCACCTTAGCCACACATCCCCATACCTCATTTCTCCCCACCTCCCCACACTCTCCCCCCCACATCTCGGGCATAAGTCATTCACTCCACTTTTCATATCTCTAAACCTTGTCCCTCCACACTCCACTTCATTAACTCATTCACATTCACCACTCCACAGCCCTGCTTCACTCAACCTGACCTCACCTTAGCTCAGTTCAGCTTATACCTGTCATTCACCTCTCCCTCATCTCTAAGCCTAATTATCTTCCACTGACGCTCATTTACCTCTTCTCACCCCAGTCAGTCACCTCTTCGCGGTATGACATTTCACCTTTTCCGTTCCCCCAAAGTTAATCTCTCCCACCACCACATTCCTCAGCATCCCTGCCTCTCCCTCCCCCTCCCCCCAGTGCGATCCCATTCCAGCACGATTCGTTACTTACTGTCTGGTTAAAATCCCACCTCGCTCTGTTTCCGTCCCTCACACGTTCACTTTGCTTCATGCCGCTCACTTTCCTCATTTCACGGATTTCATTCCATTCCCTGGTCTTTGCCATCACCTTCCATTTTCCTCCTTTTTTCACATGCTTCTCTTTTCGTCCCATCTGTACGGTACAAATTCTATTCTTTCTTCCACTTTTTTCTTTCCTTTTTTCCCTTCTCTTTCCGCTCCACTGTCCTTTCTCTTTTTCGTCCAATGAAAGTCCCATCTCGGTCTGTTTCTTCTCTCACTCCCCCTCTCACTCCACATCCTCTCCACTCCCTCTACTAAATAACATTGTGCACTCTGGTCATTCCTAGTTCTGGTAAGCCTAGGAAAATAAAAATGGCAATGACGAAGCTGATGAGAATGATGACGATGATGAAAATTGAATTTATATATATTGAAAAAAAAAAAATCATTGCATTACATAAGGTAGACAGTTTAGTCATTGTTAGTGCGAAGGGAACGTGATTCGAGAGCTTTGGAGATGGGAGGGAGGGTTGTGGAAAGGGCGGGAGGGCTGTGGAGAGGGGTATGAGTGGGGGGCTGTGGAAAGAACTATGAGTGAGGGGTGTGGAAAGAGCTATGAGGGAGGGGTGTGGTAAGGACTATGAGAGAGGGGTGTGGAGAGGGCTGTGAAGGAAGACTGTCGAAAAGGCTGTGAGGGAAGGTTGTGGAAGGGGCTATGAGGGAGGGCTATGGAGTGGGGTATGAAGGAAGGCTGTCGCAAGGGCTATGAGGGAAGGTTGTGGAGAGGGCTATGAGGGAGGGCTGTGGAGAGGGGCGGCGGGCAGACAAGGCGTGGATAAGGGAATATGGAAGGGCAGGAACAGTGTGGTCGATGGGTGGTTACGCACGGTTCGATATAGTGTTGAGGCCTGAGGTTGAGGGGTGAGGTGAAGTATGGTTGAGAAATGAGGTTGAGAGGAGATGTTTGGAAATAAGGTCAGGTGTGGTTGAGAAGTAAGGTTGACAAGTGGGGTTGAGTGGTGTGGCCCAGAAGTGAGGTTGAGAGATATTGTTGAGAGGTGAAGTTGAGCAATGAGGGAAGAAGGTGAGTTTGAGGGAGGCTAGGTTGAGAAGTGAAATTGGGAGGTGACAGTCGGATGGCTTTGAGGAAGAGAAGGTTGGGGTGAGTAGATACGGTTGAAGGATGAGTGGTTGAGGTTGAAGGGTGAGGGGGATGCGGTTGGAGGGTGAAGGGTGAGGTGGAGGGGTGAGGGGTGCGGTTGCTGGGTTATGGCGTGTGGCCGGGGAGGTGAGGAGGGGGTAGGAGGAGTGGAGGGAGGTGAGGAGGGGGCAAGAGGGGCTCTGGGGAACGGGGAAGTGTGGTTTGGGAAGGCAGTGCAACGGAGAGACATCCTCTGGCGTAGGTCGGGTAGGGAAGTGGAGAGAAAGTCGGAGGGTAGAGAGAGAGAGAGAGAGAGAGAGAGAGAAAGGGGTGAGGGGTAAAAAAAAAAATGGAGGAGATGGAGCGGGGAAAAGAGGAGGAGGGAGAAGGAGGGATGAAAGAAAAGGATAAGAAAGAAAGAAAAGTGGGACATGGCATACGAGTGAGGAAAGGAAGGGGAAGGAGGGAAATAGGAGATAGATGGGGAAGGAGTGAGTATGAGAAACAGGGGAAGGAGGGAGGAAACAACGAGGGATAAAAACGAGTGGGAGGGAAGAAAGAACTAGTGAGAGGGAAGAAAATATGTGGAGGAGTAAGTATTTTTCTTTTAAGGGGGGGGGGAAGGAGGATGAGGAGGGGGACATTAATATCACAGTAGCAGTGTGAGGTAAGTTGAAGGTACCGCAGTCTACCCTGGATAACTGTCTGTCTGGGACCTGACCTCTGAACGCCCTCTACTGACCCGCAACTGACCTACACATGACCTCCGTACACACTCTCTCTCTCTCTCTCTCTCTCTCTCTCTCTCTCTCTCTCTCTCTCTCTCTCTCTCCAGCATTCCCAACTATTTCTTCCCACTTCATTGTTTTCTAGCTTCCCTTTTTTCTTCTCATTCTCATACACTTAATTTATCTTTTCACTTTCATTATTTTCTGTTTTCTGTATTTTTTAAGTTTTTTCTTCTCATTCTCATACACTTTCATTCATCCACTCACTATCCTACCTATACCTTCTTTCCACTCTTTTCATTCCTTCCACCATCTATTCGTATTCCCCGCATCATTCTATTCTCCTCACCCCTCCCCTCCCCTCCCCTCCGCTTCCCATCCTTCCCTTTCCTTCCCTTCCCCTCCCTTTCCCTCCCTTCCCTTCCTTCTCCCCTTTCCTCCCCTCCCCTTCCATGCCCTTCTCTCCCCCAACTTTTCCTCCCCCATTCTCCTTTGTTTTCCCCTCTCCTCCCCTCCCCCTTTTCTCTCGTTCTCTTGTTTCCCTATACTCCCCTTCCCACTTCTCTATCCTTTTTTCTTCTCCACCCCCACCCACCCCTTACCCATCTATTCTCAGTCTTTTGTTTCCTCCCTTCACCCTTCCATTTCCCCCCCTTTCCTTCTCCCCGTCCCCATTCACTGTTTGGCTGTGAGAGTTTTGAGAGAGATTGTAAGAGAGCGGTAGAAAAAAAATGAGAGAGAGAGAGAGAGAGAGAGAGAGAGAGAGAGAGAGAGAGAGAGAGAGAGAGAGAGAGAGAGAGAGAGAGAGAGTGTGTGTGTACTGACTATAGAGACCAGTGAGAATGTAGGCCACGTGTCGCAAGTAACTTACGGTTTCAATACCACGTGGACACAAGGGCGTGACGTCACAGTCAGCTGATGTTTGTTTACATCTGTCATCCCAGTGTCTCGTCACTGGCGAAGGTGAAGATGCTGGATACACACACACACACACACACACACACACACACACACACACACACACACACACACACACACTCGCTGGCGCAGTGGTAACGTTCTCGCTTGCCATCTGGTAGACGGGAGTTCGCGCCTCGCTCAGGTTGCGAAAAGTTTCACTGACGAAGTGGGTGGTTACTGTCCCCCTCGAGCAAGGGGACGGGTGTGTGGGTGTGTGAAGGTCACAGCCTTGCCCTTAGATCGGACTATATGAGCTCTTAGCTCCCTTCCGGGAGGGTAAAATGCTGACGATCACAACCATCAAGTGATCCTGACCGACCCGGTGAATTACACACACACACACACACACACACACACAGTCTCTCTCTCTCTCTCTATTTTGGGTCAGACCGTCCTAAATTTAGCCCCTTCTCTTCCCCTCCCCCTGCTTCCCCTCTCCTCCCCACCTCATTCCTTATTTCAACCTGACCACGCCCACTGACCCCGTCTCCCGCTCTCCATCCCTTTTACCCCATCGTCTTTTCCCATCTGTATACCTGTTTCCTTTCCCTACCTTTATTATTATTATTTTTCTTCTCATAGTCCCACAGTTTACCTCCTCCCCAACCCTTCTTCCTTTCTTCTCTCTTTACCCCCTTCTGTTCCCATTTCCCCTCTTCCTATGCATGTCAGTCTCTCCCTTCTCTTCCCTCTTCTATCCTCTCTTCCCTTCCCTCATCTTCCATCTCCTTCCTTCCCTCCCCTCACATAATTTTCCCCTTGTCTGTATCTATTTCCATCCTCTTCTATCGCCTCTCTCCCCGTCTCCCTCTTTCTTCGTCTCTCTCCTCCTTTCCTTCCCTTCCTTCCTCTGTACGCCGGTCCTCTCCCACCCCTTCCAGCTTCCACCGCCCTCATTTCGCCTTTCACTTTCCACCTCTTATTGTCATTGTGTCCTAATCATTCATTATTTTTTTCTTCCACCCTTGTTCTACCGTTCTCCCTTTCTCTGTTGGCACTAATTACTCCTTTCTTCCCATTCCTTGATCCCCTTTTTTCATTCACACACTTTACTCACGTCTTCCATCATCCCCTCTTCTATTTTCCACCTTTGAGCCGGGACTGCTTTTCTTTTGTTAAGAAGGCGGGAGGAGGGAAATGGGAAGAAAAGGGGAAGACAATAGTAAATGGGAGAAAGATTGAAGAAATGAAGGAGAGAAGAAAAAAGAAGAAATGTAGAGAGAAACAAGTAAGGGAGATTGAAGAATAAAGGTGGGGGGAAGAAAAAGAACAGAGATAATGGGGAAAAGAAGTAGGATGGATGGATGAAGAGTGAGAGCAGTCCAGTGACCTGTGTGTTGGCGGGGAGGCATGGAGTGCTACCCCTCCCTCCATCCCTCTCCCCCCCCCCACACACACATGGCTATGACCCCTGGATGCTATGGCGGGTCGGTCACTGGTCAGGATGCTGTGGGAGTGGGGAAGGGGAAATCGTTGGAGTTACTGGGAGGAAGGAGTAAGTGCGAGTAGGGGAGTGAAAATAGGGGGTACTGTAGTATTTATTGGGAGTGAGGGATTGATAAAATGAAATTTGAGAGTTAATGATTAGGAATGGGGATATTGTAGGACTTATTGGGACTGGATAGTAAGTGCGAGTTGGGGAGTGAAAATAGGGGAGACCGGTAGTTATGGGGAGTTGGGGGTTGATAAAATGTAGTGTAAGTGTTATTCTGGATAAGGAAGTGGGATTATGGGAGCCAGAGACTGTGGAATCATATTGTGTGTGTGTGTGTGTGTGTGTGTGTGTGTGTGTGTGTGTGTGTGTGTGTGTGTGTGTGTGTGTGTGTAAGTGATTTAGAGTATGGGCGGTGTCGTGTGTAGAGTGTGAGCGTTATAAGATATGTGTGGAATATATATAGCCAGTGAAGAGCCTATGGGGTCATTTTGTGGATGGGAGGATAGACGGACAGGATGACATGGAGGAGATTCGTTTGTGGCCACCTCTTGCAGGCTTAAGGCATCTGTCTGTAGATAAATAGATAGATTTTATGTGCCTTAACCCAAGTCTGTAGTCGTATACGGTTCATGAACTTTACCCTCTCCACTTAGAGGTTATAGCGAGAAAGGTGTAGGTGGAGTGCGTGAGGAGGAAGTCGAGCAGTTGAAGGGGAATCTCGGGAACTCGATATAGGTTCAGACTCCATATAGGGAAGACCTGGAGATTCATAAGGGATTAGGCTGTTTGCGGGGATAGCTTTGGAACACAATATGGTGTTCAGACTGTTCAAAGGGGATCTCTGGAGGTCTGTATGGGGTTTAAACTCAATGGAGGATCTCGGAAACTCTGTGTGGGATTCAAAGTTTATGAGGAATTCGAGAGTTGCAGTTGAGGTTGATATTCTTCTAGAGGTCGTTTTAAGGTTCCAACTTTTTATGGGGGGACTTAAGAGGTCTATAGAAAGTTCCATCTCAGTGGGGGAACTCTATAGGTGTATACGGAGTTAACACTATTCGGGAACTTGAAAGGTCTACAGTATATTGGGTTAAACTGTTAGCGGAGAAATTCTAGAGGTGTTCAAATGATTCGAACTCTTTATGGGACAACACTAGAGGGAATAAGATAACTGCATCCTGTGAATGTGTATTTTAGCTGGGTGTGAGATGTCTGCTTGTAAGTGAGTGTAAATTTTTGCGTGCTATAGGTGGGCGTGAGGAAGAGGGAGAGGGCGATGGCAGCATGTGAGGTCTGGTTCCCCCACGCCCCTCTTGCGCTCACTGACCCCCACCCACGCCACGCAAAACCACACCATGCCGCCCTTCCTCAAATTCCACACCGCCCTTCGCATTCCACCCCGGCATCTGCATTCATAACCCAGTCTGTAGCAGTATATCGTGGGTTATCGTCCGTTTGCATTCCACGACAGAGTTAGAAATTAACAGTTATCCTAAGTTATATTCTCACATATCAGCATGGAGTAAATAGTCAGTAACAATATATCATAACAGTTCCTTAGCATTTCACGTGGAACTGCCAGTCGGAAGCGAAATATTTTCAGTTTATCCCCGGTATTTGGTTCGATCTTGTTCCGCCCATGAGTGTCACGTACGAGTGAGGGTGCGAGTGGGAGTGAGTAATATGTCTGGTTTGTGAAACGTAACTCCTCTTCCGCAGCGATTTATTTTACATGTTACTCCTTAATATCCTCTTATATGTTACTTATGTGTGTTGCTATTTAAAAAAAAATACAAGTATCACACAGGAGAATAATATGGTGTGATGTAGAGGATAAACCACTAAGGAAGAAGGATTACGAAATGTATGCCAGCCAGGATTCAGCCCAATGTCAGTGACCTATAAATTACGCTTCCAGGCACCCAAGCATAATACACGGAGTGGTGTGACAGATGGCGTGGGTGGGGCTGAACTTTGACTGTAAGATGATTGAAGGTAAAACGCTTTGAACGGCATTTGCCACGTACAACGCCCCATTCTTACGCCGAAAATTAAACGGCTCACGATTTTTAATGGAAATTACCTGAAGCAATACCTCACGAAGTTAAAAGAATAAAAGACAAAGTATATGCTATAGGATAAAAGTTGTTCAGAGCTTAAAGAACATAAAGAGGAAGCGAAGGGAAAAAGTTAGACGAAAAGGAATGTTGATGATGACGATGATGATAGGGATGAGGCAATGTACCCTGACTCCTCAAACACTTCCTCATAGCTGAGCATATATATATATATATATATATATATATATATATATATATATATATATATATATATATATATATATATATATATATATGGGCTTTGGTGGTAGAGTGTGCGTTTCACATGCTGGTGGACGCGGGCTCGCCTCCCGCCGGAGTTGTAAAAACCTTGGGAAGCGTTCATCGAGCCACTTACTACTTAGGTGGACATAAGGGGTGCTGTGGTTGAACCAGTGTCGCATACTATGTATGCTTGCACCCATTCGGCTTAAGGCTGGTCGATTACACTTGGTTCACTGACTACACACACATCCAAAGCCACTACAACACTACAGTCACACTCACAAGCACTTTTAACCCTACATACAGTCTCTACCAGACAGCCTAAGCCACTGGACAGAGATACATTGGCTGTATCGTCCCTCCTTCGGTAGGGATAGGCCGGTTCTTATGTGGACCTCAACGACTGATGATTATATATATATATATATATATATATATATATATATATATATATATATATATATATATATATATATGTATGTATTACACACACACACACACACACACACACACACACACACACGCAGTGGTAACGTTCTCGCTTGCCATCTGGTAGACGGGAGTTCGCGCCTCGCTCAGGTTGCGAAAAGTTTCACTGACGGAGTGGGTGGTTACTATCCCTCTTGAGCAAGGGGATGGGTGTGTGGGTGTGTGAAGGTCACAGCCTTGCCCTTAGATCGGACTATATGAGCTCTCAGCTCCCTTCCGGGAGGGTAAAATGCTGACGATCACGACCATCAAGTGATCCTGACCGACCCATTGAATTACACACACAGTTCCTTACATACCATCCATTCTCATCTTCACCATTCTATACCACCCATAACACTCTCGTTCTATTTCTCTTCACCTCCTTCCCTCTTTTCTTTCCTACCGATAATACTCCCACGCTCCTCTCGTTGGTGTATGCTTATATGGGGTAGCTGGGGACAAAGTTAATTTTTTTTCCTCTCTCTCTCTCATGTAATTATGGATGGGGAGAGTTGTTTTGATTCTAGCCAGCCGAAGAGAGTGTTCTTTGGTTGTATTTGTTCATAAGGTATACGGTTGATTGGCATTCTGATATATGTTGCACATAGAAGATTAATGTATGTTGTCTTTATCGGAAAACTGGTTCGGAAAAAAACTCGTATATGATACATTTGTCTGCAGTTCACTTTATTTTACTCCTTTTTTTTTTTTACCTAGGTGATTATAACGCAAAGTATTTATCGATGTATTAAAAACTAAAGGATGAACTATTCCCTGTTGTGTAAACACACACACACACACACACACACACACACACACACACACACACACACACACACACACACACACACACACACAGCCAGTCGCGCGGTCAGTCACATTCATGTTTATAATGCTGCACACACACACACACACACACACACACACACACACACACACACACACACACACACACACACACACACACACAAATAGGTAAACACATGAACAGATTCTCTCTCTCTGTCTCTCTCTCTCTCCATTATTAATAATCGTAGTAGTAGAAGTAGTATTCTAGTTGTCTTGTTTATTATTATTTATGTTTATTATTATTGGTACTAGTATTAATGTTAATATTATTAGTATTAGTACTTCCTTATCCCAAACGACACTATCATTAATTCTTGAAAGATTAATACACACACACACACACACACACACACACACACACACACACACACACACACACACACACACACACACACACACACACATGTAGTATTCATGAAGTCTCTCCTGAACGGTTTTTCCGTGTACCATTATCACAACTACCACCTTTACCACAACTACAATCATTTCTACTTAACACCATTAGCATCATCACCGCCCCTACCACAGCTACTACCACGTTACCAGTACTGTCACCATTACCTCGGCTACCATCACAGCAGCAAGTAGCACCACCACCACAACCACCATCACAACCACCATCACTACAGCCACACCTATCACAGCTGCTCTATACTCTAACCACTGTCATCACTACAACAATCTGTGGTACTGCTAATACCAGAACTACCACTATTACGTACCAATTACACCAAAATAGTCATCATCACTACTACTAAAAGCATCAACTACCACAACTTCTCTTATCACTCCATCACAACCATCACCACAACTATCACCATCACTGCTACCACAACTATCACCATCCCCACACTACCACCACCACCCCTACCAGTCACCACTAACGACGCCGCTCGTCCATAAGAGACTGATGAGTCAGACACGGAGACAATACCTGAGATTAGCATAAGTAGTCAGGTCAACACACACACACACACACACACACACACACACACACACACACACACACAGGCCTATACTTACACATGAATGGTCTATTATGCTGGACATGGTCTTAAATACTTTCCTTTAGATATTCATTTCTGTACACAAAACTTTCTCCTCTGTTTATACTTTAGTTTCTCTCTCTCTCTCTCTCTCTCTCTCTCTCTCTCTCTCTCTCTCTCTCTCTCTCTCTCTCTCTCTCTCTCTCTCTCTCTCTCTCTCTCTCTCTCTCTCTCTCTCTCTCATTATATTGAAAATGGTAGTGACTGGTACGGAGGAGAGGGGAGGGGAAGAGGAAGAGGGGAAGGGTAAGGGGAGAAGAAGGGCTAGCGGGAAAAAAATAGAAAGGGGATATTGGAGGAACGGAGCGGGAAGAAAGACAGGAAGGGGTGGGAGGAAAAGGGGAAGGAAACGAGGCGGCGAGAGAGGGAAAGACATTGGGAGAGTAGGGGACAGGAAAGAGGGAGATAAAGGAAGTGAGGAGAGGAAGGGGAGGGATAGAGAAAAGAGAGGAGGAAGAGAAAGGAAAAAGGAGGAGATGAAATGTGAAGGAGGGAGCAAGGTTGGAAGGAAGAGAGGGTAAAAAGAGGACAGTTTCAAGAAGGGAAAGAAAGGAGAAGGATGTTAGAGGAATGGGAAGGGAGAGGCGAAGAAAATGGGAAGAGGTAAGTGAAGGGAAGAGGAGAGGGATATGAAGACGAGAGGGGAAGGGTGAATGTGTGAGGGGAAGGGGAAAGGGAGAGAGGAGGGGTTAGTGCCAGGGAAGGGGTCGCCCACATGAAGTTCACTGACCACACATACCTAGAGGCCCACCACACACACACACACACACACACACACACACACACACACACACACACACACACACACACACACACACACACACACACACACACACACACACACACACACACACACACACACACACACACACACACACACACACACACACACACACACACACACACACACACACACACACACACACACACACACACACACACACACACACACACACACACACACACACACACACACACACACACACACACACACACACACACACACACACACACACACACACACACACACACACACACACACACACACACACACACACACACACACACACACACACACACACACACACACACACACACACACACACACACACACACACACACACACACACACACACACACACACACACACACACACACACACACACACACACACACACACACACACACACACACACACACACACACACACACACACACACACACACACACACACACACACACACACACACACACACACACACACACACACACACACACACACACACACACACACACACACACACACACACACACACACACACACACACACAAGGGATGACATATTTGGGAGTTTGTTGTGGCTTGGAAACTCCGGACACCAGAGGGCTATGTCATGGTATTTCCGAGTCATCTTTACTGTGTCTTTAAACTCTCCAACATAAAAAAAAAAAAAAAAATGTTATTTCCTCCTCCCTGGCACCTCCACCACCATGGGCACTTTTTTCGTTGACTTTGGACCTTTCGCAATATCTTTTTCTCAGCGATTTAATTTTGCCTAACCACATTATAACCCTCTCGTATGTTACTTATGCTGACTTACAATTTGAACGATAAAACTGACTTTCTAAAGAATACTGAAGAGTAAGATGCGAAATAAATCACAAAGAGATCCTACGGAGTCTTTTGTATCAGGCAGAATACGGATCCTTAAGCTCAGGATGCAAGCCACTGGGCCTTATAATAACTGGTAGAGCTATCTTCGCAGCGACCATGTGACGTTGGCAGCCATATTGAAACACCACACTAATCGCCTTCATCATGGCGCTACCACTGAGCTCTGTAATATGGAGGGGCTTTCTAATGGATAGTGCCGCGTAGTTTGTGTGCCCGCCGCCTGGGCCCCATGGCTACGCTGATGTCGTGGCAGCCATGTTTATGCACCACGCCTGACGACTGCGCCTTTTGAAATCAGACGATGAATCCGGAAAATATAATGCCATGGTCCAATGAGCAGCTTACGGAAGCAACAGCGAAACAGAAAACGGCAAGCTAAGAACAGTGTTCCAATTGCATAACCATGGTGGAGGCAACGAGTGTGGTGTTTCAGTATGGCGACCAAAGTCACACGCTCACTGCGGGGATAGCCCCTCCATATTTTGGAGCTAGGTGGTGTGAACTCAAGGAGAATCCAGATTGAGTCAGGAACACCTTTGACGTGGGGTTTGTTTATGCCCAGAGTCGTTCTTGGGCGGCCATCCGTCTAGCCGTGGCCGTGCAAATAGTGTTTCCGTGTATCTCTGACAAACACTCCACTGCACGCTCTCGGCTAGGGGAAGAAACTAAAAGAAACAGATGCTTCAACCGCGCATGATAAATCATCGAAAATATGAAACGTGTGGATTATTATCTTTCTGTGTGTGCAAAAATTTCAAAGGCTTTAATGTTGAGGAGATGTATGCCTAGTTGATATCACTGACAAACTCTGTATAGGGAAAGAAAAATAAAACGAACTGCGTACAGTATAATTTAACGTCGAAAATAAGGGGAAAAAAAACAGTTTTTCCTTTTTATCGTATAGAAAAGGTTTCCGATGAGTGAATGCATGACTAATTTTATTGGCAAATATGGCAACTGCTTCCTCTAGGCACGCGGTTGAAAGCAAAAAATAAGTGGAAATCTTCGAACTTTGTGGGATTTAGATATAGCCTTTATAAACATTTCCATTACCGCAAAGTTTTTATAACTTGAATAAAATCGTCTGGAGATACGAAGGATGAAAGAAATAGTACGTGATAGGATTGAAGGGATTAATAAAAGTTAATACCAGAAACGTCTATTTGTTCCCCTACACTGACAACAACGATCAGTACTTAGTTATCCCCTTCAAGGCCGGCTGACCACATAATTTATACTCTCGTCACAACTCTCACTCTCATTCTCTCCCACGCTCCCCCTCTCACTCCCACTCACTCACTCACTCTCCGCTTTTAATTCACTCACTCCTGCTTTTTTTCATGCTATCCCGTTCACTCACGCTAATGCTTGCACTTTCACTCAATCACTCATTACTCTCACCCTCATCCTTTTACACCCCCCCCCTTTTTACACTCAATCTCCCTTTTACTCTCACTCTCATTCTAACTTGTCCTCGAACAGTCACTCTCTAATGCTCTCCCTCCTCTTCCCACACCCATCCATTCACTGTCATTTACTCTCATCCACTCTTACGCATTCTTATACTCATCCATCCTCTCCACACCGCCTCCCACACCGCCTCCCACACCGCCTCCCACACCCAGTCATTCACTCTGCCTCCCTCGGGAAAGAAATATGGAACTCTAACACGCTAGAGTGCAAGAACCATAGACCATTACTGTGTGAGCAGGAGTGTGGGGGGGGGGGAAGGAATGTGGGAGAGGGAGAAAGGAGGGAGGGGGATAGGGGAGGGAGGAAGGAAGTAAAGGAAAGAAGGAAGAAAGTAAGGAACAGAGGAAGGAGAAAAGTAAGAGACAAGTGGTGAGAAAGAGAGAAAGAGGGAGGGAGGAAGGGGGGAATGGAAGGATGGGTGAGTGAGAAGGATGGAGATAAGGAAGACTGGGAGGGGGGAGGAGGGAGAAACAGGAAAGGAAAGAGATGAGGGAGGTAAGAGGCAGGTGGGGAATATGAAGGAGGGGGAAGGAAATGAAGGGAAGAGGAGAAGGGAAAAGAGAAAGGTATGAAAATGAGGGAAGAAAGTGGAGAAGAGAGAGGATAAAGGAAGAGAGGGGAGTTGGGGGATGGAGGGATGAGAGAGAAAGAGGAGAGGGAGGGGAAGAAAGAGGGGGGAATTTGGAGGGGGGGCGTAAGAGGTGTGAGAATCAAGGAGGTACCCGGTAGTAATGTTGGCGTGAAGGACATTGACTGCGTGTGTGTGTGTGTGTGTGTGTGTGTGTGTGTGTGTGTGTGTGTGTGTGTGTGTGTGTGTGTGTGTTTTAAGACTGTTGTGTGAGGGCATGTGTATATAGTCTTGTGTCGTGTAAAGATGTATAAGTGTGTTTGTGTTGTGTATGTGTACACCTCTTGTGTACGTGTGATATTCTCTCAGATATATGTATGTATGAATGTGTTTATGAAAGAATGTTTTTATATGTACCGGTATGTATATTTCCACACTGAGGTGGTTTGGCCATGTGGAGAGGATGGAGGGTGAAAGACTGACGAAGAGAGTGTATGTGAGTGAGGTGGAGGGGGGAAGAGGGAGGGGGAGGCCGAGGATGAGATGGAGGGATGGGGTGGAGAGGTATATGAGAGAGGGGGGTGTGAGTTGGGAGCAGGTCAGTGAAATGGCGGGGGACAGGATGACGTGGAGGCGATTTGTTTGTGGCCATCCCAAACGGGATTGAGGCTTCTGGGAATATATAGATAGATAGATATTTGCATTTGTATGCATGTATGTACATATGTACTCGTATGTGTATTCGATAATATACAGTACAGTATATAGGCGTTATATTCGACAGTGTATGTATGTATGAATGTGTGTATGTATGTGTATGTATGTATGTGTTATGTATGTATGTATGTATATATGTAGATGTGCTTCATGTACACCCAGCTCCCAGTCTTCATTACATATCACACCCTCTTACCCCACCCTCCCCAAATATACACAAGGAGTCCCCTCCCCCCATTCCTCTGCTCTGTTAAGCTGTTGACATTAGGTGGTGGACTTAAGCTGAGTGGAGGGACTAATGGTATGCCACTTAATTACATCATTTTTATAAGATGAGTATAATCGTCTGGTTTAACTTAGGATTGCTTAAGTGGACCTAGAGTAGCCAAAGGTCTCTCTCTCTCTCTCTCTCTCTCTCTCTCTCTCTCTCTCTCTCTCTCTCTCTCTCTCTCTCTCTCACACACACACACACACACACACACATTTTTATTATTGTTCTTGTCATTGAGAACAATACACTTATTGACCTCTAAAACAAGGAGGGATATTATTGGAACTTGTTACCGTATCTTACTCATTTTCCAGATTACATTATTTTACTATTTTGTTGTAGCATCTTAAATCTAGCTGGAGTGTTTCCGTCAGATACTTTTCATTTATTATATACTTTCTTGGTTTGTGTAGTGTTCATTTATCATATCTTTCTGACCTGTACTTGAGCTGAAGTTGATTTGTCTGTTTTTTGGTCCCAGCTGTTGGGTACGATAACGCGACCTTATTCTCAGCGATCGTACCTTGGCATCTGAAATACTCCCACACTGATCGTAGCATTCCATTTCATTATTATTCTCGCCTTGATCATATTAGCAGTTTACGGTTTATCATTAAATGCAGTGATGAATTAACGACCTCGCTGCTCTCATTACCTAATTTGGCTAGGCAAAGTAGCTGGCGTACCGATAATTGGATGATGCAGGATGACGAAGCGAGGTTTTCCCGCCATTACCATTATGGCAAATGAGGTGTCGTGAATTTCTTTTTTTTCTGTGGTTAGTAATCGTGTAATATACTTTTAAAGGAAATGACAGTTGTGTAATATAGTGAAAGCTTACGTAATTATGTGTGAGGGTGATTTTGGGTGTACAGTACCATAATGTGATAAATGGGATAACTGATGTACAGTACCATAATGTGATAAATGGGATAACTGATGTGCGACACGTTTTAGTAGATGTACGTAAGATTGTGAATGTTCCTTGCCATTTGCATCTCGTAGAATGATGCGGAAATCTCGCATTTACGCACTTTTTTGCTGGTTAATAAGGACGAGCCCTAGAATGCTGTTGTGTCATGCAGTGAAAATATATGTAGATAAATGTGAAAGTGAATGCTGGTTGAATGGCGGGAGGGTCTTCCGTAGGTGAAAGATGACAGGCATACATGAACTGGTGAACGAATGGTATAAAGTGAACAGGGTGGATGATGAGTATATGCCGTCAGAAAAATAATGTTCGTATGAAGTCAGTACGAAAATCAGGAAATGTGCAAGGACGACAAACAGGAAACTGAAAGCATTGCATGTTGAATAATGACAAAAATAGTGTAAAATAGATGAAAGTGAAATTATGAAAAATCCGAAAGTACCTAACAGGAATATGACAGTAAATAGCGGTGTTTGAAATGGATACATGACAAAAAAATAAATAAGCAGCGTTCGATATTGATGGAGGTTTGTACGAAAATGGAGTGAGTGTATGACTGAAGTATGTTGACAGTAGATGATAACCGTGAATAATGAGTAAATATACTAATGGGTAAATATACTGTAGTGACTAGCTCTGCTCGGTGTGTATTGATGAGCGAGAGTGTGTTGACAGTAGTTATTGACAGGGCAACACTCTGATTACGTTTATGAGAGAGTGAACGTGACTTGCCAGGTTTCTCAGTACGATAACCGTGACTATACGTGGTTAACAAAATATGATTATTATTGTTTGATGTCTGGCTCTCTTGCATGTAAATAACTCTCTCTCTCTCTCTCTCTCTCTCTCTCTCTCTCTCTCTCTCTCTCTCTCTCTCTCTCTCTCTCTCTCTCTCTCTCTCTCTCTCTCTCATTGATGAGTGCCTTACTTTGGTGCATACATAATCAACGATCAACAGCACAAAGTAGCAACCAATAAATTAAAAAAAAAACTAATAAATAAAACATATAGAAAAAAAAAAGAGAGACGCAGAATAACCCCATCTCTCTCTTTCTTCCCTCAGACATCGACGAGTGCCTGATTCCCGAGCTGGCGGCGAAGTGTGCGGAGAACGCCGAATGCTGTAACCTGCCCGCCCACTACACCTGTGAGTGCAAGGAAGGATTTGAAGGCGACGGCTACAACTACTGCTCAGGTAAATGGATGATAGTGGAGGGAACTGGGAGAGATTTTGGAGGTACAGCTCAAAAGGTGCACGGGTGGGGGCTCTGGGAGAGATTACAGTTGAACTGGGAAGGACTGGAGATACTGGGAGGGATTTGAATGGGCCCTGGAAATACTGGTGAGGACTGAGAGATGCTGAATGAACTTGGGGTGGAACTGGAGATACTGGATTGAACCGGGGTGGATCGTGGTTGACTGAGAGGGATGAGAGATGAACTGGGATGGATAGTGGTGAATCGAGGGTGTAGGCTGGGGTGAGCAATGGTGGACTGGGAAAGATCAGAGATAAATTGGGATTATTAGAGTTAGAATGGGAATGGCTACACGTGTACTATGGGAGGACTAGGAGTGTACTAGGAGAGGCTATAGGTGTACTGGGGATGGAACTTGGCCGCCATGTGCAAGGAAGGACATCACTGCTCAGGTATACTTCTTGTCATTTTCGCCCGACAGAACTGGACCACAGGTTTCAGGAGATCCAGTGAGCCTTAGTTATGATGTAGGAATGAGTCTCCTTGGTTACTAGTCAAATTAACCCTCCAGTCTAACTACACCTGACTATCAGCTGAGCCGGATATATTTTTTCCTCAGGTTAGAACAAGCGCCCCATACTAGATGTACTGGGGATGCTGGTGGAAGTAGAGGTAGACTTGAGATAGTGGGAGAAGTAGAGGTAGATTGGGGATACTGGGAGTAGTAGGGGCAAACTGGAGATACTTGGAGAAGTTGAGGTACACTGGAGATACTGGGAGAAGCTGAGGTAGACTGGAGGTACTGGGAGATGCAGAGGTAGATTGGAGATACTGGGAGAAGTAGAGATAGATTGGAGATACTGGGAGAAGTAGAGGCAGACTGGAAATACAGGAGAGATTAGGGGGCGAAAGTGGGTGGATTGAGAGGGACTAAAAACGATTCGGTATGGAAATTGAGAACTAGGAGGTACTAGGAGTTACTGAAGGTATTGAGAAGGACTGGAATTGGGATGGACTGAGGTAGAATGCTGTAACCTATCTGCCTGTTACGTATACGAGTGCTGTAAGTCTTATTCACAACTTCAGACCAAGCAAGATTATGTATGGTGGTAGTGGAGAAACCTGTTTGGGTGTTGGATCACTATCTCTAGCTAGCGTGAGAAGACGGGGGGGCTCTCACGATAGGGTGGGGAGAGGGAGAAGGAGGGAAAGGCAAGAGGAAAGGGAGATAAGAGGAAGGGGACGGGAGATAAGAGGAGGAAGATAGTTAAGTAGAAAGGAGAGGAGATAAGAGAAAGGAATGGAGAATTGGAGGGAGGGTGCAGAGGAGTGGAGAAAGAGAGAAAGTGAAAGGAGAAAGGGAGAGAAAGTGAAAGGAGAGACGAACAGAGGGGAAGGGAATGGAAATAGGGATGATAGAGAAAGAAAAGAGAGATGGAGGATGGAACGGGAAGGGGATAGAGGAGACGAGAGAGTGAGAAATGGAGATGAAGAGGAAATAAGAGAGAGGAGGTGAGACGAAAGGAAGGGACGGGAAGAGGGAGGGAAGAGGAGAGAGGAGGACACTGGAGAGGGAGATGAGGAAGAAGAAAGAGGGAAGAAAGGGAGGGAGAAGGTCGAAGTGAACAGAAAGGGAGAAACTGGAAGAGGACGGGAAACGGAAAAGAAAGGAAACAGGAAATGAGCAATAAGAAAGAGGTAAGACGAGGAGAAGGGGAAGAGTGAAAGAAAGCGACGAACAACAAACCTAACGATCCATTCTAGGCTATGGCACAGAGGAGATTATGGCATTCCTCCTGTGACTCTAAAACAAGGATAGCAATGCAAAGAGAAAAATAGGGAAATTGTAGTGGAGGATGGTGAGGAGAGATGGGAGAAGAGGGGAATAGGAAAATGAGGAGGTGAGAAGAGTGGAGGGATAGGATTAATCTCTATAGGAGGAGAGGAGGGAAAGGAAGAAAGAAACAGAGAAAGATCTGAAGGTGATGAAAGGGAAAACATCAGGGTGTAGAAGTAAAAGTTAGAACTGGGACTGAGATGAAGAAGGAAAGAAAGGGGAACATGTAGGAGAGACGAATGATGGGAGGAAAAGTAAGACACACACACACACACACACACACACACACACACACACACACACACACACACACACACACACACACACACACACACACACACACACACACACACACACACACACACACACACACACACACACACACACACACACACACACACACACACACACACACACACACACACACACACACACACACACACACACACACACACACACACACACACACACACACACACACACACACACACACACACACACACACACACACACACACACACACACACACACACACACACACACACACACACACACACACACACACACACACACACACACACACACACACACACACACACACACACACACACACACACACACACACACACACACACACACACACACACACACACACACACACACACACACACACACACACACACACACACACACACACACACACACACACACACACACACACACACACACACACACACACACACACACACACACACACACACACACACACACACACACACACACACACACACACACACACACACACACACACACACACACACACACACACACACACACACCATCCTTTCTTCTTCCTTCCCTCGCCGTCCCACCCAGTCCCAAAGTCCAACCTTATCCTCACCCAGAGCCATAGAGTACGAGTACTGTATGGCTCTGTCCTCACCCACCCCCACGCCTACCCCAACGCCTCTCCCCTACCCTTATCTGCACACATGTCTCTTCTCTCTTGCTCAGTCCCACCCCTCACCCTCATTCCTATGTCCATCTCCACCTACGCCCACCACCCCTCACCCTCATCCCCATGTCCACCTCCACCCGCACCCACCACCCCTCACCCTCTCTCTCCACCCCTCTCCCACCCATACCACCTTCCCCTCACCACCCCAACTCTACCCTTTCTCCCCCACCCCACAGCCTCTTAAATGCGGTTGTTGGAGGTTTAAGTTGTGTTTAGATGAATAGATGAATGGATGCTAGATAGATGAATTGAGAGAGAGAGAGAGAGAGAGAGAGAGAGAGAGAGCACATTTCATTGCACATTCGGCTAGACCTATTCACTCAATAAATAAATAACACAATGCAGGACACCTCTTACCTTTCATATACATTCGTCTCTTTATATTCCTGCAATTGCCCTTGTATTCTGTCCTTTTTTCTTTTTCTTTTTCGTTTTTTTTTTTTTTTTTGTTAAGGGTGGCCAGTATACTGGTATAGCTCTCCACTGGTAGTTCAGTTGGCAGTATGTTAATGTGTTGCGGGGGCTGCTCAGTTGGCTAGCATGGCTATGGTTTTGGTAGTGGGAGTAGGAAATGAGTAAACGATGCAGGGTAGATACTGACAACAATAACTGAGCCATCCCTACAACACATGAAAAAACGTCCGACGGAGTGGAAGTGGAGCGTTATATATGGACAACCCTGTATGTTATTTTTGCAATCTCCATTGTTTGTTATTGTTAGTTATGAGAGTATTTTCACTCTGGAGGGATTAGAGATGTCTTCAGTGAACTCCCTCACCACTGGAGATACCCCAAATTAAATGACATGGTAGTAGTAACATTAGAAAATACGCCATTGGTTTTAAGCGGTTAATCTTTCCGCTATATCCATTTTACAATAACCTAGCCTACGATTACCACCTTTCCCTCTCATATATTGAATTGTAAATAGAGATTAGAATATGATGCCAGTCAAGAAGGGCTGCAGAGAGGATGTAGAGCCATAGCTCTCTCTTATTCTGCCACCGAGGTACATGAAATAATATGCAAAAGTACGAAAATTAGGGCCAGGTTAAAGAACTATGGAATGGTACCCTCCTTAGAAAGTCTGGTTTTAGCAAGCATAAAATACCTAAAGACTTCACAATATCGAAGGGGCTGTTGTAATGGGGTCTATAAAAGCCCGCATTGCTTAGAGGAAAAGCAGGGATCCTCTCTTTGTCTCAGTGGTAATGTGTGCACATATGAAGCGCGAGGGACTGAGATCGAATCTCGGCCAGGACAGTGCGATTAATTTGTTAAGTTTCAGTTGGATTATTACATTGGTGGCATCAGTGGGATATGTGAGGCAAGGCTTGGAGAGCAATGATGTTGGTTAGCTGGCAGCGTCGTAGTCCTTACATCCTGGGGATGTCCTATTCGGTGTGGTCCGCAGCGTCCCCTGTGGTGGCCCCCGATGCTACGCTACCAGTGTTCGAAACACACCAAATTGATCACTGAGAGAAAAGGATGATGTAATGGGGTAAAAAGCCCACATTGCGTAGAGGCAAAGTGAGGATCCTCTCTTTGGCTCAGTGGTAACATGCGTGTGTATGAAGCGCGAGGGCCTGAGATCGAGTCGCGGCTAGGACAGTGTGTTTAATCCTTTCCACTTAAACTTGGCTTAAAATTGCCATCTCTGAAGATTGGGCTGTGGCAGATCAGCACTAGAATGCGATGCTACTAGTAACTAAGAAGTGCAACGGATAAAACATAGTCATAGTGCTTTATTGTTTTATTCTTCCACTGAGATACGGGAACTGTGCTGCAAAATGAAACTGTACACTACATAAGGGTCTGTCAATTTAAACCTACCTATATGTCTATGTGTACCTAGGTAGGAAGGGGTGGCAAGAGGCGAATCGCCTGAAATCATTCTGTCCTCCGCCTTCTTTGCTGTCCTTGTCATATGCTCTTATTCTTGTAGTTTAGTCACTCTTGTAGGAGCATTTGTCCGCTTTTCATTGTTTTAATGTTCTGACTGCCCTCTCTCCAGATCACACACCCTCACTCGTACACGGTACCTCTCTACCCCATCCCTTCGTCTCATCCTTGGTTTCCCCATTCCCATGCCCCCTTCAACCTCATTCGCATACTCTCCTAGTCAGGCTCTCATTTTCCATTCTCTCCACATTGCCAGGGTGGATATAATAATCATTTCATACCTTCGACCTACATATTCTTTCATCAACCACTCTAAATTAATTTACCTCTCCCACATCAGACCTTTGCTTATGTGTTCATGTCTCATTTGTCCACAAAGACCCATCCTCATCAGTAAACGACAAACATGGAATTATAATAGTCCCCCTTGTAACTGTTTTCTCTGGTGCTTGTGGATGGGAGATTGTTGTGTTGGTTTTGAGAGAGAGAGAGAGAGAGAGAGAGAGGCGGGGGATTTGAGTTGTTTTATCTATCTATCTATTGCCAGACGCCTCAATCCCGTTTGGGGTGGCCACAAACAAATCGCCTCCAAGTCGCCCTGTCCCCCGCCATTTCACTGCCCTGCTCCCAACTCACACCCCCCTCTCTCATATACCTCTCCACCCCATCCCTCCATCTCATCCTCGGCCTCCCCCTCCCTCTTCCCCCCTCCACCTCACTCACATACACTCTCTTCGTCAGTCTTTCAGTCTGACGAGTGCATAAGTAAAGCAAGTGTTGTATTTTACCAGATCCCTGTATGAACTCTGGGATTATGTGTCTGGCAATAGATATGTATTCAATCTCTTCAGTCATTGGTTTAATTAAAATTTACTGAGGTGTAGCCAGGTACCAGCCCATAACAAAAACTGAACAGCAATGCAAGTTATCTCAGCCAACGACTGAACTAGAAAAGAATCAAGATTAAGTTAATATCTGACTCCTAAATTTATGCTGAAATAATAAATGTTTCGCCAGGAAAACTCTAGGGAAGTGTAAACAGGGCAAAATCCCGGACACTTCTCAGTATTTATAAATTCCTCCAGGATGGTGATAAAAGAAATATATCAGAAAAATACGGACCTATTTTTCGTGATTGATACACGGAATTTCTCTTTCCTAGGATTGATGGGGTTAAGCATATGACAGGGAGGTCAGGTGTCTGCTCAGGGTCGGAGGTCAGAGAGGGCAGGGCTTCTTGTGTGTGTGTGTGTGTGTGTGTGTGTGTGTGTGTATCCTCCTGTTTACTAATCCACTTTTTATATATCTCTTTTTGGCAGACATCGACGAGTGTAGGCAGCCTGGAGCGTGCGGAAGCAACGCTATTTGCACCAACCTCCATGGCAACTACACCTGTACTTGTCCAGATGGATTCATCGGCAATCCATTCTCTGGGGTAAGTAAGGCAGGCAGGCCGAGAACAAGGAGGGAGGGAGGGGGCAAGATGGAAGATGACTGAAAGTTTCCTTTACTAACCGTTTTGGTATTAATGGTCATTGTTTGTCAGGTACAAGTCCATACAAAACAGGGCCTTCCCCTTTCATCGATAAGTTTGATGTAAAATAGCTTGAATTAACATTTTGTGTACTGTTCAGTAAACCTATCTATTGACAGACGTACAGAAACGAAGAAAACGTTTAAAAAAAATGTCCCAGGTGAGTAAAACTCGAAGTGACTTCAATTTGTTAAATGGGACCTGTTTTAAGAGCTTCACAGGCTGGTCGCCCGTCTCCGATGTCTACTATCCATTTCAGAGGCGGAGTTGCGCTGTTTATCGCAAATATCTCCTAAACGAATCGTTGGATCAGTATGGTATTTCAACACACTACTTTTGACATCCGGGCCTAATTTATGACCCTTAAACCATATTGCTATTTATGTTATGTGAGGAGTTTACTCGTGAAAAATAACAGAAAGTCGACTAGTCATGTTGACGCATTCGAAGGAAAGTGTTGCCCCCCCAACACCCTCCCAAACTATTCCTTAACTACCCCTACTTCTCCCTCTTCTCCTCCTCGTTATCCCTCCTATTCTCCCCGAGCTCCTCGCCTCCTTCATCACTCTTGTGTCCCTCCCTCATTATCCCAGCACTGTATTATAATGTAAGAATGTTATGTAGTTGTACACGTATTGATATGATTATTTGCAATGGATGCAAGTCGTATTTCGCGTAGAAAGTACTGTACATCAGGATGATTACGTACATGTAATAGAAGCTATGCCTATATGTTTGCAGTGTTTATGGTCAACCATTGAAATTCACGAACTACAAATTGTATCACTTGTTGCCTGAACCTTCTCGGAGAAGTTATTACTATTATTACAATACTGTGTATTCATCCTAAAATGTGAACATGGTCCAGTTGATATATATTGTTTTACCTGTCTCTATTTATATTATTACCAAATTATAAACTCCAGTGCTCTATTGTATATGATGCGTAATATTCATTAATATATACATACATACAAAGATGGGAGAGGGATGGTGTGACTGGGAGTGAAGAGGGAAACGGGGAGGGGGTGAACACGATATTGGGGGGGTCGGGAAGGAATGGTCAGAGGGTTGTTCAGGGTGTTAGTGGAGGAGCTACCCCACACAGTCGCACTCGTCCGATTTTGTATAACACCTTAGATTTGATGACTGGATTAGGCTTAATATCCTTCAGTAAACTCCTAATGTAACATATGTAGCAGTATGGTTTAAGGGTCATAAATTAGGCCCGGATGTCAAAAGTACTGTGTTAAAATATCATACTGATCCAACGATTCGCTTAGGAGATATTTGCGAAAAACAGCGCAACTCCGCCTCTGAAATGGATAGTAGGTTCTGCATTCACTACAACTGATACCGAGTTGATTATTCGTATGTTGAACGGAAATGTACTTTGCTTTGACAGCTTCGTTATCTCGAACAATTCACAAGCAATATCGTGTGTGTGTGTGTGTGTGTGTGTGTGTGTGTGTGTGTGTGTGTGTGTGTGTGTGTGTGTGTGTGTGTGTGTGTGTGTGTGTGTGTGTGTGTGTGTGTGTGTGTGTGTGTGTGTGTGTGTGTGTGTGTGTGTGTGTGTGTGTGTGTGTGTGTGTGTTTACCTGAAGCTTAAAATATGCAGCCTTTCCAGGGTTTATGGAAAAATATGAAATGATATGAAAAGGCAGCAGTTTCGATTTTTTGTTCGCCAGCTTATACCTTGTTTAAAAGGCCGAGATTTTACTGACACCGTACAGTAAGCGATAACAACCCCCCGATACAGGATCTAATGAGGTTCTTATTACCTCCGCCAACGAGATTGGAAGAGGTTATGTATTCACCCATGTTTGTCTATCTGTCTGTTTAGACGATATCTCAACAGTTCTCGTTGAACTTCAGTGAAATTTGGAGAAAGGGTGGGCCATGGGCGAAGATAGAATTGGTTAAATTTTCGGGGAGGATCCGGATCCTATGTATAATATCTCCAAAATTTCTCAATGAATTTCAAGAAAATTTTGTGGAAGTGTGGGCCATGGGTCACGGAATAATCGTTTAAAATTGGGGGCGGATCCGGATTCTGTGTATTCTGCACAATATCATCACGGATCCGGATTCGGATCCTCCTTTAATGGTAATGGCATTAGCGGAGATATGCACTTTTTGCGTGCTTTCTAGTTAGCCCTTGTACCGGTAAACAACACAACGACAAACGAGCCGTGGTGAAGCTTGTTGATGAGCCAACCACTAGATTCATCAGCAGATAACAGGTCAGACAGCTTACGCCATATCACATTGTCGTGAAAGTCTAAGAGAAGCATGCAACCAATATTATATTAGATGAGAACTTTGCAAACAGTGTTACAGTAGCGATTTATCATATCTTCACTTTCCATCCAGTGCGCAAATTGGTGAAACAGTTTATTTCTCTTGTGTAAATATCTCCTCCTGTCTAGGAAGAATGAAATTACATCCCTTTCAGGGATGATGTAGTCCAAGTCAACAGACAATACAGTTTCCTCCCCACCATCATCCAAACAGTGTGCTGAGTGAAATGGGCGTCACATTTTACAGATCAAATGTTTGAACAACTTTGCTCCATCATACTTGTTAAACGTGGAACATTTATTGCCCGAGCGAGAGCGAGGACGACTTACTTCAGCCGAAATTCACTTAAGAGTGTTAAGAAATGTTCAGCATGGGCTGGAAAAAAGTATCCCAGATCATTTGGGGAAATCTCTGTATACTACTTTAGTACAGGTTGAGGTGTAAAAAAAGTCTCTCTCACCATTTGGGGAGATCTCTGTAGGCGACTGTAGTACAGGTTGGAGTGTAAAAAAGTATCCCTCATTATTTGGGAAGATCTCTATATGCTATTATAGTACAGGTTGGGGTGTAAAAAAAGTGACCCTCATCATTTGGGGAGATCCCTGTAGGCTACTGTAGTACAGGTTAGAGTGTAAAAAAGTATTCCCCACCATCACCACATGGGGAGATCTCTGTGCCAGTATTGTAATCGAGACCACGCACCTCGAGACCAAGACCAAGACCAAGACCAGACCCTCCGAGACCAAGACCAAGACCAGATCATCCGAGACCAAGACCAAGACCAGACCCTCCGCGACCAAGACCAAGAATTTATGTGACTACTGAATGAATGAAAAGTAGCTGCAGCCTGCAGGTGCTGCACTGCTGGTCAATTTTCACGGGCGTCTCGGCCCCTCGAGTGAGTGCACTATTACCCCAATCACCCAGTTGCAGATTATGTATCGATGCGATACTCAACACCTTTTAAATGAATTTAAGTTGATTATCGCACATGAGTTGTATGAGAGAGAAAAGGGCAATGGGAATAATTCCCGGGGCCAAACTCAAGAGTATGGAGGGACCAGGGCCCACACCAGGACTGTGACAATTTTGCTTCTTTTTCTGGCCCGTGTCAAACGTTTTCCAGGCACCCCAGGGCGTGGTCATAGCTCTCTACGGCCCTGCACACCGATGTTACGGCTTTTGAAAGTTTTTTAAGTTCTTAAACTCTTGAAAGTACGGTTATGAAGTTATAATGTACGGTGTTGCATACTTTGTCAGTGCCATCGTACTCATGGGTAGCTGTATCTTACTCATGCGAAAGCTGGTTTTCGGAAGACCAATTTTCGCACTTCTCTCCGAGCTTTACCCGTGCCCAAACGTTCCATACACAACATATTTATCTTTCGTTTCTCGTGAACAGTCGAGGGGAACTACCTATTTTCAGGATAATTACACAAGAGACCGAAGGGGTTTCGGGATACAGAGGTGGGAAGCAAAAAATATTCATAAATATAAAATATATATTTTACTTCCGTAAGTGCTCCAGATACTTCTTACGGTCGTACCCACTATTTGTTTAAGAGAACAGTTTTCACTAACTTTCCTTCTTGAAAGGAGCTCTCATTCGAGTCTGCTCTCTGCCCTTCTTGTTACTACAGATGACTTATCGGCCCCCAGGTTGCCCCCCCCCCCCCATTTTAGTGGAGCTAGAAACGCCACTGGGCCACATGGCCATGGCCCGCCGCTCATAGGTAAATAAGTTGTATGAAATACATGGATGGCTGTGAAACACTAGAAAATATTCTGATTTCTTCTAAAAAGGTCACAAAAGTCACTGCAGGCCTCCATGATAGCCATTTGGAAGCTCTAAAGGTTGGAAGCCACTGATGCCTGACTTGGCCCTCTGCGCTCCAAAATCCTGGCTACGCCTCTTGTAAGGGAGGAAATATGTTAACGAAATTTAATATATGTGAACAACTGTACATCTAGGTAAAATATTTCTGCTTTAATTGCATCATTGGTATGAAGAAACAAATATAGGAAAACAGAACTTTTTGTGGTTACGTTTTCCGAGCGAACAAGTTAAACCTGTAGTGCACGTGTATGAAGGATGCGGGGATTGCATACATCATACACGTATATGAAGTACACGGAGGTGAACAGAGTTGCAAACATTCGTGCGTGCAAATGGAGATTATCACTGCGAGAATGGCCACGTCATGCATGCCCTTTCGACTCGCACGCACTCTATCGGCGCTCGCAGGGCTCAGCTCATGCATCATCACTGTAGCGCCAGCCAGGCAATATCTATAGACAGCACAACGCTGCATGGCGCGCCGTGAATCGAATCAGCCATGATTTTTCTCCGTGTATTATCATAAATTCCGACTTTCCCCACTCCACGATGCACTTTGTAAGGCTGGTCTCGACCTGGTCTCGAGCCAAAACTCCGAGACCAGAAGCTTCGAGACCAAGATCAAGACCAAGACAGCGTCAAGCTAGACCAAGCTCAAGACCAAGACCACGTCAAGCAAGACCAAGATCAAGACCAAGACCACATCAAACTGGTCTCGAGACCTACAACACTGCTCTGTAGGCTACTGTATAGTACAGGTTGGAGTGTAAAAAAGTATCCATCATCATTTGGGAAGATCTCTGTAGGCTACTGTAGTACAGGCTGGAGTGTAAAAAAGTATCCCTTACCCTTTGGGGAGATCCTTGTGGGCTACTATCGCCATTTAGGGAGATCTGTAACAGCATTAAGATGGGATATATTACTAGTACTGTAATTGGGCCAATAAAAGCCCACGTTGCCCAGAGGCAAAGTGGGGATCGTCTGTTTGGCTCAGTGGTAACGTGCGCGCGTGGGCCTGAAATCGAATCCTGCCCAGACTGATGATTAATTTGTTGACGTTTCAGTTTGATTATTATATTGGTTGGCAGCGGTGTGGGATGTGAGGCGAGGCTTGGAGGGCAATGATGTTGTTGGTTAGCTGACAGCGTCGTAGTCCTTACAACCTGGGGATGAGCTGCTCGGTGTGGTCCACAGCGTCCCCAGTGGTGGCCTCCAGTGCTGCGCCACCTCGTGTGTTCGAAACTCACCAAATTAATTGCCAAGGGGAGAAATTAGTGATGTAATGGGGTCTATAAAAGTCCACTTTGCCCAGTGGCAAAGCGGGGATCCTCTGTTTGGCTCAGTGGTAACGTGCGCATGTTTGGAGCGTGAGGGCCTGAGATCGAATTCTGGCCAGACCAGTGATTAATTTGTTGACGTTTCAGTTCGGTCATTACAGCATGTGTCAAAATTCACACCGCACCAACTCGGACATGTTCCACATCTTCAGTGTGGACGTCTATTTCGTCGTTTGGTCTTTCAACACCAGCTGGACATAGCTAGCCACAGTTAATTTTATATAAGCCCACTTTTTTTTTTTTTCCACTCCATAGTCAACTTGATGAGAGATCTATGGTTTATACTACTGCATACTCAAATATTCAGGTCTTCCAAATTTCCCTTTCAAATGGGTCTTTTACGAGTTGATTAGGATAGATTTTAGTAGAAGTTTGGTCTGAGACTTAGGTGCGGGGGCAGTCCTAAGTAATATCATAGGGGGGATCTGGGGCAATCCTCCCCCCCTCGGCCCCAGTTACGTTAGGTTGGCGGAATCGTCAGTGAACAAACTGGCCCTGGCGTCCGTATGGCTTCCTTAAATACCTTAATTTATATATATATATAAGTTTTGTAGTGTAAAATCATCAAGGAGTTATCTACTGTATGTTGCATGTTGTACTATAGTTACTTTCCTTAATTATGCCTACACCCACCTATGGTGGAGGAAGCATTAAGTGATTGGTCTGTCGGTCCATCCGTGCTTGCATGTGTACGTCCGTAACACCATTGTGGGCCCTATATCTCTTGAACCCATTGACGAATTTCTACCAGACTTTTGTCAGTGGTGCAGTATGAGCAGATGATGAACATTAGTAATTAGATCAGCTAAGTCAAGAGTCAGTGGTCAAGATCATATAGGGTCGACTTCGTATATCTTTGTAGTCACGACAACTCCTGAATCCCTAGATGGATTTCGACCAAATTTTTGTTAGTGATACAATATGAAGGGACAATGAACTACTTAGGTCAGCAGGTCAAAGGTGGAGGTCATATGGAGTCTGATTAGCTTGTGGTTGCGATATCTCCTGAATTTCGTGATGAATTTCGACCAAACTTTTTTCAGTGCTACTGTATTAAGGGATCTTGAACTAATTAGGTCAGCAAGGTCAAGGTCATAAGGGTGTGGGCGCGATATCTCCTGAGCCCCTCGAAGGATTTTGACCAAACTCTTGTCAGTGATACGATGTTAAGGGATGGTAAACTGATTTGGTTGGCAAGGTCAAGGGGTCAAAGGTCAAGGTCATATGGAAGAAGTCATGTTATCTCCTGAACCCCTCATCAGGTTTCAACCAAACATTTGTCTGTGTACAGTATGAAGGAACAATAAACTGATTAAGTCAGGAAGGTTAAGGGGTCAAAGGTCAAGGTCATATGAGTGTGGGCGCTATATCTGAACCCTTGAACAGATTTCGGCCAAACTTTTGTCAGTGATATAGTATGAAGGGACAGTGATTAGGTCAGCACGGTCAGGTCATATGGGTGTGGTCTCGATATCTCCAGAACTCCCAATGAATTCTGACCAAACTTTTGTTAGCGAAACAGTAGGAAGGGACGATGAACTGATTAGGTCAGCAAGGTTAAGGGGTCAAAGGCCAAGGTCATGTGGGTGTGAGTTCGATATCTCCTGAACCCCTCGATGAATTTTGACCAAACTTTTGTCCGCGATACAGTATGAAGGGATGATGAACTGAGTAGCCTTACTGGCCTTGAAGTCAGCAAAGTCAGGGTCGTATGGGGTTGACTTAGTTTATCTTTTGTCTCATTTCAGCTCTCAGTGAACCCTGTCATGGAGGTTGTCTGGCGAGTCTGTGCGCAAGGCTTGGCAGAAGCATACCGAGCATCGATAGTTAGGGCTGGAGTTCTCGGTCTCTCATTCCGTGAGAAAGCCGTGTTGCAAAGTTTTACCTCAGATTTTACCATTACACCAAACTCTTGCTGGGAAAAACCAATAGGATTACATTATACTACCTATAATTCTAAGCAGATTTGGTTCTGTAAACGTGCCACGGAAATTAACCATTTCTTGTATATAAATAAGCTAGTGTCTCTGGAAACTGTTGATAGGGCAACCTTCATTTTTAGGATGAATTCAACAAAAAATAATATGACCAAAATCATTAGAAAAGCAGTTTTTTGGCAACAAACCAACCTAGTGATACAATACCTAACCTTAACCTAGCCATAATGCATTGTTTTGTCTGGGAGGGGCACAGGAAAAAGGCGGCCTACAAGTAGGATGACATCCTGTCCAGTCTAAACAAATACGAATATTCTTTTGAGTTAAAATTGCCCTCTGAGCTATATTTATGCATGAAAAGTTGCGTAGAATCAACAAACTCAATAATTTAGTCCTACTGATTTTTTCTTGGCATGAGCTTGGTGTAAAAGTAAAAAATACATTGATTAGTTGGACTGTTAGCTTCGTTTCTATTGGAAGTTACTAGTGTTTGAGATAATCCCCTCCCTGAAATGAGTGAATTACACTTGGTGATTGTAAGAGTCAAGGCACAAATGCAATGGATAAACAGAAGAAGAGAATGGCAGGAGGAAGCAGCCATAAAAATGATATTTTCCAATTAAAAGTGCCGATTCGGTACATGGCCGCCGAGGCGCCGATTCGTTATTTCGTCGCACCACCTACGAAAAGTGCATTCACAAGAAATCTGTGCAGCATGTGTGGTGGTGTGTACGGTGAAGAGAAGACGAAAGGGGCTCCAACAGGGTGGTGGAATGAAGAGGTGGGACATGCTGTGGCGGAAAAGAAGGAAGTGTACTGTGAGTGTATAGGAAACAGACATGAAGTTGAGAGACCGAATAGACTAAAAACAGTAACATGTAGAGAAGGAGAGAGAGGTGAAAAGATTAGTAAGAGAAAGAAGAGAGTGGATGAGGAGTTTGGAAGGAACTTGAGTGTAAAGTGGAAGGAATGTAAGAAGATGTCCTGGATGAAGGTAAAGAAAGTTAGATAGGGTGATAAAGAAGGTAGTAGGGAATGAAATATTAAAATGGCAGACTTGCTAGTTGAGAAGGGAGAAAAAGTGAGCAGATGGAGAGAACATTTTAAGCAATTGGTACCGTAAACATACAGGATGAATGTAACGCAAGTGTAAGTGGACGGGGAATGGCTGGAAGTAAGGGAGATGAGAAGGAAAAGATAGAATGGAAGTAGTGGAAGTAGTGAAGAAAGTCAAAATGGGGAATGCCCCAGGAATTGATGGTGTGTATGGTGAAATGCTGATGCGCAGGGGAGAGATAGTAGTACAGCGAATATGGAAGATGTGCAAATTGGCCTGGGAGGAAGATAGAATCCTGGAGGATTGGAATTCCTCCGTACAGTGAAATGGGGGGAAAAGTGGGTGGTAATCATAGGGGCATTTGTCTTCTTAATGTAATAGCAGAAGTACATGTAAGGTAATCATAGGTGCATTTGTCTTGACGTAATAGGAAAAGTATATGGTAGGATACTTATTGACAGAGTTTGAGAAATAACAGGGAAATTAGTTGGAGAAGAACTGGGATGTTTTCGGAAGGGAGGAGGTTGCGCAGATCAGATACTTATTTTAAAATGTTCAGTGAGAAAGGCTCTACAGAAGAGAAAGAAGTTGTATGTAGCCTTCATGGATTTGGAAAAAGCATATGCCAGAGTGGATAGACAAGGAATTTGGAAAATATTAAGAATATATGGATTAAATCGGACACTGTTGATTGCCGTGATGTATTGAGGGTGCTTGGGCTGGAGTGCGTGTGGATGGTGAACTGAGAGAATTTTTCAGTTTGAATGTTGGATTGAAACAGGGCTGTGTCATATCTCCATGGTTGTTCAGTTTGTATGAGGATGGAGTTATAAAGGAGATACAAAGTAGGGCTGTGGATGTTGGAGCTATACTAATGAGGGAAGGCAGCGTTTGGAAACTTCTTGTTCTGTTGTTTGCATATGATTATTAGAGAGGGCGAAGCCCTCGCAAGTCTTTCGTCAAGACACTCAAGGGTGGAACCAGAGGACTAGCTGCAAACTATAGACCGGTCAGCCTCACTCCCCACTTCATAAAGGTGTTCGAAAGAGTTGGCACTTGTCAGGAAGAAAGTGGTGAACTGCATGGAAAGGACTAGCAAATTCAGTCCTGGACAACATGGTTGTCATAAAGGCAGGTCATGTCTCTCTCAGCTCCTTGATCACCGTGCCAATATATTGAATGAAGTGAAAGATGGAAAGAATGTAGACGTCGTATTCCTGGACTTTGTTAAACCATTGGACAAGGTGGATCACGGGGTACTGCTGCATAAACTACAACAAATGGGCATACAAGAAAGCTGGGAATCTGGATGCACAACTTCCTATGTGAGCGAATGCAAACAGAGGTAGTGGAACTTGGAAGAGAGGGGATCGGCAGTGATCAGCGGAGTCCCACAAGGGACAGTGCTTGGTCCATTGCTTTCTTTGGTCATGATTGGAGACATTGGCCAGAAAGGGGAATCATCAAGAGTTACGTCATTTGCCTATGATACAAGAGTTGCCCACCAGAGAAGACTCAGAGAATCTCCAGAAAGACCTGGGAAAATATATGCAGGTGGGCAGAAGAAAACAATATAGATTTAACAAAAAGTCTGAAGCGATAAGGCACGGTACAAATGATCACCTTAAAGAGTACCAGTATAAGGTTAAAGAAGAAGAAACAGAAAGTAGATAAACTGAGAGACCTAGGGGGATGGGTGAGTGATGACAGCATGTACACTGAACACATTAACAGAATGGACAGAACTACGAGGTCAGCTCATAGAATGGGTGGATGGATCCTCCGGACCCCCATTATCAGGAGACCCAGTAGCGGATTCTGAAAGGTGTCTGAATTACAAGAAAATGTGCATACGAGGTTTTGATAAGTGGTGTTCTGGAGAGTGTTGTACGACAGTCTTAAAGACCAATGCCAGCAAACTGTAGTCTGTGCCAGCTCAAGTGTTGGCCAATCAGGGAGCGGAAGGTTTCTCAATTTAAACCTGAGTAACCAACCACAGTACACCAGAATATGACGTCATAGTGGCAGCAGACAATGTTTCTACACTGCCAGTCATAATTTCCACAACGGTATTGCAGCAATGGAGGACCACCAAAATACTATGTACAGTATAGAAGAAGGGCAGCGAACTTCTTTGAGGAAGAAATAAGCGCGCTGATTCATAATTTTTTCGACATTGTATCATGAGAGCAAAAGAAGGAGTGTGTATAGTTGTGAGTAAAAGATGGAAGAAGAACATAAGAGAGTATGGATCAATTGGGTTAAGGATTGTGTGGGTAAGATTGAAAGTTGGAATACAAATGTGGGCGATTGTGTGCATGTATGCGCCAACGCAAGATCGTGCAAGCAGAGTGAGAGAAGAGTTCTGGACAAATGTGGAAATGTGCATGGAAAAGTTTGGAAGGAATGAGAGAGTGTTTTTGATCGGTGATATGAATGGTAAAGTAGGGAATGTGAAGGTGGATGGAATATCTGGTGAGTGGGGTGTGCCTGATGAGATAGATGAGAATGGCAGTGCGTTAGTGGACATTTGTGCTGGGAGGGGGTTGGTGATAGCCAATACCCTCTTCAGGCACAAAATGATCCACAAGTATACATGGCGAGTGATGAGAAGGGTGGGTGGTGAACTGAATGAAAGGAAGGCAATGATTGATTATGTGTGTGTGGATGAAAGGATGTGAAGATGTGTAATGGATGCAAGAGCTTATAGAGGTTGGGGGAGTGGACTTTCTGACCACTACTTGGTGGTGGCCAGAATCAAGATCCAAATAAGATGGAGAAATAGAAGGGAAGGACGGGAAGAGGGAGTATTTGCAAGGAGAGTGGAAAGGTTACAAGAGGATGAGAAAAGGCAGAATGTAAGAGGGAAGTGAAGGAACAATAGGTCAAATATGAATTGGAGCAGATGGGGGACGTGGAAGGTGTGTGCAGGATATTCACAGAAGAAATATGTGCAGCATGTGATGTGGTGTGTGGGATGAAGAGAAGACGGACGGGGGTGCAAGGAACAATGTGGTGGAATGAAGAGGTGAGACAGGCTGTGGCACAAAAGAAGAAAGCATACAATGAATGGATGAGAAATAGGGTCGTGGAAGAAGTTGAGAGGCGGAAGAGAGGGTTATATGTAGAAAGGGAGAGAGAGGTGAAAAGATTAGTAAGAGAGAGTAAGAAGAGAGTGGATGAGGAATTTGGAGGGAATTTGAGTGTAAAGTGGATGGACTGTAAGAAAATGTTCTAGAAAGAGGTGAAGAGAGTAAGACAGGGTGGAAGTGAAGTTAGCAGGGGAGGGAAAGATAAAAATGGTAGATTACTAATGAAGAAGAGAGAAAAAGTGAGCAGATGGAGAGAACACTTTAAGGAATTGTTGAACATAGAGGATGGAAGTAATGTGAGTATAAGTGCCTGGGGAATGGGTGGGAGAAGGAGGGAGGTGAGAAGACAGGAAGAAATCAGTAGGATAGAAGTTGTGGAAGCAGTGAAGAAAGTTAAATTGGGGAAAGCCCCAGGAATTGATGGAGTGTGTGGTGAAATGCTGAAGCATGGGGGAGAGATAGTAGTAGAATGGATGTGGAAAATGTGCAGATTGGCCTGGGAGGAAGGTAGAGTCCCGGAGGATTGGAAGTCAGGTATAATTATTCCCATGTACAAAGGAAAAGGGGAAAAAAAAAGTGTGTGGCAATCATAGGGGCATTTGTCTTAGTATAATAGGAAAAGTGTATGGTCGGATACTTATTGACAGAGTTAAAGAAAGAACAGAGGAATTAGTTGGAGAAGAACAGGGAGGCTTTAGGAAGGGAAGAGGTTGTGTAGATCAGATATTCATTCGTAGATCTTTAGTGGAAAAGTTTCTAGAGAAGGGAAAGAAGTTGTATGCGGCTTTCATGGATTTGGAGAAAGCATATGATAGGGTGGATAGACAAGGACTGTGGAAAGTATTAAGAATATATGGAGTAGATGGGAAGTTGTTGAATGCTGTGAAGTGTATGTATGATGGTGCTAAGGCTGCAGTGCGTGTGGATGGTGAACTGAGTGAATTTTTCTCTTTGAAGGTTGGATTGAAACAGGGATGTGTCATGTCTCCTTGGTTGTTCAATCTGTACATAGATGGGGTAATAAAAGAGGTACAAGATAGGGTAGTGGATGTTGGAGTGGCCCTGGTGAGAGAGGATAGTGTTTGGAAATTCCCTGTACTGTTGTTTGCAGATGATACTGTGTTGTTGAGTGAAGACGAAGGGGAGCTGCAAGGCTTGGTGGTTGAGTTTGGGAGAGTGTGTAGGAAATGGAATCTAAAGGTGAATGTAGGGAAGAGTAAAGTGATGGTCTTTGAGAGATGTGAAGTCAGTGAATGTACAGTGAGGTTAGATGGTGAGGAATTGGAAAATGTGAGTACGTTTAAGTACTTGGGTAGTGTGATGAGTAAGGATGGAGGTTTGGAGGGTGAAATGCTTCATAGGGTACAGCAGAGAAGAAAGGTTGCTGGTTCCTTGAAAGCAGTGATAAGAAACAGAGAAGTGAGCATGGAAGTGAAAAAGTTACTACATGACAATATTGTGATACCAACTCTAACGTATGGAAGTGAAGCTTGGATAAGGTGACCAGAGTCCCGCTTTTAGGCGGGACAGTCCCGCTTTTTGGACGTCCGTCCCGCTTTTTTGATTGTGACTAGAATGTCCCGCATTTTGAGCAAATTATCTGAATTGTCCCGCTTTTAGAAACTTACTATTGCATTAGATATAACATGACCTTCTTTTATGAAATTAGGATGAATTAGAAAAATTATGCATAATCCTAACCTAATGAAATACCGAATTATTAATATAAAATCTGTAACGCTCACTAGCTGATAACTTTGGTCGACCCATTCACTGTACCGTACGGTATGTTTGGAGTTCGTTGACGTTAGTGTTTGATTAGCAGCCTCAGTTTGAGGTGTAGCGCAGCAGCGGTCGCTGTCACATTACAGTAGTCAATATCTATGTCTATCTATCTATCTATCTATGTATCTATCTGTATCTCTATCTGTCTATTTGTCTCTCTCTCTCTCTCTCTCTCTCTCTCTCTCTCTCTCTCTCTCTCTCTCTCTACAAATATATACGCACACACACACACACACACACACACACACACACACACACAGTAGTCTGGAGTCCTCATCTCAAAAAGCATATAGACAAGATTGAAAAAGTTCAAAGGGCCGCTACAAGATGGATACCAAGCTTAAGGGACCAAAGCTACGAAGAAAGACTAAATAAACTGAATCTACCAACACTACAGGAGAGAAGGAAAAGAGGTGACATGATAATGCTATATAAGTGCATATCAGGGAAGGAGAAAATAGACATAAATGATTACTTAACATATGGAGAAGCATCAGCAAGAGGACACTGCAAAAAACTGCATAAGAAGAGAGGTGATAAAGACGTAAGGAAATTCAGTTTCCCAAACAGAGCAATTGATCAATGGAATGCACTACCGAATGAAGTAGTGTGTGCCAAAACAATTCACAAATTTAAGGATATGTACGATAAATATGGTGTAAGACACGGGACAGTACGAGCTTGACTCATTCCTGTAAAGATACAATTAGGTAAGAACACACACACACACACACCGCTCGCTGGTGCAGTGGTAACGCTCTCTTATAGCATCTGCTAAGACGGGGGTTCGCGCCTTGCTCGGGATGCGAAAAAGTTTCACTGACAAAGCGGGTGGTCACTGTCCTCCTTGAGCAAGAGGATGGGTGTGTGCGTGTGTGAAGGTCAAGGCTTTGCCCTTAGATCGGACTATATGAGCTCTCAGCTCTCTTCCGGGAGGGTAAAATGCCGATGATCACAAAACCATCACGTGATCCTGACCGACCCGGTGAATTACACACACACACACACACACGCACGCACGCGCGCCCCGCTTTTAACTCCAATAAATCCCTGGTCACCTTAAACTTGGACGTTGTTGGAAGGACACAAGGCAAGAGTGAGAGCAGTGGAAATAAGTTATTTGAGAGGAGCCTGTGGGGTCGCATGGAGAGACAGGCTGACAAATGAGGATATAAAAGAGCATTATGGTGTGGATGTGGATGTGGATGTGATAGGAACCGTTAGGAGGAATACACTGAGGTGGTTTGGCCATGTGGAGAGGATGGAGGGTGAAAGACTGACGAAGAGAGTGTATGTGAGTGAGGTGGAGGGGGGGAGAGGGAGGGGGAGGCCGAGGATGAGAGGGAGGGGGAGGCCGAGGATGAGATGGAGGGATGGGGTGGAGAGGTATATGAGAGAGGAGGGTGTGAGTTGGGAGCGGGGCAGAGAAATGGCGGGGGACGTGGAGACGATTTGTTTGTGGCCACCCCGAACGGGATTGAGGCGTCTGGCAACAGATAGAAGATAGATGGATCATGTATCACCATATTTTAGATGTGTTTCTTGTTTACATTAGCTTGTTTAGTCGAATTTATGCCAATATTATGTCATGAGGCTGTAATTTGTTTGCAGTAAACGCTGTGTTGGCCAGCAATGGTAGTTTTACAACTTCGAAATAGTACTTGCTCCGATATGGTATATTGGAATAGTCTACAACGGTCCGCTGCCACATGTACCGGTACTTATTATTTTTTGTAGAATTGCAACAGTTGTATGCACTTAAGGATTAATTGATGCCTGATTTAATTCTAAGGATTTGTGGAATGTTTGAGTTACAACATTTATAAAAACAGGAGAGTTATAACTTATAAGGCTTACGATGTACTTATGACTGCCCTTCACATCACATGGCGCAACTCTAAGGGGCAGCATAGGGTTTGTGCTCGTTTTCTAGGTCTCCAGAATATGCATTTAAGTGAAAAATTGCTCATACGCCCAGAGATGGTGGATTTGTGAGGATTTTTGGGCATTTAGAATTCGCCCCTGTAACCATTATGTTGTTACCAAGGTTGAATATTGTTGAGAAGCTTGATTTACTGGAAGTTTCTGTGTTTCACGAATTTTACCGTTATGTGTCAGAGTTGCCAGTTAGTCTGCTATTTGTGAGCGGAGGTATTTTGTAAGTTGTTCAATAACTTTTGTGCTCCTTTTCATTATAATGTTGTATTTATGTGATTGTTAAACTATTTAATTTTATCTCGGTTTGTGTGCTAAATAATTTAAAGTGTAATTGCAGTTAACTGCAGATTGTATAGCTTCGGTACTTGTGAAAACAGTGAAGTTGGCAAGCATCAAGGTTAATTATTTGGAAGATAAAGACCATTTAAGAAGCCAGTATTTATTTGCTATGCCTCAGCTCATCCCGTTGATGGACACCAAAAGGTTGACCATAGGTAGAACAACTCAGTGGGCAACGTCCTTCTTTTACTGTACGACTGCTGTTGGAGAATGGGCCTGTGGTAGTGTGGGACGTAACGATATGTATGCCAGCTATGGTCACCACATAAAGTAAATGACATTCAAGAACTCGAACAAATATAGAGAGCCTTCACACACAAGCTCACCAGAGACCACTCAAATTACTGGAAGTGTTATGCTAGGTTTTTTAGGTCGGCTTCCCGTCCGCGAAGCACCTATTGTATAGCCGATTCCTTTTTCTAGACCGGAGCTAGGATACACCACGAGAGGAACAGGGCATAAAAACTTTGGGCAACTACCTTACACATATTTTACTATATTCTCCAGAACAATACAAACAAAATTACACAGTACAATGTCAGGGGGTGTTAGACAGGACTCGGACTAGCGGGTATGGTATGTATCTCACAGGATACTTCCAGTCACGAGGGTATAGGACAGACAGTGCGTGATAGGTGAGTTGGATTTGTACACAATGGGGTGCTTCTGAAAAGCCTATATTCCAGTGGATGTCACCACCATTGGGACAAACACAGTCCTTGCGCTGTTTGAAAAGCATATTTTTCTTTGTTATATATCTACACTGTTGTGTGAAACCGTGAATCATAGTAATGTCATATACCGTAATATAAACAATACAAATAGAAGACAGTCCAGTGTTTAAGTTTTTCACGAGAGATTTATTTTCAAAACAAACGCACGAAGACTAATGCTTAAAATAATACAATTTAGACTACTTGTGGTCTGGTTAGGTTAGAGGGTCTGAGGGGGCAACACCGCGGCCTTCTAAAGCCGTGGCAACACGGATCTTGTGGTGTGCATGGGTGAAGGGAGTGAGCAAAATGCTGAGTCCCAGTATTTATTCAACATTAAATTTCTGCCCACATGGAGACTGAATGAGTCAAGATACCCACTAGGCGTAATTTACAGTCTGAACAAACTATGTATTAAGAACCTAACTTGCACTAAATGCAGCAGAAATTAAATGTAGGACCACCGAAATGGCAGGTTGCCATCAATGATATTTTAATTTCCGATTATGATAAATATAAACAATTCACGCTACATTATATGTGCGTGTTCTACAGTATTTGTATTATTTATTTTACGGTATATGACATTACCATGATTCACAGTTTCACACAACAGTGTAGATAGTTAACAAAGAAAAATATGCTTTTTAAACTGCGCGGGGATGTGTTTGTCCAAATGGTGGTGACATCTACCGGAATACTAGCTTTGAAAGCACCCCATTTTAGTCTAGAGTCACGTATCTCACAATATTGGTACTATACCCTTTCTCAGGAAACATGAATGAGAGAATTTTACAAAGCCTTTGCCAAAATCGGAACACGAGTGACCGTGTGAAGGATTAAGAGGTCCCCTCGGGATTCTTAACCTTCCTCCTTCCCTCTTCCGTTTTCTTTCCTCTACACACACACACACACACACACACACACACACACACACACACGACGCTTAAATAATAAAACAATGTGTAGCCTCTATTTATCTGTCAGTGTCCTGATATCGGTCCATATGAGGAGGGATGTAGGATGGGAGTGGCCCGGGTCGGAATGTGGGGAGGGGTTGGGAAGCCATGAAAGATGAAGAAAAATTATTTTATTTTATTTTATTGTTTTATTACTATTCTTTATGAAAAAACATAAACTGATTTACAATAATATTACTGATCGAAGGATCAACAGTAATATTTCCTTTATAAATATTCATTATATTCTAAAATTTACATTGAAAATACAATCTCTCTCTCTCTCTCTCTCTCTCTCTCTCTCTCTCTCTCTCTCTCTCTCTCTCTATCACTCGATATTCATGTCTCCCTCATCTAAACCTTCTTCAGTGGTGGAATCCCCCTGCCCCCATCCCGTCACTATGAAAACACACACACACACACACACACACACACACACACACACACACACACACACGACGCTTAAGTAATAAAACAATGTGAAGCCTCTATTTATCTATCAGTGTCCAGCAGGGGCGCACCAAGGAATTTTCTAAGGGGAGGTCCTCATTTGCCAGTTTCCTGAAGTTTACATATAAGTTTTATAGTTCTAAGTTGTGTGTATATATATATATATATATATATATATATATATATATATATATATATATATATATATATATATATATATATATATATATATATATATATATATATTCTGATAGAATGATAGATTTTTTGGTAGGTCGTCAGTTATTTAAAAAAAAACGTGTGTGTGTGTGTGTGTGTGTGTGTGTGTGTGCAAATGTTGTGTGTGTGGGCAAAAAGCTAGGTGAAGAGAGGGGATGGGGATGGATAGGAAGGCAGGAAGGATGATGTTTTGAGTTCAGGGTGGGTGGGTCTGCATGCTAGAGAGAGAGAGAGAGAGAGAGAGAGAGAGGTGAGGAGTGACCACTTGTCCCCTGGGAATGACCAGCCCTCCCCCCCTCTCTCTCTCTCTCTCTCTCTCTCTCTCTCTCTCTCAAGGTTCTGTAGTAGTGAATAATAATGTCAATGCAAAGTATAACTTAACTGTGATATAAGTATTATAAAATAAATAAAACATTGGAATATATTTATTGAGAACAACTCTAAGAAGTCCCTTCGAGACGTCAGCATGTGGAACTGTCATTAATTCCCTGTGGGCCAATTAACATTCACCTTCATACATGTCTACACCCTTCTGTCACAATATTCGCCATAGATTCCACAATATTTCTCCTCATCTTTACTTTCCAATACAAAGCATACCATTAGTCATGATAATGATTGCACACACACACACACACACACACACACACACACACACGAGAGAGAGAGAGAGAGAGAGAGAGAGAGAGAGAGAGGGTAGATGGGGGAGGGAGGAGGGGGACAAGAAAGGACGGAAGCAGAGGTTTAGAGAGAGAGTCAGTCAGGTGCTGTGACCTGAAATGCCAACTTACAAATTCTTGATGACAGGCGAATCAAGCTGAAAAACAAAAAGTAAAATAAAAGGAATAATATGCTATTAAATCTAAATATACAACGAATAACTGGTCCAATATTTTTCGTTTATTTTTAGCGCTTTGTAACAAAAAAAAAAAAAAAAAAAAAAGTTGCATCCAAAAACAGGAACCACAGTTCATATTGACCTGTGAGCATAGCGGGTCACTTATACCCATTCATTGATTGTGTGTGTGTGTGTGTGTGTGTGTGTGTGTGTGTGTGTGTGTGTGTGTGTGTGTGTGTGTGTGTGTGTGTGTGTGTGTGTGTGTGTGTGCGCGCCTCTTGCCCTCAGGGTTGTCCCTGGCCAGCTTGTATTCCCACAGGTCGTTAAATCAGATGCCTTCGGCCTTTGACAGTGACTTTGGAGTAAAATAGACGATATTCTACATTCGTTTTTCCTGAGACAGACTATAGTGTCCAATTGTACACTGAGTAGTGGTAGAGCACTAATTTAGACACGGTATATTGGCAGGTATGCACTGTTATAGGTGTCACTACTAGAACACTGCCTTCAGCACTCGAGGTCTAGTCAGTATAGGCACTATATTCACACTTGTGGGAGCAGACACTATTTTGTGGGAGAAGGGTGAGGGCTCTGGTCGGGCAGAGTGGACCCGGGGACTCGCAGGTGTTGGCCAGGTGTCAGCGGAGTCCCGTCAGGCGTCCCTTCCTTTAAGGGCCAAGGACTATCCACAAGGGCGTTGTCACCCGTCGTGGACTACGGTCAGGCATGGTGAAAGGCCCCTCACTGGTGGGGCTGGGCAGGGGAGTCTGGTCCTTCGGGCTGGGGCCGAGCAACTCGAGCAGGCGCTACTGTCAGCACCCGCCGTGGGGAGGAAGTTGCTGTCACCTGGGTCTAGAGAGGTCGCACTCTGGGAATCTGGGGGCGCAATCAAAGGTCCATCGTCTGCAGCCTCTCTCCTGTCAGGTCACCGTCAGGGTAGTACTGCGGCGTCACCTCCGGCAGGAGTCCATCAGGTTCTTGACCCCCTTGGGTGCTGGCTGAATAGCGTGAACAGAGCCTTTCCACAAGTCCTCTAGGCAGAGGTTCTCCTTTTGGGGGCTGCCTCTGTTGGGAGAGCTGGAAAGGTCTCCCTCAGGTTGCGAAATCACAGGGAGCGAGAAACTTTTTAGGTGTCTCTCCCTGGCGCGGCTACAGGCCGTTGCCGAGGTCCCATGGGCAACAGGGGGAGAGTGGCTAAAGGTCATCCCTTCCCTGTCGGTGCAGCCACCGGTCGTCACCAGGGCCCGACTTCTTGAGAGTACCGTGGGTGAAGTGTGGCTACCGGCCATCACCTGTCCACAGGCGCGTCTACAGGCCATTGCCAGAGTCCCGTATGAAGAGCAATATGTAGGCAGGGAGCAGCTACAGGCCGTCTCCTTCCTACTGGTGCGGCTACATGCCGTCACCAGTGTTGTGCTCTTCGAGGCAACTGCAGAAGGAGAGAGGGTGTACCATTCTCTCCCCGAGTGCAGCTGCAGGCTGTCACTGGTTCTGCAGGAGGAGGGGGGTGGGCAACACCGGAGCGGCTACAGGCCGTCTCAGATTTGGCACGGCTACAGGCCATCGCAGCTCCACCCTAATCCTGGTGAGGGCTGGCTCAGCAAGAGGGTAACGTACCTGGACTGCGGTGTTGGTGTCGCGCACGCTTCTTGGAATAGGGGCGCGTGGCCATATGGGACATATGCCCATATCGCATGGATGGTGCACGCGCCCTTAGAACCTCTCCATAGTCACCTCCTGGGGGTGTTGTCATGTCCCCCATTGCCACGGCTGGCATTTCAGGGAGAGACTGAAACATCTTTAATTGTAATCCCCCCAAAGACGGAGGGAACGATATATGTTTTTAAAATCCTAGAGGGGCACTGGGCTACGAGGTGGCTCAGCCCCCCTTCTTTTTTATGAAATCAAATTAGTAGTAGCCCTAGAGGGCACAGTGCCAAACCCATCATCAAGTGGAGGGGATGACATCTTGAGCCAATACCACCCAGGGATGGGCAGAACCTGCAAAAGGGAAACAATAAATGCTGTCTCGACGGATAAAGACAATCCAAGCAGAAAACTTCAATAATAAAGGACCCAAGCTCATCAACTGCCCCCCAAGAGATATTCGAGATCTAACAGGGTGCAGCACAGCTTTCAATAGGAGGCTGGTCAGATTCCTGGTAACCATGCCAGATGAGCCTCCAGTCCCACAGAGCCCAACCTACGGAGGAGCTACATCAAATTCAGTCAGTGACCAGTTCCAGTACATGAGGATTGGGCAGAGGTGTGGAAGTGGTGGATCTCCAGACTGGCCATGGTGATGACACCTAGATCTGTGACAAGTAAGTATGAACAGCCCAACCCGGTCCGACCTTAACGCTTCTGAAAAGCTTATATCTCAGCAGTGACAGGGCCGATCACTACGTGGTTTTCACCATATGATAGCCTATTCTTTAAGATTTGTTTTTGACAGGTTTCATCACACCCGGGTGGTGAACATGACACGCGTCAAGTGCAACATGCCAAAAATCATGAAAAGAGGGTCATAGGCCAGACAGTTTATCGTAAAGGCATGAAACTTGGTAGGTAGATAGCCATCAATATACTCTACAGTAGGCATCCTCATGGTGTAAGACATTTCAATGCTCTCGGATTTAAATGGCCTTGCTTATACTGTACCTTGCAGACAAGAGCGTTTTACTGGTACTATACAGTTAAATGAAGACGAAGGGGAACTTCAAGGCTTGGTGAGTGAGTTTTGGAGAGTTTGTAAGAAATGGAATCTAAAGACGAGTGTAGGAAAGTGTAAGGTTTGGTATTCGAGAGAAATGAAGTTGCTAAATGCACAGTGAGGCTGGATAGTGAGGGGATGGAAAATGTGAGTGCATTTAAGTATACCTGGGTAGTGTGATGAGTAAGGATGGAATTTTAGAGGATGCAGTGCTTGAAAGGACACAACAGGGAAGAAAGATTACCTATTCATTGAATTCAGTGATAAGAAATAGAGTTTTGCGCATGGAAATACAGTTGCTGCACAATAGTATTGTGATACCTACTCTAATGTAAAGAAGCAAAGCTTTGATCTTGTTGGAAGAACACAAGTCGAGAGTGAGAGCAGTGGAAATGAGTTATTTGAGAGGAGCATTTGGAGCTACATGGAGAGACAGACTGGCAAATGAGGAAGTGAAAGACCATTGTGATGCAGATGTGATAGAAAGCATTAGGAAAAATACATTGAAGTGGTTAGGCCATGTGGAGGGGATGGAGAATGAGAGACTAATGAGGAGAGAGGATGTGAGTGAGGTGGACGGGGGGGAGAGGGAGGAGCAAACTGAGGATGAGATGGAGGGATGGAGTGGAGAGGTAGGCCTATATGAGAGAGGGGGTTGTGTGTTGGGGGGGAGGGCAGCGACATGGGGGTGATATGTTTGTGACCACCCCTTACAGGATTAAGGCAATTGGCAGATAAAAAGAGCTGTTTTGCTTAGAGTGTTCCATAATCTACACTCTCCTTCAGTGTGTGGACCTCGATGAGTGCCAGCGTGCCGACAGTTGTGGTCCCCAGGCCAAGTGTAGCAACAGGGAGGGTGGCCATCTATGCGAATGTCCCGCAGGCTTCCAGGGCGACCCATATTCTCCTTCAGGTTGCCAGGTAAGGGAAGAGTAAGGAGAGGGAGCTTACTTCAGAATTATTGTCAGTGTACAGTTGTACTTTTTGTTCCTATATTTCTCTTAGATGTCTATATGAAATCATCACCAAGTTACTGATGCAATTATTACCATGTTTCGATTCCTAAGGACATCAATGAGTGCGAAAAGAGCCCTTGTGCAGTCAATGCCCTGTGCGTGGATGGAATCAACAACTACACGTGTGCCTGCCCGCCTGGCTATTTGGGTGACCCCTACAATATTTACGGCACTTGTCAAGGTGAGCCTGACTGGCTTAGGGAAATGGCAAAATATGGTAGGGTCATAAATTATGTGTTTACATTGTAGGTTTTTAAAAATGGCGGATAAGATTATCACCTCTGTTTGAGGTAGTACATTCTTTATACAGTACATGTGCATTATATAAATCAGTATGTTATACTGTATAGACAGTGTGCAGGTGGGTCCCATTATACATATGGGATATGTTAATGAAGGACTGCTTGTATAGCAGGAACTTGCCTAATGGCATAAAAGAAAAGGATCACAAAAACTTGTATAACAGAGTACATAACTTACAGGAAAAATAGCGTTAGGTTAACTGACCCTTCTCACATTACCGAATTTGGGTCTAAATTGCCCATTCTTGTATGGTCGGTTTCTTGAATAGCGGATGTTCGTATGGTGGGACCCACCTGTAATCATTTCATCAAACTTAGGTAACCACAATATGATCTAGAAAAATAAATCTGTTGCTCATTCAGCACTTTTAATTGATCCAAAGTATTCCAGCTTGTAGTTCTTCCCAAGGAAGGTGGTGTAGGACTCAAAATTTTGTTTACAGAGCATAGTATATAATTAAATTTTTAGGTGATGAGGCTTCCGGATCTTCCAGCCATAGAGCAGTTACCACCACTGTCTAGTTCCTCACTTTAGTATTGTACATAGCTACTGAACACAGTAATCCTGACTAATACTACCTAGATGAGCAACTGCAGAACCATGTGCAGCTCAGGCCCTCGACTAATCTTGCACTGCTTACTCACTAACAAGATATTAACGAGTGCGTGGACCCAGCCTTGGAGGAGAGAGAGGAAGCTAATGAGATTGAAACCACCACCTCTCTGATCATTGAGGTTGATGGGGTAGTGACTACACTGTTGCCCCATCCTGCCTCCAACTGGACATTCCCTTGTGGTACATCAGCCACCTGTATGAACACTCCTGGCTCATATGAATGTCGGTGCCCTCAAGGTTTCTCTGGCGACCCTCTCCAGCAGTGTACAGACATCAATGAGTGCGGTCTCACCACTACCTGTGCTCAAAACGCCAAGTGTCTCAACGTTCCTGGGTCATTCAAGTGCTTCTGCCCCCCTGGGTTTGAGGGCGACGGGAAGAAGTCATGCAGCAGTTAGTAATCTAACCACCATCCTGCTCCTTTCTTCCCTGTAATTTCTCCTAAGACCAGACATAGCAATAATGCTGGAGGACTGTGGACATAATCCTTCTTTGTCACCTGATGCAGCACCCAACAACTTCCCTCATAGTGTGTTGAGGATTGATTTATGACCCATTGTTGGCCCATGGACAACCAAAGCTTACTTTCACATTTGTGTCCTTTGTCACAGGGTACAGCTTGAAATCATCCTGCTTCTTATCCTCTGTCTCACCATGATGATAACAAGCAATATTTTTCTTTGCCTGCTTTTCTGGAGTAACCTTGGTGTTTGTAAGTTATCTCTCTGAGGTACATAACCCTTTCATTGTTGTGGACACCTTTAGCTAATGTATTTCAGTATAACTACAGTAATATCGCAATTTACTCCATTTCTTCCAATAATGTACCTTTTCTTTTATTCTTTGAACTCTTAATTTTATTTAACTTTGGGAGACTGTAGTGGCTGATCTGAAAGAGGGTATATCTGATCCTAATTACCAGTGGTTTCCCAAAGGTTAAATAAAAGCATCAAGATGTAGCAGAAGTAAAATGAAAAAGATCTCTTCAAATTGAGGAGGTTAGTTCATTTTGAGAGATATCCAATACACTTCAAAGGTTAAGTCTGAGCATAATTTTCTTGACACTTGTGGGAAGTGGAATCTGTGTTTCAGTTAGGCATCTGTGCCACAGACAGATTCTACTAACCTTTATCTCTTTGTCTCATTATTTTTATGCAGCTTTTCTAGCTTCTGCTGTTTAATGCCTTCAATCTAGTGATGCATTTTTTCACTACTGTATGTTCTTGTTCATTTTAATCAGTGTAAGTGAATCTTTTCAAATTAAAGGAGTTCTGTATAGCTTTCATTATCTCTTAGTACAGGGACACTCTCCCAAAGTGAAAATAATCATATAGTGATACAGTAATAAGAATAATATGTCATCAGGCTGAGGAAGTTGCCATTACCTCATACCATTTAATTTGGTACTGTTTTTGGTATCTTGTACAGTATTGAGTTTTTCTTGAACCACGCCTCAGCCATAATAAACACAACTGCACTAAATGAATACCATGAATTATGTGATTGTACTATATAGGAAGTGGAAGAGTATTGCATGCTCAGGTCATGTATCAAGAACAGGAGTTTTCAAACTGTCATTTGGTAACAGAAATCCGACTGGTTACATGATGACTCAGAATCATGCTTACAGATTTATGTAAGTTCTCTTGCTTGCTCTGTTGTGAAAATTTCTATTACTGGTATGATTATGTTTTGACTCTCCTTTTGTTGTGCTGATGAGACCATAACATTAGGTTATGGCCATGAAAATTTAAGACATCTTTTGAATGCAATAGTTGTCAGTATTTTTTTTTTTTTTTGGGGGGGGGTTATAATCATGTCTCAAGATAACAAAATTAGAATCATAATTTGTGAAGTTGTTTGGCTGTTCACATAGAGGTCAGCATCAAATTATTAAAGAAAAGATGTGGTAAATCTATCTATATATATCTGTCTCTTTATTTACCTATAGCCAGATTCCATAATCCCATAAAGGGTGGCCATTTGTCTATGAGTTAGTTGTTTTACGGGGAGGGGGACTTACCCTCCGCCAGCCCACTTCTTGACACGTAGGGAACACGTATGGGTTGGTTATATGGTTACCACTTAGCACTGTAAATGACCTCCTGGCTTACAGGAAATCACCAGGCTTGTCAGTCGATGTAAAGCCACCTGAACAGGAAACAAGAGTAATAAAAAATGACAGGAAAGATGGAAAGAAAGGGAAGAGAGGAGGACAGACACAGAAAAAGAATGATAAAGGTGAGGGAAGAAGTAGGCAGCACTACATCAAGTGTGTGGATGATGGGCACCACCACCTACCACCAGGAAATAATACCAGTAGCTATGTTTGGTGTGTTGGGATTTTCATTGTGGGTAGCAGTTATTTTTATGTTCTTTACTTTTTTAAGAAGGATATGAGGAAAGAGTGATAAAATGTAAAGTTATTGTGGGTAGCAGATAAATGAACTCCCTGAATTGCACAACAGATATAAAAAAATGTTTGAGTACTCCTGCTCGTGAGCATTTTGCAAAAATTTTGTATTTTACTTTAATGTATTTATTTCATAACTTTGTTTAATCTGTGTATGTAAATACTTTATTTATCATATACTGGGCTACATTTATATATACAGTATGTGTGTGTGTGTGTGTGTGTGTGTGTGTGTGTTGTGTTTTAACATCCCCATTATTTCCCGCTTCTGTGGGGAAATTTTTAGAATAGTGACTGATTTTGGCAGTACAGTATAAAAGTCTGTACAAGCCTTATTGTAGCAACTTCATATCCTGTCTTTTTTTGTTGTTGTTTTTTAGAAACTATTTTTTATTGTAACAGTAATATCACATCACTTTTGTACCACTGTTTCTCTCTTTCTCACTCTGTCTCTGTCTGTCTGTCTGTCTCTCTCTCTCTCTCTCTCTCTCTTTTATATACAGTATTTTTAATGTAACAGTAATATCAGTACCATTTTTCCACCACTGTTGTCTCTTGACCTTATTCTGACTGATTTTATGGCTTTGATCTCATTTAATTTCATGTAGCTTGCTGCAGATTTACCCAGCTTAAAAGCTGCTTACATTTTCTTTAACACAGCTTTACAATTTTATTTGAGTCTCGTTCCAGGATGACTGAAATTAATTTTTGTCTTACATATGCTCTGCTTGGTATTGTTGATATTTTGGCTTCATGCACTGTCATCTTTCTCTGCACACTGTATACACTTGGACACTAGGTGAAAAATCCATTGTTTCAGACAGTTTCTTGACATCTTTTGCTGTACAATGGACAAAAGTCCTGTTGCTTTGTCTGCTTGTATGTCCATGAACTTTAAAAAATGAGTCTTGTAAATCCATAGCACTCAGCACTAGAGAGACAGACCTTTGGCCAGATTAAGTTTTCAGTGTTGGTTGATGCAGTTTTACAAGACTAATTTGTAAATTCTGTGGAATGAGAAACAGGATAGGTGATAGTAATTTTATTGCAGATAATGCTATACAGAGTACAGTAAAGTAGCTGTATAATATTGCTTATACTAGAACAGATTTGTAAATTCAGCACAGTTTTTCCTGTTTCACTAATATGATATTTATTAACTGGGAGAAGGAGATTTTCTTAGTACAGTATACAGTGAAACACAAGTTAACACAATGTGTATTGGCTGTTAACAGAGTAACATCAGCATCAATACTCAAAGACTTACTGGTGATGAACCATACTATCTCAGAGTACCAGAGCTGTGTGGTGCTGTTAACAAGTAGTGGGTACTGCTTAGCTTTATAGATGTAATTATTTGTGTCACAAGAATAATCATTACCCATTTACTGCACTGTAAATACCTACTGGGAACCATATTCTCTTCGGCCTGGGGGGCTTTCTGGCACCTCTTCCTTAATCATTTATCTGTCGAGTCAGTAGAGATGGTTTCCTGTTCCAGTGGATGCAAGTTCAAATCCTGGCTGGGGCAGGGAACAGTTTAATGTCTTTATATTGCACTGACATAGATTTTATTGATCTGCCAATGACTCCCCAACATTAAAACACCCAGCTAATACCAGTACACCAGTCCTGTATGAGACAGCCCTAGCATGTACAGTATTCAGTATGGACGGAGGGCGTCAGCACCTGGGGTGACATATCGAGATGTATGATACGCAGGAGGATTGTTGGGCCTGGGGGAGCAGACTGTTAATATTTGCCCAGAGTTGTGTACGTGAAATATATTCAGGGTCCCCCAGGAGGAAAGAGCTTAACTTTGGGATATAATAGATGAGGAAATTCTAAGCAAAAAATTGTGATATGAATATATGTCCAAATCACAACTGTTATGGAACTACAGTTACTGATGATCTTATGGGCAAAATATGAAGGAGACCATCATTGCCCAAAAGGTCATCAGTAATATATATATATATATATATATATATATATGTATGTATAGTAGGTAATTATGGCACTCCAATCGGATTGAGCCGGTGAAGGTTTATATCCAAAGGGTGGTTGAGGTTTATTCATCAAGTAATGCCACTCAGGGATGAGTGAGGCTGATCACTCTCATCTTAAATGTCAGGACCAACTTGCCTAGCCCCGGGCTCCTACGCTCCTCATGGGGCAACATAGGATTAGATGATGGATGGATATATATATATATAGGTATGTATGTATGAAAGGATGCCAGCTGTAGATCCGAATGAAATACTGTATAAAACTGAAGATCGGGAAAAGGAGATAAGGTGCTTGCACCATATATTTGATTTATTGATGTGATGTTTTGAGGAATCCAAATCTCATCCTCAGACATAACTGAAATATGTGAAACACCTTTAGAAAAAGGAAAAAAGTTACAGAACCACATACAGTTAGGTATAAGATAAAAAAGGAAGGTAAAATTTAAAAATAAATAAAAATCCTTCAACTTATCTTACATAGGATGTACATTGGAGAAACCCTTCCTTGATATATTAGTCCATAGACATGTATTTAGCTGTAGTGTCTCTGTCTACAGGAAGAATATATTTACAGGGCTTGGTCTGAACATTTTTCCTTTGTACCCAGAATCTTCAAAATCAACTCCATCAAGACCTTAATATTTAAATGGTATAATATTTACTCAGACTAGTTATCTTTTCATGTGGAAATTAATAGACTTTGAACATATTTCTTGAATAATGGGTATCCTCTTTTCCATTTTGAAAGTGCTGTATGTAATTTTCTGGATATAACATATTCCAGAGTGCAAACCAGGTTTGTTTAGTTTCCAAACAGGTCATTTACATCAGTCTCCCTTACTGTGGACACAACAGTTTTCATATCACAAAAGAGTTGAATAGGTTGTTCAGTGCAGTAGTAGTAGTAGTAGTAGTAGTAGTAGTGGTAGTGGTAGTAGTAGATGTTCCCTAGGCAGTCTGGCCGAACAGTCCCGAGTCCCTAAAGAAGGCCACGGCTGTGACCTAGCTTTCCTGCAGAGCTCTCAAGGAGTGTATGTTGTGTTGTTGGCACAGATGACTATGTGCAGTGCAGTCTTCCATAATGTGCTTAATGGTATGGGGTGCTGTGTTGCATCCTGGACAGGCTTCAGCAATGGAGTTATCCAGCCTCCTCTAATAGCTCATGAGGGTTGGATGATGCCCACATCTCAGCCTGATCAGTCACGAGGGAGATAAGATTCAGAAGGGTGGATATCAGGAGGTTGTGCATGCAGCAGTGTGTTGTCTTCAAGTGACTGAATGGAGTGGCAAGTGATTTGAGTATGAATATGTTTCTGGAAGCTGGTTTGATGCAGGCGAGGGGGGAGAGATGACAGTACTGTATTTGTGTATGATATTGTGTGCTGGGTGTTGTTTTGATGTTCCTTGGTGTGTGTGGATGTGCTGCCATGTAGTGTAGTCGATGTTGTGGGTTTGTTTAGGCTGTAGCAAGAATTTATGTGCTTTTCGTGTCTAGATGATCCTTAGCTTTGAGGACTTCGGTTTCTTGGTGTAGGTGGTCTGTAGTTGAAGTAGCTGTGCAGCCTGTGATTATTTTTAGAGCTTTGTTCTGTATGGTCTGTAGAGTGTTGTAGTTTGTTTCATTAAGGTTAGAAGCCCAAGCAGGGCTTGTGTAGTTCATGCTGAAGGTATATATTGTTTGTATACTGTGGTGGTGGTTTCTTTATTATTCAGTGTTTTGTGTCTTGCTTTGAGTAGATTAGTTCTAGGTTCATTTAGGTTACTTCTTGCATTCATGGCCTTGTGATACTCTTGTGTGTGGTTCCTCCAGTGTGTATTCTATACAAGCTGAGTTGCAGTATTTTTATTTATTTATTTTATTTTATCTTACTTTCTAGGAAGGACTAACAAAGAGACTGTATGTGAGTGAGATGGAAGGGGGGAGAGGGAGGGGGAGGCTGAGGATGAGATGGAGGGATGGAGTAGAGAGGTACTGTATATGAGAAGGGGAGTGGAAGTTGGGGAGAGGGCAGCAAAATGGCAGGGGACAGGATGACATGGAGGTGATTTCTCTGTAGCCACCCCTTACAGGATTAAGATGTCTGGCTATAGATAGATAAAAAGGTAGATTTTGTAAAATTATATATACATAAATATATATATATATATATATATATATATATATATATATATATATATATACATAAATATATATATATATATATAGAGAGAGAGAGAGAGAGAGAGAGATACAGTATAGATATATATATATACATAGCTATATATAATTTTGTAACTTTCCATTTTCTAGTTATGTTGCATATACTTTAGATACCTGGTATGCGTGAGGATTAGGATATATATATATTTTTTTCATTAAAACCAAAAGAAGATGAGGTACTATATACCAGATACGGAAATATACCAAATTGATGGAGGAGGTGCTAGAGAGGCTCCATAATTAATAGGAATATTGCCCAAGGAGGTGTGACACTTAGGGTAATAAAGAATATGGATCATTTAAAGACCATGGCTGACCGCTTTCCCACTCCGGCAGATGTTGATGAGTGCCAGACAAGCCCTTGTGGTGCTAATGCTGTTTGCATCGACAGTATTGGAAGCTACTCATGCCTTTGCCTCGAAGACTACACTGGTGACCCTTACTCAGGATGTGTTGGTAAGGAGTATCTCCATTCTTCTGTTTCCACCCCATATGTTTAGTCTGAGATGGAACAAGGCTCCTAGAGGCTTGAATGGTGTGTAAAGAAGTGTCTGTCTTATTTCATTGGGCATGCTGTTAATAATTCTCTCTCTCTCTCTCTCTCTCTCTCAATCTTGTTTCAGTCAGCAGGTAGGTGGGGAAGAAAAGTTAGGATGATGTTGATAGTAATGTCTTTACCTGGGTTTCTGTTCCTCGAGGTCAGTTTTGGTTTGAGCCAAGCAAACAGAACTTACGTAGAGAAATAGAGAATGTTATCATTAATTTATATTGTGCAAGAAATTCCATTTATGTTTATATATTACAGTTGCAGTAACATTTCAAAGTACAGGTACAACACCAATTTTCTGGCAGTGTATGGTCCGACACCTTTTTCAATCCAGCCAGCATTATGAGAGGACACGTGAAATTCCTGTGCCTGTCAAACTCATTTACTGGGCGGCCACAAGTAATGTTGAATGTAGTGTGTGATCACTTGGATTGCCTACACTTTATGTCTTGGTGATGATCCTTGTATTTTGTATGATTCTTATTTCATTTAACTTATATTTAGCCCTAGCTATGGCTTTCAAAAAGGTGCAAGTGTCAGTGGTGGTATCAAGTGTAAACACAAGCTTATTTCAGTAGTCAAACCTTGATCAGTGGTAATTGGTCTGCCATATTGCCACAGTGATGAGACCCCTCAATGACCAAATACGTTTTGTTTCGTTTCGTTTTTAAAGGCTCCAACATGCTTGCATGTGTTGGCCTTGGTCACCTAATGGCAGCTCTCCACGCTGCACGATCCATTGCAGCCTCCCTGTTCAGTCCCTTAACCCTGAGGTCACACTTAATGACCTCATCCCATGTCTTTCTCGGTCTACCTCTCATAACCCCACCCCCAGTATTAACACTTCTCACCTTCCTCACCCAATTATCATCCCCCATCCTCTCCACATGTCCAAACCATCTCAATCTACCTCTCCTCATCACAACACCAATACACTCTCAACTCTTCCATCGTAAACCCAGCCCCTCCAGGCCTTGGACGCAGGGACGCACTGCACATCCACCTAATCATTGTCATTTCTGTACGTCTGAGCCGGCGAATATCTTCCTCCTTCACTGCCCAGGTCTCACTACCATACACCATTACATTCCTAACACATGCTGTATACAAAGACCCCTTAGCACGTAGGGAGAGTCCTCTCAATGTCAGAAGAGGCAAGAGCTCCCTGAACTTCTTCCAACCACTTCTCACCCTAGCCACGGAGCTAGCTCCAGCCCCACCTCCAGCACGCAACATGTCTCCCAAATAACAAAACTCTTCCACACACTCAAGAGATTCACCAGCAAGTTCAATCATTTCACGTCTGACAATCTCCACCTGCTCACCCCGACACACCATACACATAAAATCAGCATTATCTCGCAGTCTACCTCTGATACCACTACATCTCTTATGCACCCATTTATCACACACACCACACAAGATGGAATTATTTCCCACGCCCTTGTGGCAAACAGCACACGGCCACTCTCCCTCATATTTGACAGTACCGCCACCAACCCTAGAGATCATCACTTTTGTTTTATCTGCATTTACCCTTAAACCTTTGTGCCCCATACCATCTCTCCACTTCCTAAACCTTTCCTCCGCCTCCCTTTCGTTCTCTGCAATCAACACCATATCATCAGCATACAACAACTCCCACGAGAGTCCATTTCTAAGGTCACATGAAAGGGCTTCAAGTACCATGATAAACAACATGGGACTCAACATTCACGGAAAACTCATTACTCAAATCTCCATTCACTCTTACCTGGGTGTGAGCATCCACATACATAGCCATAACCACCCTAACCAGCCACTCCTCCAAGCCAAGCTTTCTCATTGCCCACTTCACCATCTCTCTAGGGACTCTGTCAAAGGCCTTTTCCAAATCAACAAAAACAAAATAAAGATCCCTTCTCCTACCAATATATTTTTCCTGAAGCTGACGAATCAGTGGTCCCCCTACCTGGCATAAACCCAAACTGCATCTCATCAATATTCACTCTTTCTCTAATCATGCCTTCTAAAACTCTCTCCATTACCTTCATTATCTGATCTAAAAGCTTTATACCTCTATAATTTCCTCTTTCCAGGGCATCACCCTTCCCTTTATACACATTTACAGTTACACTATTCATCCAATCATCTGGGACAACACACTCATAAATAATCCTATTTATCAAGTCAGTGACTAAACTCACCCCTGTATCGCTTGAGGCCTTCAACATTTCGGCAGTCAACCCAGACACACCTGCTGTCTTCCCCACCCTCATCCTGCCTATTGCCTCACTCACAGTAGCAGTATCAATCAAAGGCCAAGGGCCAGACACAGGATCTGCTGGCTCCAAACCTTCCCTGTCCCAGTCAAACTCCTCATTCAACAACTGGTTATAATGCTTTCTCCATGCATCTTTAATATCCTCACTGTTCACCACTACCCTTCCTTCATCATTCTTCACACACTGCTCACCTATAGTATCCTGATTATCCCTCTTCACTTGACCTGCCACCCTAAATATCATATTTTTCCTTTCCCCATAATTTAGGTTATCAAGTAATTGTCTCTGTGACTCAGACTTTGCCCTGTATACCTCTCTTCTAGCCCTACGCTTGGCAGCCAAATATTCCTTTTTGCTACCACCCGTCTTTCATTCCCGGAAAAGCCTTCTTTTTTCCTTAACTGCAGCTTCTACACCCTCATCCCACCACCAAGTTACTTTATGTCTTGGTGGTCCTCTTGTCCAACCGCATGTTACATCAGCAACTCTCAAGAAATTGTTCTTGAGGGCTCTGTACTGTTCATTAACGCCTCTATGTACAACTCCCTGTTCAGCCACCACTCTCCTCAACTTGCTATAGAAGGCATCCCTTACTACTTGGTTTTTCAACTTCCATATTTTCCTCCTAGATATATAAGTCCTCTTTTTCATCACTTGTTCTTTAAGCACCATATCACAAATCAATAGTTTGTGCTGCTGCACACACTCCTCACTTCCTATAACTTTAACATCCCTCACTAACTGGGACAGGGAAGGTTTGGAGCCAGCAGATCCAGTGTCTGGCCCTTGGCCTTTGATTGATACTGCTACTGTGAGTGAGGCAATAGGCAGGATGAGGGTGGGGAAGGCAGCAGGTGTGTCTGGGTTGACTGCCGAAATGTTGAAGGCCTCAGGCGATATAGGGGTGAGTTTAGTCACTGACCTGATAAATAGGATTATTTATGAGTGTGTTGTCCCAGATGATTGGCTGAAGAGTGTAATTGTAAATGTGTATAAAGGGAAGGGTGATGCCCTGGAAAGAGGGAATTATAGAGGTATAAAGCTTTTAGATCAGATAATGAAGGTAATGGAGAGAGTTTTAGAAGGTATGATTAGAGAAAGAGTGAATATTGATGAGATGCAGTTTGGGTTTATGCCAGGTAGGGGGACCACTGATGCCATATTCATTGTTCGACAGCTTCAGGAAAAATATATTGGTAGGAGAAGGGATCTTTATTTTGTTTTTGTTGATTTGGAAAAGGCCTTTGACAGAGTCCCTAGAGAGGTGGTGAAGTGGGCAATGAGAAAGCTTGGCTTGGAGGAGTGGCTGGTTAGGGTGGTTATGGCCATGTATGTGGGTGCTCACACCCAGGTGAGAGTGAATGGAGATTTGAGTGATGAGTTTTCCGTGAATGTTGGTGTGCATCAGGGGTCAGTCTTGAGTCCCATGTTGTTTATCATGGTACTTGAAGCCCTTTCACGTGACTTTAGAAACGGACTCTTGTGGGAGTTGTTGTATGCTGATGATTTGGTGTTGATTGCAGAGAATGAAAGGGAGGCGGAGGAAAGGTTTAGGAAGTGGAGAGATGGTATGGGGCAAAAGGGTTTAAGGGTAAATGCAGATAAAACAAAAGTGATGATATCTAGGGTTGGTGGCGGTACTGTCAAAGACGAGGGAGAGTGGCCATGTGCAGTTTGCCACAAGGGCGTGGGAAGTAATTCCATCTTGTTCGGTGTGTGTGATAAATGGGTGCATAAGAGATGTAGTGGTATCAGAGGTAGACTGCGAGATAATGCTGATTTTATGTGTACGGCGTGCCGGGGTGAGCAGGTGGAGATCGTCAGACGTGAAAGAATTGAACTTGCTGGTGAATCTCTTGAGTGTGTGGAAGAGTTTTGTTATTTAGGAGACATGTTGTGTGCTGGAGGTGGGGCTGGAGCTAGCTCTGTGGCTAGGGTGAGAAGTGGTTGGAAGAAGTTCAGGGAGCTCTTGCCTCTCCTGACATTGAGGGGGCTCTCCCTACGTGCTAAGGGGTCTTTGTATGCAGCGTGTGTTAGGAGTGTAATGCTGTATGGCAGTGAGACCTGGGCAGTGAAGGAGGAAGACATTCGCCGGCTCAGACGTACAGAAATGACAATGATTAGGTGGATGTGCAGTGCGTCCCTGCGTCCAAGGCCTGGAGGGGCTGGGTTTACAATGGAAGAGTTGAGAGGTAGGATGGGACTGGAGTGTATTGGTGTTGTGATGAGGAGAGGTAGATTGAGGTGGTTTGGACATGTGGAGAGGATGGGGGATGATAGTTGGGTGAGGAAGGTGAGAAGTGTTAATATTGGGGGTGGGGTTATGAGGGGTAGACCGAGAAAGACATGGGACGAGGTCATTAAGTGTGACCTTAGGGTTAAGGGACTGAACAGGGAGGCTGCAATGGATCGTGCAGCATGGAGAGCCGCCATTAGGTGACCAAGGCCGACACATGCAAGCATGTTGGAGCCTTTAAAAACGAAAACTAACCTCCTATCGACCTTCTTAACCAGAAAATAATCTATCTGACTGCTATTTCCCCCAGACTCATACGTAATTAACCTACTGTCTCTTTTCCTAAAATATGTGTTGCACACAATCGTGTCCATTGCCTCCCCAAACTCGAGTATCCTTTCCCCTTCTGCATTCCTTAGACCATATGCACATGCCCCATACGCACAGCAACAATAAATGTTAATTAGTTCAAGGGGGAATTGCAAGACTTGGTGAGTGAGTTTGGAAGAGTGTGTAAGAACTGGAATCTAAAAGTGAATGTAGGGAAGAGCATAGTTGTGAGGCTGGATGGTGAGGAAATGGAAAACATGCCTGCATTTAAGTACTTGGGTTGTGTGATGAGTAAGGATGGAAGTGTAGAGAGTAAAGTGCTTTAAAAGGTACAGCAGGGAAGAAAGGTTACTGGTTCCTTGAAAGGTGTGGTAAAAAGTAGGGAAGTGGGAATGGAAGTAAAATAGTTGCTGCATGATAGTATTGTAATACCAGCTCAAACATTTGGAAGTGTAGCTTGGACCTTGCTGGAAGGACACAAGTCAAGAGTGAGGACAGTGGAAATGAGTTACCGTTATTTGAGAGGAGCATGTGGAGTTGGAGTGACAAACTGTCAAATGAGGACGTGAAAGAGCTTTATAGTTTGATGTGGATGTAATTGAAAGCATTAGGAGAAACACGTTGGGGTGGTTTGGCCAAGTGAAGGGGATAGGGAGTGAGAGACTAATGAGGAGAGTACAATTATATGAGTGAAGTGGAGGGGGGGAGAGGTAGGGGGGACCAAGGATGAGATGGAGGGATGGGAGTGGAGAAATATATAAGAGTGGAGGATGTGAGTTGGGGGGGCAGTGTAATGGCAGGGAACAGGGTGACTTGGAGATGATTTGTTTGTGGCCACCTCAAATGGGATTAAGGTGTCTGGCAGTGGATAGACAGATAAATTGATAGGTTCAGGGCCTACAAGTTTACATCCACTTTTTTCTCTGATACCCAAATAACAACCCCTAAAAATACAGGAGGGACTTGATCAGCAGTATTTACACTGATTCAACTGCTCTTGATCATGAACCAGACAATCTTTTTCTCATATTTCTCCTAACTTAGTGAATCAGCATTGTTATCGCTGCATTTTGTCTGGGAATATAAAATTTTCACAATTAACTATTCCTAACCGTCAATTTCTCTTCCTGTGAATACAACACTTCTTATAACCATTTTTTGTTCTTTTAGTTTAGTTTGTCTTTAATACTAAATTACCACTTGAATTTATTCTTAATTACTACTACTGTACAGTCAAATCAGAATCTTATTTCCATCACTGGTATCTGCTGAGACACTTTATAAGTGAGTGTGGTACACATAAAGCATTATTACATTTCATGATTGTTTGCATGTGGAAGACAGTCATCTCAGAGCACGCCATCGCCATAATAACCGTTATGTAGCAACCCATTGACGCACCACGCTGGCCACCCATATCTTCATGTATATTTTCACTCACATGTCTGGTCATGGTCGGGTATTAACAGCTATTTGGGGGGGATTTAATGCAGTAAGGCATTTTTATTATGCTAAAAACAAAATCAATAAAGCAGGATAAGGTAGAATTGTTGAAAAATCTGGACCATGGTGTTCCCATACAGAAGTTGTGTGACACGTAGTATTAGTTCATCAGCTGCTTATGATATAAAGAAGCAAAGGGGGAAAAAAAGAAGCAAATGAACATTAGAAAAACTATGAAAGATGGTAAGTGTACAGTACTAAGCTAGATCTAGTGATGATGGAGTGGTTTTGACAGCATTGGAGTAATGAAGTGGACTTGTCATGTTGCTTGATAATGAACCTGGCTAAGATGTTCCCTAAAGAATTTAAATACAACATGAATGTGATTATGCTGAACGACAGTGGGTCAGAGATGTATTGTTGCTTTATTGCATGTGACCTCTGTTGGTCACTGTGGAATAACTGTATGTGAAAAGTGTGACTTCAGTTAGTCCGACAAAGTGGTTCATCCGGCTAGATTCCGGATCCAGGGTTGCCGGAAAATTGGTGTTGTACCTGTAATTGTTTCTGGATGAGATAGCACAGTCAGGGAATCAGGTTTCTTCTAAGGTCTAGTGAATACATTCTCGAAGTCAAAACATCTGAGAAACACATTAATTAAAATAAGACTTTGGTTAAATTTAGTTAGTTTGTCCGACTTTTTGGACAAAACTAGAAAATATTTAATTCATTGGCTGTACCATACCTGTAGTATTCTCTTTGATACTGATTGTATGAGTTGCTACCCAAAAGTTCCAGTAATTTTAACCGAGGGAGCAAACCGTTTGCAGTTTTGCCTTTTGCCGCTAGGAGGAATCAGCAGCACCCCTTATGCGTCAGTGTGGCCCCGGCCGTGTCTGTGAGTGGACTTGTTGTTGAGCTACACATGCTGTTGTAACGTGGTGTGTAGGTAGTTTGGCGGTTTTGCAATGGCGGACCTCATGGAACAAAGAACCTGCATCAAGTTCTGCTTCAAGATCAGCAAGATGGCTGCAGCAACTCACCGGTTGCATCAGCAAGCCTTTGGTGACAATGCCATGTCCCAAAGCAGAACATTTTTCTGGTGCAAGCGGTTCAAGGAAGGACAGACGTCTGTTGAAGATGATGGCCGTTGTGGACAACCGTCAATGGCAACACCACCAGAAAACGTTGGAAATGTTTGTCAACTTATCCTTGCAGAACATTGACGAAATATCCATGATGTTTTTGATATTGTTGGACTGTCATACGGGAGCGTGCAATGCATTTTGTCGGATGTGTTGGGCATGAGATGCATCGCTGCAAAATTTGTGCCAGGACTGCTGAGTGACGAGCAGAAGGCACATCATGTTTCAGTTTGCAGGAAGCTCAAGAATCAGGTCAGAGATGATGCCACCTTCATCTCCAAGGTCATAACTGGTGATGAATCATGGGTTTATGGTTGTGACCCGGAGACAAAGCAGCAGTCATCGCAATGGAAGTCTCCCAATTCACCGAGGCCGAAAAAAGCACGTCAAGTTCGCAGCAATGTCAAGTCGATGTTGATCGTTTTCTTCGATATCCAAGGAATTTGTCCCACCCAGTTAATCAGTCAGCGAAAAGTTTTGCTGTGAAGTCTTGCATCTTCTGAGGGAGAGCATCCGCCACAGATGTCCAGAACAGTGGAAGAACAAGGACTGGGTCCTGTATCATGACAACGCCCCTGCCCACTCATCAATTGTGACCTGGCAGTTCCTGGCTTCCACTAACATGGTAGTCGTTCCCCACCCACCCTACTCGCCTGACCTTGCCCCCTGCGACTTTTTCCTGTTTCCCAAGCTGAAATTACAACTGAAAGGGCATCGATTTGACTCGATTGAGGAGATCCAGACAGAATCACAGGAGTGCTTAAGACCATCACGCCTGAAGCCTTCCAGGGATGCATGGACTCGTGGAAAAAACACTGGAACCACTGTATACATGCCCAAGGGGACTACTTTGAAGGTGGCAGTGAGAACTAGGAGGTAAGGTAACTTATTTTCCTACATATTCAAATTATTGGAACTTTTGGGTAGCACCTCGTATACTCTGTTGCTTTCAAAACCCCTCAGCCTAACTTTTGTCATTCTCTCCATCTTTCAGACATTGATGAATGCAGGTCCTTGGATCGTCCTTGTGGTATAAATGCCTTGTGCCAAAATACTGAGCCAGGATACACTTGTGTCTGTCCTCAGGGTTATACACCAAGGCCTACACCACAGGTTGCTTGTGAACAGGTCAGTGTGTACTGTAGCATATACTCATGTTCTATTATTAACCTCTTCACTGTGATTACTATTTAAAATTTATTTTTATTTATTTTTTTGCTACCTTGAGGCAAGTAAATTCAGTTTTGGAGAGACTTTTTAAATTGCAGGAGATACAGATAGCCACCATTAACCCCATCACTCGTAGATATCTGTTGTGAGTTGTATAAAATCACATGAAGATAGCGAGAATAAGTTACAGTATTGCATTGCCAGATCAAAGGGGTTAAAACTGAGAGAACAAAGATGTAAGCAGATCCATAATTTAAAGCCATCAGTTTCAAAATACTTTTCTGGATATTAAATGGCTTTACTGTGGTCTTTATAATGCAGTTAGCAGTGAAATTGAAAGACCGGACTTCATTTTATTTTCCATCCAGTTTTTCAAAAATTATGTCAAGTTGAGGTTTGTCTTCCTCTACACTATTTCTGTTTTTATAACTTAGCTGTCAGTCTCTGTTACAACACTCTTTCCTCTCACTAGGTACGAAAGGTTTATTATTTTTCCTTAGCTAGAGTGAACACAGTTATTGTACAGTATTGTAAACACTGTATTGACTTCTTTCATGTATGTGGTAGTATTAACTTTTTCCAATATTATTGCCAATTCTTATGCAATGTGTATCAGAACTGTGGAGGAAAAGGGTCTCTCACATTATCGCATCCTTTTCTTACACTGCCATTAGCAACCTGCCTCTGCATAATCTCATCCTCCAAACTCTTCTTTCACCTGTAATGTTACCCACTCTCTACCAGGTCTTCTCATTGCATTTCATCATCACATATACAGCTTATAGTATATTCTGTCTCCATGTAGGCAGTTCATTTATATATATTTTTTCAACAGACTGATGTAAAAATCGTGTGCAGCTCTGATTTTGACTGTGTGAACAATGCTGAATGCCGTGACAACCAGTGCTCTTGTCGTGAAGGATTCAGTGCAGTTGGTGCTGAGTGCCGGGATGAGGATGAGTGCAGATTGTCTCCCTGTGGCCCCAATGCACAGTGCCAGAATATCCCAGGCAGCTTCCAGTGCACATGTAACTTTGGCTTCATTGGCAATCCTCCTGACACAGACTGTAAAGGTGAGCATTGCTGAATGTCTGGTTGGAACAGAAGTTAGTAATTAAGATGCTGCTGTCATATAATGGTGATATAAGGAGTAATAACTTTTTGAAAGATAAATACATGTATATATATTTTTGCGCAGTAATTTTGAGCATGGCTTCATCTGTTCTGAAATACAGTATTCAGTTGCTAACCAGTACTAACATCCATTATCTTCTGAAATTGCAAGATCACTAACATGACTAACTTCAAAAACAGTATTTGTATTTGCCATCATAGCACATTTTGTAGCAGCTCTGCATATTCTTTGTGTTTGATCTTACAATGATCCCAGTGGCTGTGCATGTAACCGCATGCTGCTTCTTTAATTTTGCAATTAACATTAATGCTGAATGTTCACAGATGAACTTGCTGCTAGCTCTGCTGTAATTCACAGATAATTAAAATGTAAATATTTCTTAATCATGATTTAAGGCAAATTCATACAAAAGCTTAATTTTAGTTTTTTATTGTACCAATGTGCCTCTATAGCCAACTTCATGGCAGTTATCGTCATGGTAATTTTTTGTGCATTTCAAGAGGCAGTACTTTAACCCTTTTGGCCCAGTATCATTGTCTGTACCAGTTTTATTCAGCTTCGAGCATCCCTTAGGAGAGGACTTATCATAGGCTAATCTAACCCCTCTAGTTAAAAAAGTTTATCCTGGGATGAATAAAATTGTCGGAAAAAATATAATATCATTGGCCTGAAGGGGTTAATGAATCGAACTTAAATTACATTGGTCATACAAGCTAATCTAAGCAAAATGCCAAGTGTTTAAATGCTCTATAAAGTACTCCCACAAAGCCCTCTTAAACTGTAAGTGTGGGCTTCAGAACTGAAATGCCAAGGTGTGGAGTGCTCCACCAAACAATGCTTCCCCAACTTTTGCGCATATGAAGTCCTCCTGAATTGTGATAGTATGGGCTTCAGATGAGGACGAGTGCCAGGGTGAGAGGTTCCCCTGCGGTCAGAGTGCCAAGTGCATCAACACATATGGCTCCTTCCACTGTACCTGCCCATACCCGCTTGTGGGTGACCCCAGGTTCAAATGTGCCAGTGAGTTTTGTGTTATTACTCAAATAAGTGCTGTACATGCCTACACCTACTTGCACTGAGATGGTATTTCCTACTCATATACAGTACAGTTCTCACTGTAGCACACCAGCACCTAGCTCACATATGAATCATTTTCATCATTCAAATATTTCCTCCTTTTCACATTCTACTCTTAGTTTCATCTTCCAACTTTTTATAACCAAGATTTTGCCATCTGTTGACAACACACTTTTCAATCCAATCTCATCCATTTCACATCAGTTTTGTGTACAGATCTCACTTGCTCCAGTTCACCCTTACTGCAAAGTATATTGTAATTGTTGATAACTAAATTACATAGTAACACTGGGGCAAGGAAAATCTTAATACTGTGTGGGGTAGCTTCATGGCTGCATAAGCACAACATTTTTTGAAGTTTCTTGGCATTTTTTAGTGTTTCTAAGTAGGTTCATGGATTTATTCAGAGTCTAGTAATGCTTACTTGTTCTGTAGCAGTAGAGACCACCATAACCAATGCATGTCACTCGAGGATAAAGAATATGATTTTTGCATGTAATATGTGTTTGTATAATTACATGAATTAATGTGGGCTTGGGTACTATTTTTTTTCATCTGTGCAAGCATGGTTTGTGTTGTTTTATTTCTTAGAATTAATTATATGGATTAGCATACTTTTTTTTTGTGAGCCTGATATTTATACTGTATATTGCATGGATTAACATTAGTACCACTACTGTATTTTAATCTGTGGAGGGACAGGAGTCAAGTGTGAGAGCAGAGGAAATGAGTTATTTGAGAGGAGCATGTGGAGTCACATGGAGAGACAGACTGACAAATGAGGATGTGAAGGAGCATTGTGGTGTGGATGTGGATATGATAGGAAGCATTAGGAGAAACACATTGAGGTGGATTGGCCATGTGGAGAGGATGGAGGGTGAGAGACTGATGAGGAGAGTGTATGTGAGTGAGGTGGAAGGGGGGAGAGGGAGGGGGAGGCCAGGGATGAGATGGAGGGATGGAGTGAAGAGGTATATGAGAGAGGAGGGTGTGAGCTGGGAGCAGGGCAGTGAAATGGCAGGGGACAGGGCGACATGGCGGTGATTTTTTTGTGGCCACTCCTTATGGGAATAAGGTGTGTGGCAGTAGATAGATAGAGAACATTATAACACTTGTTCTGTGTCATGCTAAATTTAGCATGTAAATTAGTCTAGAAGTCCATTCACCCATCATCCAATCCTACATTGCCCCACGAGGAGCGTAGGAGCCCGGGGCTAGGCAAGTTGGTCCTGACATTTAAGATTAGAGGGACCAGCCTCACTCATCACTGAGTGGCACTACGTGAGCAATAACTCCAACCATCCCTTGGATATAAACCTTCACCAGCTCAATCCGACTGGAGCATCGCAATTACCCATTGAACCACCAGGTGCCATAATTTGGTTATATGGTTACCACGCAGCATAGTAAATGGTTTCCTGGTGTACAGGAAACCATTTGGCTTGTCACTCAGTGTAGAGTCACCATAGGCAGAAGGAACGGGAAAGAATGAAGGAAAGAAAGACAAAAGAGGAAGTGTAAAGTCACCCGTGGGCAGAAGGACGAGGAAAGAATGAAGTAAAGTAAGACAAAAGAGGAAGTAGTGCATATTTTAATTCATTTTTTGTATCTGTGTAAAGTTTTTGTCAGTAACTGACTGCCCGTAATCAAAATATGGAAGAAGGGACTGTAGGTAACACTTGGTATGAGTAGCAGTTTGATACTTTCAAAAGCTTAGTGATAAAAAAAAAAAAAAAAGCAGCAATTAGTATGCTTGATAATTTAGAGTCCTTGATTACACTTGCTTATGTTGTTTGTTTAACCATGCCTGCCCGTTTGCTCCAGGGTCCATATTCCCCTGTTGGCTGGAAGCTTATAAACTCCTATTCCTTAGCAATGTAGTTTTGCATCTTAAGCCTTACTCTGCTGTTGTATGTGATTTATGCCATGTAATATATACATAGATAGCATAAATTACAAACAGGATAATGAGGCATATATGCAGAAGTTAATTGGTAAGGAAGAGTTATAATTATGTCTCCTAAGCTGACAAGAATATGACTCCAACACATATTGCATCTGCTCGTCCTTCATCTCCCTGACGTCCATACTTGCAGCCCCCTGTGATGGCGTTGAGTGTGGTGCCAATGCATACTGTAAGGCTGATGGAAAAGAGGCCATGTGTATGTGCAACCCAGGCTGGACTTATGACCCTGCAAACATCGCTGCTGGCTGTGTTGGTGAGTTAGAGTGTGGCATCAATACATCACTACAGTTTGTCTACCTTGTTGGAGATTTTCGTCTCAAGCCATTTTGCTGTAGCTCTTTGGCAGCATAAGACAATACTGGGGCTTTCTATCCTTTCCATTGCATCTCGTTATGATGCGCATGCATTCAGCCTGGAGATATAGCAATGTTAGTTCAAGTTAAGTGGATAATGTATAGGCACACAATGATTTTCAGCGTTAGAATGATGAAACTGTTGTCTTATAGCAGTTTTGTTTAGTGTATGAGTGATATAACAATGTGGTGTAACCATAACATATTGATATTCAGTATATCTTATCATCCACATATTAAAGTGAAGGGAATGTTGTTACTACCGGCATTCTTCTGTATTTGTCTCTTTGGTGACTCATGAGATAGTAAACCATCTCAGAATGCACTGGTTTATTGCATATATTGGGGTGATTTAACATCTTTTGTTCTTCACATACATTGTAGTCAAGTAATTTCAAATGTCTGATGATTTAGTGGGGTATGGCAGATGGTTTACAGGCATTCATAAAGTTAAATTATGAGTGCAGCGGCTGTTTAGGGGGAGTAGAAATTATTCATGGATGTCTCATTTCTTGGGTGTTTGGTCTCATATCCATGCCAATATGGAGGGCTGACAAATCAGTATCAATATGAAGCGTAGGATGTATAGTTAAGAATCCTGTCAGAGGTGTTGTATTCAGGTAGTTAATACTTTTTTATCAATTTTGCCTATCAGGTATCAAGGTAAAACATTAACTGATGTAAACTTCAGTTCAGGAGTGGTTAAGCTTGAGATTTGTCATGCTCATCATTGTGTTTTTCCCAAGCTGAGCTTTTGCTATGCTCTCATTCCTTGTTTTTTGGATCCTACTTCACCCTAACCATAGCTGGGATAAAAGGGTAGGATGATGGTGATGATTGTATGATGATGATGATGACGAACTTAATTTTTCCACAGATGTGAATGAGTGTTCTGCAGGGAACCGACCCTCTGGCCAGTGTGGTGACAATGCCATATGCACCAACGCTCCAGGCTCCTTCAGCTGCAAGTGTCCTCAGGGCTTCTCAGGCAATCCTAATACCAAGTGCATGGGTAAGTGATTAAAAAGTTGTCTGCTATCTGGAAGGATGCAAGTTTGATCCAGACTAGAGTATAATTTAATTATTCGAATTTCATTAAATCATACACTTACTGCTTCTCCATAAGACCCACTGACATGTCATAAAAACACCCCCACTTATATTGTTAAATCTGTTTTGAATTAGACAACCCTAGCATTTATTCAATATGGACAGTGGATATCACCATCACAATAATGACATATACAGTACAGGTGTGAGGCATGTCTTGGAAGCCTGGTGGGCCTTCAGGAGCAGAATATAATGTCTGGGCTTGGAGTCAGACATAAGCTCCCTTAAAAGGGATTGCCATGGCAGAAACCTTTTTAGGCTGCTTTATTCATATACTGTATGTTGCCCTGCTGATTCTCATATTTCCTTTTTCTTACTGATGTAATGTTGCCCTGTGCTTATGCCTTAGCTGCTGTTTACAGTATATTCTTAATAAGACTTGAAAAGAATAGAGTCAACATTCATGGCAGTTCATCTAAATTTTATCACTGATATGTAGCTAAATTTTGTGCAAGAAAATTATACAAGTTTGAGAAAAGGAAAACAAGTCACATATAGCTTAACCCATACAATCCTGCCGTCGACATGGTGCCGACAGTAAAAAAGTCTCACTTAATTCCACTGACGTGATGGTGCCGACAGTAAAATTCGAGCCCTGTAGCGTCTCAAATTGCTTCAGTCTAGCTAATTTTTTGCTAAGGAGTACCTTAACGTATTGGCAACATTGTGCCCAAGCACTTGTAGCACTGAGTTTGGTTCAGGGTGGGTGGGTAACATCAGTTGGCCACTGTCTGTCATAGCATCAGGATGTCGCGAAAAAGTGTATGGGATTGGGTGGATATAAAATTTAAAAAATGCCTGGGATGGTACGGGTTAAAGTATTTCAAAATATTTTATATTGGTCAGTTAATACACTACTGTACAAATAAGAATATACAGGTACCTGTAACTTGTAGGTGGTGAAATTTCTTCAGCTGTTCATTGCCATTTTGTCCAAACATATTGGCATTAGTAAATAAAGCACAGTAGAGGTGTATGCAATCCATGAGGGAATTTTATTTTTTTTTATGTATCCATATTTTCATTAGAGCAGTGATGTGTTCTTGTATATTGAGATATTTGTCATGCTTATCCGTGTACCAGCTTACGTAAGGATCTTGTGAAATTGCATGTTATGCTTGAAGTTGCTTATTGTTTGTGACAAGAAATGCTAATAGCATTTTATTAACATGGTACTAATGCATATGCAGTTTCTAATGCTTTGCCTGATTTAGCCGTTTGATTGAGGTGAGTTTCTGGGCTGATAAAATATCTGTTGTAAATGTAAGTAAAGTGGAAAGTTCTCTGCTGTCAAAGGATTGATAATGATAACCTCTAATAGTTTCAACACCTTATATTCCTCTTAACCATTGTGAAATTATTTGATGTTAGCCATAATAAAACACAAGGTGGATAATATACAATCAGAGGGTTAAAGCCATATTGCAGGTTGAAAATGGTTACTGTACAGTATATGGTGCTTGTTAAACCCCTTGAGTCCATTGACTTTCCCCCCTCCCCCCCTCTCTTTTTTTTTCCCATATCCAAATGATTTTATCCACCTCAACAAAGACATTTTAAACTGGAGGGGATGGACATAGCCTTCATTAACTCCTCTGCCAGGAGCTGTCCTAAATTGAGGAATATAATTGGTAATGAAAGAATAAACCAAAAATATATGTCACTAGATTAAAGGGGCTAACCTCTTTACTCAAGAATATTATTTTTATTTTGCTCTTGCTACCTCTGCATGGGTTTATTTATCTTACTGGAGACATCTTTTAGTGAAGGAATTGTTGAAGGCTGTACCTAACTGCTCAAGTCTGAAAGTCTCTTGAGATGAACAAAGCCATCAGAGGATAGCAAGAATAAACTAAAAATTATATTGCCTGGATTCAAGGTGTTAAAATAGTCATAAGCAAATGTAATAAATAAGATCTTAGTTTTATTGATAGTGTTGTTGTTGTGATGAGATGGGGGATGTAAGATTTAAATCCACCAAGCCAGTGACATATTCTTTCTATATCCAGATGGTGCTGTTGAGCATTGGAGAGACCATTTTTAATGATGGGTTAGAAGCAGTCACCATTAACCCATTCACAACCTGATGTCTGTCATAAGCTGAATAAAATCATTTGACGGTAGTAGAATATAACATCAGAATGAGGGGGTTCAGTGCCATCAAGTGATCATTAAGTACCCTTGTGGTTTCATCTAAATGCCACCACTTTAAACATTCTGCAGTTCATTGATATGAATAGCTCTGTTGTAAATTACAAGCTGTAAATTGATTGCTATACCCTCATGGTTCTTTTGTATCACATGTCATTGGTACATTTCATGATTTTGACTCAGATAATCTGAAGACAGCTTAATGATTGCAAATAGTGTAATGTCTGTTTATTTTGATACTGTAGTGTAATATAATGTTTGTTTATTTTGATACAATAGTATAATGTATAGGCATGTAAAATAAAGCAACAAAATTATTCAGCATAAGGTGTTGAACTACGGGAGAAAAATATAATGCATGTCAAACTAACAACTTTCTGTAACCTCTCTTATCTCCAGTCAACTAACAGTGCTTTTCTCCTTTGCTAACCAATTGCCTCCTCTCTCCTCCCGTGTCCTCAACTATGATGTGCGATTAGATGTAAACGAGTGTCTAGGCTACCCATTCCCGTGTGGTAAGAATGCCAAGTGTACCAACAACCGTGGAAACTACACCTGTTCCTGCCCTCATCCCTTCAGTGGAGATCCCAAAGTGGAATGTGGTTAGTAATCACAGTCCTAACGAAGTGGGTTACACGGCACAAAATGTATGATTATAATGATTAGTTTTACTCACCTGCTTGTGCACTGTTACTGCCTTTGCCTGCTTTAATGATGCTTCCTTTACTTCCATTTGCAAAAGGCAGTCCCAGTACTTTGATACCACAGTATTGTGTGTGTGTGTGTGTGTGTGTGTGTGTGTGTGTGTGTGTGTGTGTGTGTGTGTGTGTGTGTGTGTGTGTGTGTGTGTGTGTGTGTGTGTGTGTGTGTGTGTGTGTGTGTGTGTGTGTGTGTTTTTGCCTAGTTGTATTTACCTGGTTGTGATATACAGGAAATGAGCTGCGTTTGTTGGATCCTGTCACTGTGTCTCAGCCAATCAAACTTTGCATTAAACTCATTTAAGTTTTTGGGCTGGATTATCTCTTTGTCCAGGCTATTCCACAGGTCAGTGCATCTATGTGGAAAACTGCATTTCTTGATATCCTTCAAGCAACTTGTCTTTTTCAGTTTCTTTCCATGTCCTCTTCTTGCTCCCCTATCCCATACAAACAGATCTTCTCTGTCAGTTTTGTCTACTGTACTCCCGTCATGGCCCTGAACACTGCAAGCATGTCGCCCTTCTCCTTTCTTTTAAGGAAGGCAGACCCGGCTTTCTAGTCTTTCGTTGTACGATAGATCTGCTAGGCAAGGGACCTTCGTGGTTGCTGCTCTTTGTATTCTCTCGATCTTGTTTATATCTTTCATTTTATGTGGGGGCCACACCACTGTCACATATTCTAACCTGGGGCAGATCATAGCCATTATAAGTTTTTTCTTCATCTCTTCGTCCATGTATTGAAATGCCACTCGTGTGTACATGTCTCTCTGACAGTCTTGTTAATATGTTTTTCAGTTGACCAAGTATCCTGGTCCAACACTTCCAGGTCCTTCTCTTCTCTTGCTTTTATGATTGGTTCCTTTGCCAGCAAGTAATTCAGTGATGGCCTCTTAGTACTTTTACCCATTTCCAATATTTGCATTATTTGTGCATTGAATTTCATATCTCCTACCTGGCTCCAGTCATAAATCCTGCAGTATTTTACAATCCACTTCATCTTCTACTTTCCTCATGATCTTTGCATCATCTTCAAGCAGACATGCATAACTGTTCATCCCATCTACCATATCATTTACATAAATCAGGAACATTATGGGTGCCAGCACCAAGCCCTGCAGGACTCCACTTGTTACTTCCTTCCACCCTGACATCCTGTCATTTATTACTGTCCTTATCTGTCGGGTCTCTCATGAAATCTCTCATCTACTCCAAAAGGTTCCCCTTCAGTCCTCGTATGTGCTCCAATTTCCACATTAGGCGCATATGGGGTACCTTGTCAATGGCTTTTCAGATCTAAGTACAGTACACACAATCCACCCAACTATCTCTTTCCTGTAGCAAATCATTTGCCTTTGAGTATAAGCTTAGCAGATAAGAGACACATGACCTTCCATTTCTGAATCCAACCTGACTTTCTGCCAAAATGTCCATCGTCTCCAGCTATTTTATCCACCTGTCTTTCAAGATCCTCTCGCACAATTTTGTGTCCATGCTGTCATCACTCCTCCTCCCGTTTTTCCATTTTTTTGTCTCTTTGTCCATAGTTTGTATTCACCATCTCCCACTCGTATATCAATATCCTCTCTTAACTTGGTCTCTGCAAAGCACATAATATCTGGCTCATTTACCCTCAAGAAATCGTTGATTTCTAGCCCAACCGAGATTAAGCCATCTGCGTTAGCATACACCATTTTCAATCCTTTTGTGTTGTTTTTTATTCCGTTCTTCTCCCTTCCTGTCTCAGTTGGTACCACTTCCTCAATTTCTGATCCATAACTCTCCAATAGAACTCTCTTCCCTTCCTCTATTCTCAGGTTGTTTTTTTTCCGTAGCTTTCATGACTATCTCTTTTATTTTAGCTTTTTCATCCTCATTTGCATCTCTCCTTATCCAAACATTCTTGAACCCCTCCTTGTCAGCTAGTTTCCATGTCCTGTTAATAATCTCATTTACCATGACCTCTGGCCGAAACTTAATTTTTAATGGCTGCGCCCCTCCCTCCTCCTATCTTCCCCGCCTAAACACCTCTTCAGTCTCTTTTTGAGCTTTGTTGTAACCCTCCATAACTGTTGATACTATCTCTTTAGCCCATCTCAGTTCTTCTTTTCCTTTTCTGATCTTACTGACATAGACTTTTCTTTCAATCCTGAAATTATCACACATTTTTTCTTACTTGCAACATCCCTGACTAGAGAGTCTCTGCTTTCTTTCTCCACCATTTCCTGGTTTTCTTTTCCCTGCTGTTTAAAATCTCCCTTAGATTTGTTTTTCCTTCCTCCTGAATTTTCTTCACCTCATGTGCTCTTCCTTTAATTTCCCTGATGTGTTCATCAGTTGGTAAAACAGCCAACCAGAATAACCGATAATCCTGACCATAATGCCTATTTCTTCGATCTATTCAGGACAAATAATCCAGATCAGTACAGAATAGAAGTGCTGTCACCACTTTCATGCTCCTACCACAATCTCATCAAAGCTTTATTAGTCAGTTCCCCCAAACCTCCCCATTCTGACCTGTCAGGGTGACCAGATGGCACGTTGATAGGGCAGACTGGAATGGATTCAGAAATTATCTTGCTGATATTCAGTGGCAGTCTTTCTTCTCCAGTGACATTAATTCTACTCAGTCCCAGATTAATGACTTAGTGCAGGCTGATATGGAATTTTTCATACCAAGTCATCATTTTACTAAAAGATCAGACTCCCCAAAATGGTTTAATAGCAGTTGTGTGAGAGCAACAACCGAAAAGTCATTGGCATATAACTCTTACTTAGAATAAGAAACATGAATGCTCAGTCAATTCAAACTTGCAAGAAACCATGCAAAAGTAGTAATAAATATCTCTAAATAAAACTTTTTTCACAACCAGGCATCCAAATTATTAAACAGTCCTAAAGATAATAAAATATTCTGGTCAGCTCTCAGTTCTTTCAATAATAACTTTAACAAGTCATCACCCATTCCCCCACTAAAATCTTCAGATTGTAACATTACTATGGTAGGACAAATCTAAACTGGCGGCTAGGGTGGGGCACAAAGCTCTGTACAGTGTTGCCACGTTTTCCATACACGTGATTCCCCCCCCCTCTCTCTCTCTCTCTCTCTCTCTCTCTCTCTCTCTCTCTCTCCTGGGGGAGATGTGCATCACCCTGGGGTATTTTGTTTCTTTTATGAGTGACTTATAAACCTATGCTTTCATTTCTTTTTTTTTTTATAATATCTAATTATATTTAAAAAGCCAACGGCCATACCACGTTGAGTACACCGCTTCCCGTCCAATCAGCGAAGTTAAGCAACGTTGGGTCTGGTTAGTACTTGGATGGGTGACCGCCTGGGAACACCAGATGCTGTTGGCATCCCTATGTGTCAAGTGGGGTTGGTGGATGATTAGTGCCCCTCCCTGTAAAACAAATAACTCTAAGCCCTTGGCCACCCCATGTGGGATACATGGCATCTGGCAATGAATGAATGAATGAATATTTAAAAACATTTATTATTGTTTTACATATGTCGCCAGATGACCTCGCTGGTGCGGCGCTATGATTTTTCATTCAGTCACTCTCTCCCTCCTTCCTTCCCTCCCTTAATCCATCCCTCAACACCTCCTCTGGCCTGGCTTCCTCCCCCCTCCCTTCTCTCTCTCTCTCTCTCTCTCTCTCTCTCTCTCTCTTTCTCTCTCACTCATCTGTGGTGTTTTAGGATACATTTTGGTTATTTTCTTTAACATTATATTGTACATATTGTAAATTCGACTTTATTTCCACACCACCCAGGAGGTAAGGACACAAAGGAAAGTGACACGAGGAGGCTCTCGGGTTAGTGTGGGTCTAGTGTTGCCGCTCACGAGGGTTTAATATATTATTTTTTCTTTTACTAAGAAATTGGCATATTTTTACTTATATTCCTGCACATTATCTTATAATCATAATTGTGGCATGATTACCCACCCCAGAAATATGGTAAAAGCCAATAAAAGTGACCACATTTTTTTTTAACAACACCAAAATATTGATGCCACGTTTCTGTATTGCCGTATAAATATTTCATGCATAATAAGTTTACTGTTCTTTCATATATTATAATACACACGTTAACATTGCAGTCATATGTGTGTATCGTATTTGTGTTGTCTTTTACATACGTAACAGCCGTTTCACATCGCGGGTTTGGGAAACATAGCACCGCTGTACAGAGGGTCAAGCCACACTCTAGCCGCCAGTTTAGATTTGTACCACCATAATGATCCACATGGTAAAGCGAACGTCCTTGCCAGTACATTTGCCAGTAATTCTACTTTAGAGGAAGTTAGCCAGAATGTCCCTATACTAGAGCTTGACTCTCCAGAAATTGCTCCACTTAAGATACACACTAGATATGTAAACTCCATCCTAGACAATTTACCAACTAACAAAGCTCCAGGTCCAGATGGAATTCCTCCAATTGTTTTGAAAAAAATGTTCCCCTGAACTTGCTCCTATTCTAGCTAAATTATTCAGACTATGCATATATGAGGCCATTAGAGGGAAAACCAGGTAAGCGTCAAAAAAAGAAAACAGAAAAAAATGCTGTTAATGTTTGTGTACTTTAAATATGACATAACTTTTCAACCAATGAAGATATTCTGCTCTTGTTTTTTTCCCCATGTAGCCTAATTCATCTACTTTTCCGTAATGATACTCAGACGCTGATAATTAGTGGTATTTTAAATGAAAAAATTCAATAACATCTTCTTTCTCCTCTTGTTAGACAACAATCGACGACAAAGTAGCAGTACTTTTACCCATAATATGTGTTATTGTAGGTCAGCTATAAGATATTGAGACAGAAAATATGTCAGTAGGTAAGTAAGGACATGTGCCTTTATGGTGGTGTCATAAAAAAAAGCTTGGTGGTATGCGTCGAGCCACACGATTGGCGCGTCTTGAAGCCACCTCCTGCTGTGTAGCGCTCGCCTGGTTTTCCCTCTCACTCTTAGTCTCACATACATGCGACTTACAATAAGTGCGTGTTTTGACATGAATACTATGGTAAAATCGCCTTAACTCAAGTAGGAAAACCGGACATGATGTTGGTTTCCAAGGATGCAGTACTTGGGAGAAGAAAATACTAAGCCAAAATGGACCTAATGGTAATGTCATGGAGTGGTTGGCTATCAATAGCAGTACGGTCGTTCACAGCCCTTTAAAAATCGTAATTTTGAACCATCTTAGGGACATCTTTTTCACTTAAACCCTTGTTGTAGTGGTAGAAGAGGATTTGGGGAATAAAGTGGTATATGTAACTCCGTTTCTGGCTGGGATGGTGCTTACCTGGTTTTCCCTCCAAGAGCCTCATATGCTTCATCATTCCATGATTCTTGGAAAGAAGCCAATATCCATCCAATTCTGAAGAAACGAAGCTCCTCTGACCCCTCTGATTACAGACCAATAATTATCACGTCTTCTCTTGGTAAAGTATTTGAGATTGTAATTAATAAGCACATGGTTAAACATCTTGAATCCAACTACGTAATTGGTGATAGACAGTATGGTTTTCATCACGAAAGATCCACTGTTGACATACCCAGTCTCCTGACTCATACTATCCATCAATCAATTGACCAACATGGAAAAACTCATGCAGTAGCCCTTGATATTTCTGAAGCTTTTGACAGAGTAAGGCACAATTCACTGCTATCCAAACTCCCTTGCTATAGTCTAATGTCTTTTGTTCCTCTGATTTCCTCATAACTCAGTGACAGAAAGATGAGAGTTAAAGTAGATGATGTACATTCCAATTTCCACTCAATTAATGCCGGCATACCACAAGGATCAGTTCTGGCTCCAACCTTGTTCCTAATTCATATTAATGATCTCTTATCTGTCACACAAAATCCCATCCATTCACATGCAGATGACCCAAAACTTCACTGTTCTTTCACACTTAAACACCCATTCACAAAGGTCAGTATCTCTAACCTACAGCTGAGTACTGTACAGCAATCTCCATAAATCAAGACTTCTCTAAGATCGCTGAATGGGGACAATAAACATTGTCTCATTTAATGCTAGTAAAACCAAATACAGTAAACCCTCGATATAACGAACTAACTGGGTGGAGGGGTGGGTTGCTATATCTGAAAGTTTGCTGTATATGAGGGGTTCGGTATTTCCAAGGGATTAATGAACTCAGTTCAATATATAATGGGAGTTGTTTGGTCCCACCTACTCAGACATAACCTAAACTAACCCGAAGTTTTACATGGAGAATTCAATGGTTTATGAAATTGTACATGTAAATACAATATTGTATGAAGTTGTACATATAAATACAATACCAATAATAAGAATGCAGTATAATGTAGTATAGTTACAGTACATTTACTGTGCCAGGTAGGGATGCTGTTGAAGTCCACTTACTGTGCCAGGAAGGGATGCTGTTGAAGTCCACTTACTGTGCCAGGAAGGGATGCTGTTGAAGTCCACTTACTGTGCCAGGAAGGGATACTGTTGAAGGATGCTTACTATGCCAGGAAGGGATTCTGTTGTCACTGTGGGCTGATTTGTGAACTTCCTCTGCATTTAGCAACCTTTGTTTGCAAAATCTGGGGGAAGTTTGGTTGTGATTTGGCCATTCACTATATCTGAAATTCGCAGTAGCAGGGTTCGTTATATCGAGGGTTTATTGTATATACAGTACAATTTATAAATACACAGATATTGCCTAAATTCCAATATTACCATCAGTGCTGCTAATATGTATCTATCTCTATCTATTGCCAGACGCCTCAATCCCATTTGGGTTGGCCACAAACAAATCGCCTCCAAGTCGCCCTGTCCCCCGCCATCTCACTGCCCTGCTCCCAACTCACACCCCCCTCTCTCATATACCTCTCCACCCCATCCCTCCATCTCATCCTCGGCCTCCCCCTCCCTCTTCCCCCATCCACCTCACTCACATACACTCTCTTCGTCAGTCTTTCACCCTCCATCCTCTCCACATGGCCAAACCACCTCAGTGTGTTCCTCATAACGCTTCCTATCACATCCACATCAACACCACAACGCTCCTTTATATCCTCATTCGTCAGCCTGTCTCTCCATGTGACTCCACAGGCTCCTTGTAAATAACTCATTTCCACTGCTCTCACTCTTGACTTGTGTCCTTCCAGCAACGTCCAAGCTTCACTTCCGTACGTTAGAGTTGGTATCACAATACTGTCATGTAGTAACTTTTTCACTTCCATGCTCAATTCCCTGTTTTTTATCACTGCTTTCAAAGAACCAGCAACCTTTCTTCCCTGCTGTACCCTTTCAAGCACAACACCCTCCAAACCTCCATCCTTACTCATCACACTACCCAAGTACTTAAACATACTCACATTTTCCAATTCCTCACCATCCAACCTCGCTGTACATTCACTGACTTCACCTGTCTCAAAGACCATCACTTCACTCTTCCCTACATCCATATCTTTAAAAGTATTGAAATTTTTTGTGTTTCTCTTAACAATACCCTCAGCTGGACCTCTCATGTTAGATCACTTGCTAAAACTGTTTGAAAGAAACTTGTTTTATTGTTCAGAGTCTGTAACTTCATTGATTAGCAGCTAACTATAATTTATAAGAATCATGTGCTCTTTCAGCTGGAATATTTCTCACCCCTGTTGAATGGATGTGGAGAGGTAGTAGTAAAACAACTAGACAAAATTCAGATAAGGCTGTTAGAATGATTAATAACCCCACTATTATGAATAAACTACCTCCCCCTCAAGTAGGTAGGAATGTTGCCTCCCTTGCATTGTTTTATACAGTCAGACCCCTACTTACGAAGGATCAACTTATGCAAAATCCGCAGATATAAAAAAAATTGTGTGTGAGGGGGGGAGGTCAGTCATAGCAAGGAAGGATGGGGTCAGGTGAAGACCCTAACAATGAGGTGAGGTGATAATTGCGGGTCAGGGAAGGGTAGTGGATACGTGCAGGAGTGGAGACAATAATGAACTTTAATCTGGGAGGGAGAGAGAGAGAGAGGTAGAGAGGATAACACAGAAGTAGGTATGGAATAGAAAGGCAATAGGGGTAGAGGGAAAGAACTTTGTGTCCTCATTAATTATGGGATTAGGGTTGGGTTGGAGAGGAGAGAGAGAGAGAGAGAGAGAGGACAGCACAGAAGTAGATATGGAGTAGAAAGGCGATAGGGGTAGAGGGAAAGAACTTTGTGTCCTCAGTAATTATGGGATTGGGGTTGGGTTGGAGAGAGAGTGAGAGGATAGCACAGAAGTAGGTATGGAGTAGAAAGGAGGTGGGGTTGAGGGAAAGAACTTATGTATCCTTAGTAATTATGGGATTAGTGTTGGGCTGGAGAGAGAGAGAGAGATAGAGATAGAGAGAGGGGGGGGGGAAAGAGAGTATAATGAGAGATGGACTTATGAAAAAAATGATTTACGAAAGACCTTCAAGAACCAATTATTTTCACAAGTTTGGGACAGCCTGTTGATACTTTTATGGCAAATGCTCAGACGAAGTTGCATCCATTGTGCCACTTCTCCATGCCTTCCCCCATGCTGTGCAGGCATCTGGTAGCACTCATGACTAGACTGTTGCACTGCCATATTGCAGAACTTCTGCCTATCAGAATTCTTTTACTCCTTCCCCCCAAAATTCATCCTACAGTTGTTCAAGTCCAACTGTTAGAGATTTTTTGTGAATGGAAGACACCTGTAATCTGGTGTATGGGTTATATTTTTTATTCATTTTTTTTCTTTCCTCTTCAATTAAAAAAAAAAAGTATCCTTGTTTTTTATTCATACTCATCAAGTTTACTTTTCATCCTGTTCCTTTCCTTTTCTAGCCTCTTATTTTCCCTCTTGAGCAGCTTTATTTCATTTGTGGCTGATTCATTGCTCACTTTTAACTCTGTTACTTCTCTGTCTCTTGGTCAACACTGCGTGAGCAAATGTTCTCTAACTCATTTTTCAACACCTTGATCTCCTCCTTTTGTTCTGAGGTCCATTCCTATAACTCTCTTATCACATCCCATACCTGTTGTAATTCCCGTGCATTCCTCTCAGCCACTTTGTCCACACCAGCTACTCCTGTTTAGTTCAGCTTAATGCTCCCGTTGCTTTGGTCTTCATTGGAGAATCCTGCAATTTCGATTTCATTGGATGCAAACAGTGGACTATTTCCTTCCGCCATGATGCGGTATGTACGAAAATTTAAATCGTCACCGTGTTGAATTCCTGTTGGACAGAATCCTCCAGCTTTTTTTTTTTTTACTTAATTTAGATGGGACCACCACTCACGCACTCAATTCACATAATCACAATAGGCAGGCCTCCTTTTTGCTGCTAGTTCAGTATTATTTCCCCACGATCAGCACGGAGCTCCTTTGCAGTCGACATCGTGTGTGTGTGTGTGTGTGTGTGTGTGTGTGTGTGTGTGTGTGTGTGTGTGTGTGTGTGTGTGTGTGTGTGTGTGTGTGTGTGTGTGTGTGTGCGCAAGGGGGGGGGTGGATTTCAGATGAAAGATAAACCATCTGCATTGTATAATGTGGTATTAAAATTCCCACAAATCTGCAGTGATTGTCTTCAATAAATCAATATCATACCCTTAAAGGTATGTGCATATGGACAGCAAAAGCCATCACTTTATTCTTTCTGACACAGATATTGATGAGTGCCAGCAGCCAAGCGTGTGTGGACTGGGGGCAGTGTGCACCAACACTTTGGGCTCCTACACCTGTACCTGTCCCCCCAACACTGTAGCAGACCCTGACCCCTTCACACAGTGCCTCGATATCATGAAGTGCTCCATAGATGATGACTGCCCCGGCAATGCCCTTTGCCTTGTCAACCAGTGCATGTGTCCTGAACCTAATATTGGGGATGATTGTAGACGTGAGTATCAGCAAGTTTGCATATGGTTGGTGGTTGACTTGTTCTCTGATATTCAGTTATATCTGGCAGGTAATGTGAAGTGCATCTTTAAACCCCCCAATATACACATGGGTATTTCTGTGAGATAAAGTCAGGATTCCAGGAGTTTGAATGGTGAGTGAATTAGTGTTACGCCAGTTGTACTTGCCACACTGTTGACGGTTATCCTTTCTTGGGCTTTCTCTTAGTTTCTCTTGTGGACATTACTATATATTATCCTTAGATGGAGGAAAAAAGTTGAATGTTGATGATTATAGTTTTTGTTGATTTGTCATTATAGACAGTATACTCAGACAGATTATCCTATTCTTTCATAGATCCATGTGAAGATGTTCGCTGTGGTCCCAATGCTAATTGCAAGCTGATCAATGGGCAGCCCAAGTGCATCTGTGAGCAAGGATATAATGGCAACCCTATAAGTGTGTTTGGTTGTACTGATATCAATGAGTGTTCCAATAGCCCATGTGGAGCCCAGGCAGTGTGTCGTAATGAACCTGGTACTTTCACGTGTGAGTGCCCCACTGGCTTTGAAGGAAACCCAGCCCGTGAAGGCTGTGTGGAGAAGAAGTCACCTGGTTGTGGCCCTACCCAACCTTGCCAAGCTGGGGAGCAGTGTGTGACAGACGATGCCATTGGTGAAAATGTATGTGTGTGTCGTCGTGGATACATACGTGATCAGGCCACTGGACGCTGCCGAGACATCAACGAGTGCATTGAGACTCAGCCTGCCTGTGGATTGAATGCCAACTGTAGGAACCTGCCTGGTTCTTATGATTGCCAGTGTCCCCCAGGATTTGTCGGCAACCCATTCAGCAGCTGTGAGAGTGAGTATATAATCTAAGATGCAGTTGTCTTTAATGTTTGAAATTGGTATAAAATTGTGATTGAGTATCTAATTTAAGATGCACTTGGCATAAATATTAGAAATTAGTTTAACGTTGTATCATGAATGATTCTGGATTTCAGTCTTTAAGACAGCTCTAGGGGATATACTTTGCTATGATAATTTTTTTTTTCTATTTCCAGAATGCAACACACTGGAATGCACATGCCTACCACCATACCGCATTGTACAGGGTAATTGTGTGCTGGCCAACTGTTCACTTGGCAATACTTGTCCCCCAGGGGCTGAATGTGTCACCATCCAGGGTGGTCTTAGTTATTGTGCATGCCCATCTGGGTACACCACCTTAGCTGATGGTTCTTGTCAGGATGTGGATGAGTGTGCAGTGCGCCGTCCTGATGGCCGCCCACCCTGTGCACCAGGTGCTGAGTGCTATAATCAGGTGGGAGGGTATGAGTGTCGCTGTGTCCCAGGTTACACTGGAGATCCCTACACCTCATTCTGCTCCCCTCCGTCTGTTGAATGCACTAGTGACAAAGATTGTGATGATAATGAACGTTGTGTCCAGCCTGGCAAGTGTGTTTGTCCCCCACCATATTTTGTTGACAATCAAGATAATGGCAAATGCAAGAGTCCCTGTGAGGCTTTCTCTTGTGGTATTAATAGTAAGTGCACACCCTCGGATCCTCCTCAGTGTAAGTGTCTGCCAGGCTTTTTGGACCAAGGTCCTGCTGGTTGTGTAGACATAGATGAGTGCCGTGAGAACCCGTGTGGTCAGAATGCAGTTTGCATAAATGAAATTGGCACATTCAAATGTGAGTGTCTGCCTGGCATGGTGGGAGATCCATTCATTGGCTCATGCACTGGAACACAGGTAGTTGAATGTAAAAATGACAATGACTGTCCTGATGATCTAGCATGTTTGCCAAGTGGCAAGTGTGTTAACCCATGTGCAGCTCTCCCGTGTGGTGCTAATGCTTACTGTGAGGCTGAAGATCATGCTGCATGGTGCCGTTGCCACCCGGGTTATGTAGAAGGGCCAAAAGGAGACTGTGTGTCCATGTGTGAGGGCTTCCTGTGTGGTCGAAATTCCAACTGTATTGTAACGCGTGATGGTCCCACCTGCAAGTGTGAACCAGGCTTCAATGGCAATCCTTTCCCTGGTGGAGCCTGCTCACCAGACCAGTGCTCTGCCTCCAACCCCTGCCAGGACCCACAGGTGTGTGTCAACGGACGGTGCAAGGAACGATGTGAGGGTGTGGTTTGTGGTGTTGGAGCAAAGTGTGACAAGAATTCAAACAAATGTGTGTGTCTTCCCTTCTTCCTGGGTGACCCTGATCTCCTCTGTGTTCCACGTAAGTCCTCTGTCATCTTACTGTATACGAATGAGAAGTCCATTCAGCTTCAAATGCTATTTTGCAATAAGCTCAGTCCATCAGGGCCTTTCGCAGGATTTTTGAAGGGGGAGTAAAAAAAAAAAAAAAACATTTTTCCATAACATAATTCATCAGATCATCATCATCATCATCCAGACCTCCTTTCCCATCTCAGGGCAGGATGAGGAGTAGCAGCATCCAAACATTCATTCATTCATTCATCATCTAATCCTGTGTTGCCCCATGAGGAACATAGGAGCCTGGGGCTAGGCAAGTTGGTCCTGACATTTGAGATGAGAGTGACATAATGCCACTCATCCCTGAGTGGCATCATGTGAGCAATATCCCCGATCACCTGCACAGGCTCAGTCTGATTGGAGTGCCTTAATAACCCACTAAACAAGGTAATGCAATATTGTAAATTGAGGTACTGTAACTGACTAAAGTACTGAAGGGGTACAGACTCAGGGTAATATGCATACTGAACTCTGCAGAACCTGGGAAGTGAAAACAATGTGGATATCAGTGGATAGAGTACCTTCGAAGTTAGGGCAGTTCAGAGAGGGTGAATGTCTACCGTATTATAAATGTGGGAGGTGTTTCAGAGTATTGCAGCTTTGCCCAACAACTAACACACTAAATTGCTTTACAAGTAGCAGTGGAAGATTAATATATCAGTACAATTTTTATTAAATTTACTGAGGAATTAATATTTACCAAGGATTTAATTGCACAACAGATCATAAAAGCATGTGTCCTAAAAGGAATTACTGCACTTCATTTACGGTACCATTAACCCCTATCCGCCGAGTAACGTGCATACACATCACAGTCGGTCTGCTATGGGGCTGCCGGGAAGTGGCTGTACACACAAGTGTCTTCCTGCCACCGTTTGAACCGGCTGCCATTTCATCTCACCACCAAAGGGTAGGGAGGGAGTCCCTCTATGCCACACAGGCGAGAGTCAGTCTGTTCCTTGCTTTTGCCAGGTGTACAATGCTTTCTTCAGGTTCCTCTTTGCATGATTCCATCCGCACCGTCTGTGGCCAATTGCATCATCCACCCCTGCCAAGCTTCTTTCCAAGGATACTAGAAAAGGGGTCGGTGATAGTGCCGTAAGGTATGCCTTGGATGCAACAGTGTCTAGTAGTGGAGTAAATTATCATGTTGAGAGCAAAGCCATAATCGGCGCCGCTGGCAGATTCACGAACATGTCCTGTCTTCCTCACATCATTACTCATTAATACAATGACTTAGAGACCTGGGGATACTTACGTTCGCAAGAGGAATTCATCTCCCTAAGTGCTATACTTTCCAAGATATTAAGGTGTGAAAACAAGCAATTTTCAGCGGTTTCCGAGAAAATGCCCATAGTGAGGTGATGACCGTGGTAAAGTATGCCTGGCATGTCAGGGTTAACTATGATGTCTTGATCTGTTCTTGTTACCTCCAAATTTATCATGTAGAATACAAAACATCTCAGGTTCATGGGGTTAACAGAAGCTACACTGGACCCCTCCTCTATTTAAAAAAAAAAAAAAAAGCAGCCAAAAGTGGCAAGTACAGTACTTAAACAAAGACATCCTCAGGCTAAGGGAGTTAACCCTTTTAGTCCTAAACTCTTTTCTAAACTAGATATTTAGTACAGCAAAGTACACCAGCTGGGAATATATGCTATCTGAGACTTTAAATGGTGGCTTTCTTTCCAAATGGGGGGATTAACCCCCCCCCATGTGCACAGCCTTGAGCTCAGCATTGACTTGGTTTGTCACTCATATTTGTCAGTGTTTTGACTTGGTCATGTTATTATCAAACACTCACTGGTTTTCTTTCATTATTCGTTGTTTAGGCAAGAATGTTACAGTACTGTATTTAACTAAGTTGGCACTAGTCTTGTTAAAATTCATTGCCAGACTATGGTATGTTATTTAAAAGTGTCAGATGTAACTGTCAGATTAGATCCCAGGTAGGCAGTTAATTGAGGATCCTCATTTAATTTTATAATATACAGTACATCCCCCAGTACGCGCCTATATGGGCAGCAGAGGACGTTGTGTACTGGGAATTCGCGTACTGTGAATACATAAAAGGAAAAATTACATCTGGGCGGCACTCCCCCTTCATGGGCAACCTTTGAGACGCTTTTCAGACCTAAGTATTGTACTATACAGGGAAACTATCTAAGATATACAGTATTACCTAAGATAAAGTAAACCAATAAGATTATAGCTTTACTTGGTAAATCAACAAGGATATGGCATAACTGAACCAACAAGAATATGGCTGCTCACCTTTACTCGTTATCACTTCTTAGGGGGGCAGTGTCGCGTATTCGGGGTAACCCCGGATTTGGGCCACTCTTCATTGCCCGTCTTGCTTACAAGGAGTTCAATTCACGTACAGTACTAATAAAAAATACACTAAAATTAAAAAAAATATAGGTCCTCGTGTGCAAGGGGGATCGCGTACTTGGAACTCGCGTACTGTGGAGATGTACTGTAATTGATTTGGAAATATATTTTTAGAATCTAAGTCAAATCTCTAGTAAAAAGTAAGTTACTTAATAAATATCAAGTTGTATTAGTATGTTTCTTAATAAATATCAAGTTGTATTAGTATGTTGCCTAATAAATATCAAATTGTATTTAGTATGTTTTGTGGTAGGTGGGGGCACTCAACATCCACTCACTTGATATAGTGCTGCACTCAGGTGACTCCCCTTTCTCTTCTTTCCTTCTTTCCTTCCTTCCTCTTCCGTGTTTCTTTCCTTCTTTCTTTCCCCGTCATTCAGTCGATGGGTAACTCTACACTGAGTGACAAGCCAGATGGTATCCTGTACACCAGGAAAACATTTAGTATGCTGAGTGGTAACCATATAACCAAATTATGGCTCCTGGTGGTTTAGTGGGTAATTAAGGCATTCCAGTCGGATTGAGCCTGTGCAGGTTTATATCCGAGGGGTGGTTGGGGTTTACTGCTCAAGTAATGCTGCTCAGGGATAAGTGAGACTGGTCACTCTCACCTTAAAGGTCAGGACCAACTTGCCTAGCCCCAGGCTCCTACACTTGTCATAGAGCAATGCAGGATTGGATGATGATGATGATGATTTAGTATGTTTTTTATATAGTAACTGAGAGACATCGTGATGTGCTCTAATTCACCATTAAGCTTGGTTCTTTTCATAGCTAGTTTTATACCAGACATGGTTCGTTTGTATTGACTGAAGTCATTCAGTATTAACCCCTTCAGTCTGAGTAAAATCATATGATGGTAACAAGAGTAAAATTCAAGTTAGTGTTTTATTGTAGGAGTTATAATCCTTGTGTTCCAAACAATAATGATTCTGTGAATTTTATTCTCAGTTAAGTTTACCATTTGGTTTCACTGACTTATTTTTATTTATATTTACAGCTGTGAAGCCACCATTATGTACACCAGGCTGTGGTAGCAGTGCTCATTGTGAATATGGCCAACCAAATCGATGCATCTGCAACACTGGCTACAGTGGCAACCCTTATGAATCTTGCGAATCAGAGGAAGAGAAAAGAGCAGATTGTTCCACCACTAAGTGTGGAACTGGTGCAGAGTGTCGTCAGGGTGTGAACCGTGTAGACTGTGTGTGCCCAGTTGGCTACCAAGGCAACCCTTATGTTGAGTGTGTTGATGTGGATGAGTGTATAGGTAGTGCCTGTGGCATGAATGCCATTTGTCTTAATACCCCTGGAAGCTTTGACTGCCGTTGTCAAGTTAATTTTGTTGGTAATCCCTTCCAAATGTGTATGCCACCTCCTAAAGATGACCCCTGCGAGGTTGATCCGACTAGCTGTATTGTTTCTCCCTGTGATGGGGTAGTGTGTGGGCCTAATGCTGTATGTGATGAAGGATCCTGTGAATGTGCACCAGGCTTTGAAGGTGATGCTGATGATGTGGGTGAAGGCTGTCAGATATCAGGCTGCCGCAATGACTTGGATTGTGATGATAATGAGATCTGCTTTCCCAGTAGCAGGCGACGCACTTGTGTAGATGCTTGTAAGAGATTGGAGTGTGGTCCCAATGCATACTGTGTAGCCCAGGCTCACCGTTCCTCCTGTTTGTGCAAGAATGGCTACTTGGGTAATCCCAACGACCCCAGCAGTGGCTGTCAGGCTGCTGATCGTGAGGATGATTGCGACAATGATGATGACTGTGATGATTATAAAGTGTGCCGAGTGGATATCCAAGGCCACCGGGCCTGCCATGACCCATGCCTGTCTCATACTTGTGGGCAAAATGAGGAGTGCTATGTGCAGGGTGTCCGCCCCTTGTGTCGCTGTGAAGACGGCTACCTACGCAATCCAGTCACTAACCGCTGTGAGAGTAAGTATATTATTTCCTTTCATATTGTATTTAGATATTCCCGAGATGTGTTGTAATATTGTGCTTGTCATGATGCAGAGCTACTACATTCATCATTCAGTTAGAGCCTCTAAGAGAATGTTTTTTTTTTTTTTTTTTTTTTGTTTTTTTTATACAGCTGGTTATCAGCATGGAAACACTTATCACAAAATGCTTTTGTTAATTACTGAGCAGTCAGGGTGTGCAGTGGAGGATCAGGATTGAAAAACCATACTATCATTTACCTCAGGGTATATCAGTACATTGTTTTGTTTCCTTAAATTTTTTACAGACTTTAACATTTAATGCAACTAAATTTGTATACACTTGATCATAACATCAAATACAATTTAGCTAAAACTAATTACCTGTAGTAGCTTTTTTATTATTTCTAAATATTTTGGTAAATATACTTTGTTTGAGGGACATAACCTTTTTGTATTGCAATTTTTTATTTAACATGATGGATTTTAGGAACACCTGTGCAGCATTAAATGGTGGGATTACTGTATTTTATGAATTTTTTTGCTACAGAACCTGCTGTTCCTGACTGCTACAATGACCAAGATTGTGGTGCATCTGAAGCTTGCCGTTCAGATGATCTTGGTGTTCCCAAGTGTGTTGATGTCTGCCCTGAATTCAACTGCCCACTGCACTCCACTTGTTACGCCATCAGTCACCGTGGCCAGTGCCAGTGTGACCCAGGCTACACTGGAAATGCCAATGACCGTGGTGGTTGCCGACCTCTCCCAAGAGATGAATGCCATACTGATGCCCAGTGCCCTGAGACCCACAAATGTAATGCACAGGGCAGTGTACGTAAGTGCATCCCTGTATGTGACACCACTCGCTGTGGTCCAGGCGCCATCTGTGTTGCCAACAACCATGCTGCACAGTGTCAGTGTCCCCCAGGCCTCTTTGCAGGTGACCCCAATGATCCTATAAATGGATGCACCTCAGTTAGCTGTATCATCAACTCTGATTGTCCTACTGACAAAGCCTGTAACAGACTAGATTATACATGTTTTGATGTTTGCTATGATGCTTGTGGAGACAATGCCATATGTATTGCTGAGAATCATCGCTACAACTGCAAGTGCCCACCTGGTTTTCAGCCAACCCCATCTGCTGAGATTCAGTGTAAAGCTGTGGATATTTGTGATCCTAACCCTTGCCACTCATCTGCTCAGTGTTCACCATCCAGTGGCACGCACCAGTGTCTCTGTCCAGCAGGCATGGTTGGTGACCCTTATACAACTGGATGCTACCCTGAGGGAATGTGTCCCAGTGGGAATTCTGACTGCCCTCTTGACAGTGTTTGCATCAATGGTCGCTGTACATCCCCTTGTGACCAAGCATGTGGGTCCAATGCTCTCTGCAATATTGTAAATAGGCAACCAATTTGCAGTTGTCCTCCTGGTTTTCAGCCAGACCCAACCCCAGACAAGAGCTGTATCCGTGTGTCCTCACCATGCAGTAATGATGCTCAGTGCCAAGGTGGTGTGTGTTTAGATGGACAGTGTAAAGTAGTGTGCCGAACAAATACTGAATGTGCACAGGGTGAGCGGTGCATCAACAACAAGTGTATGATTCCCTGTGTGTCTTCATCTCAGTGTTCTTCAGACCATGCCTGTATTAATGGTGTGTGCCTGCTTGGTTGTCGCAGTGACAGCAATTGTCCACCAACATTTGGATGTGTCAACAACAAGTGCATTGACCCTTGCTCCAAAGAAAATGTTTGCGGTCCCAATGCCCAGTGTCGTGTCCAGAATCAGCGAGCTCAGTGTCAGTGTCCCCACGGCTTCAACCCAACCCCTACACCTGAGCAGGGATGTATCCGTGTGCCTCCATCATGTGTGTCAGATTTAGAGTGTGGTCCCAACACTATTTGTGATTTTGGAAAGTGCCATCCTCAGTGCCAGGAAAATTTGCATTGTGCTCAAGGAGAGAGTTGTAGTGGAGGATTGTGTCAGAAAATTTGCTTTAGTGACAGCAATTGCCTGCAAGGAGAAGTTTGTATTGATGGGTCCTGTGTCTCAGGCTGCCGAAGTAGTGGTGACTGTCGCACCAATGAAATCTGTCTGTCAAGGAAGTGCATGTGTGCTAAAGGGTTTTTACCAGGCCCTAGTGGCTGTGTTGACATTGATGAGTGCCAGAAAAATCCATGCCATTCAACAGCTTCCTGTGTCAATCTCCCTGGCTCTTATAAATGTACATGTCCGTTATTCATGGTAGGAGATCCTCATGCTCCTCCTTCAGCTGCTGGATGTGTCACCCCCGATGACTGTGTTGATGATGATTCATGTGAGGCTCATCAGGCTTGTGAACCAGATGATCAGGGAGTCTTGAAATGTGTTGATCTGTGTGCTTCTGCAGTTTGTGGTCACAACGCACGCTGCAGAGTGGCAGACCGCAAGCCCATATGTGAATGTCAGCCTGGCCATTATGGAGACCCTAATGACTTGAGTGTTGGCTGCGTTCAAGGAGAGTGCATAGTCAGTGAAGACTGCTCCAGTAACAAGTATTGTGACCAGCTTAGCTACAAGTGTTTAAGTAAGTGCAGTATTTTACTATGTCAATAGTTTTCTTTACATTTAACTTTAGATACATATTAGCAAGAAATAAATGTTATTCATTACTTTCTTAATAATCTGCTTTTATAAAAATAATTGGTGTATGCATTGGGTAATATTTTGTTCAACTTACAGATCCATGTGACAGCACAAACTGTGGATTTGGTCGATGTCAGACAGTTGATCATGCAGCTGTGTGTTACTGTGAGCGTGGATTCGAAAGAGACCCAGCTGGAGCATGTATTGACATGGACGAGTGCCGTGACAATCCTTGTCACAGGTCTGCCCTATGTCGTAATGAGCTTGGTAGTTATTCATGTCTGTGTCCTGAAGGACAGGTTGGTGACCCTGTTGTTACTGGTTGTCGCTCCCCTGGTGACTGTGTAGATGACTCATCCTGCCCGGACAATGCTGCTTGTGCTAACAACAGGTGCTATGACCCATGTGAGAAGCCAGATGCATGTGGAGCCTTCGCCCAGTGTCGTGTTATCAACCACATTGCCACCTGTTCCTGTCCACCTCTGACCACTGGTGATCCTCACAAGGGCTGTGTCAGTGTGGACTGCATAAGGCATGGTGATTGTGCAGCTGATAAAGCCTGTGTTGGCAATAAGTGTGTTGATCCATGTGGTATCCCTGGTGTGTGTGGAAAGAATGCCGGCTGCACCCCACAAGCTCATCTCCACCAGTGCTATTGTCTGCCAGGTTTCACAGGTGACCCGAACCTTGGATGTACCTCCATAACCTACTGTGCTGTTGAGACTGATTGTCCTGCCGGTGAACAGTGTAATGGAGGAGTGTGTGTCCGTAAGTTTTAAAGCATGGTATTCTCTATATAATTCATGTACAGCGTATTTATATTGAAAATGTACAGTCAAGGAATTAAATACCCTCCCAAAGTTTGGTGAATACATTGTGAAGAAGTTGAGCCATTCATGACATACATTAATCCAGATAGGCCTTCAGTTATGGTGTATTGGCTTTGATTAACCTTCAGACAAAACTTGGAAAATAGTCCATTCTCTGACAATACGAGCCATTGTATGTATAGTAGAGTAACATATTTTTGTGTATGCATGCTGATAATAAGCATTAACTTAATAATAATAGACATTGGTTCTTACGATGATTTTTTTTTCATGTAGCATTGTGTACCAGCAACCGTGGATGTCTGACAGGCCAGGTGTGTATTGATGGAAAATGTGTGCCAACCTGCAGGACCACTACTGACTGTCCTGATGGTCAGGTGAGCTCTTACCTTACACATTCCTTTTCTGTAATGGTTTTACTTAATTGAGATAGTTCTTTTGTAAAACATAGAGGCATATGTAAACATCGATATGTAAAATAAAGCCTCAGATCAGTATATAATTATTTAATGGACTAAATTGGGGAAATTTGAATGATAAAAATAAAAATATAGTGTAAGGTACAGTACAAACATACATATATAAAAATGACAAAGTGGTAGGTGGGGGTGCTCACGATCTGCTCACTTAATGTAGTGCTGCTCTCGGTTGCCTGTCCTTTCCTCTCATCCTTCCGTCCTTCTCTCTTTTCTTCCTTTTCTATCTTTCTTTCCTTCACTCTTTCCTCTTCCCTCTGTCTGAGGGTGACTACACTGAGTGACAAGCCAAATGGTTTCCTGTACACCAGGAAACCATTTACTACGATGGTTGGTAACCGTATAACCAAATTATGGCACCTGGTGGTTTAGTGGGTAATTAAGGCACTCCAGTCGAATTTAGCCTGGGCAAGTTTATATCCAAGGGGTGATTGGGGTTTATTGCTCATGTAATGCCACTCAGGGATGAGTGAGGCTGGTCACTTTCATCTTAAGTGTCAGGACCAACCTGCCCAACTCCAGGCTCCTATGCTCCACATGGGGCAACACTGGATTAGATGATGAATGAATGAATACTTTCATCCCGAAATTGAGGTTGGCTATGATACAGCTGGTGTATTAGGTTGACTGGAAGCTAACTGAAGTGCCAAAACCAGATAAATATTTCCCATTAGTTACTAGAAGTTGCTGGGAAAAAAAGAACTTTGGGATGTTCAACAGTGTGAGAGTCCCATCGTGGAATACTAATGCTACTACTACTACTACTACTACTACTACTACTGCAACTGCTACTACTACTACTACTACTACTACTACTACTACTACTACTACTACTGCAACTGCAACTGCTACTACTACTACTACTACTACTACTAAATAATAATAATAATCATAATCATGATTATAATAATAATAACTCCGAAAGGTCGGTCCCTGTTCTGGAACATGTGCCATTAGGATGTAGGCCCTCATTCCAAAACGTGTGTCATGGGGATGTCAGTCCCTGTTCCAGAATGTTTTGACACTCTTACGTTCTCAGCCATTGCTGTACAATAAATAATTGTAGGACATTGGAACACCACTCATTTTAAAGATAAGGAGTTGTACTATGCTTGGTATAAAGATTTTTATCATGGGTTTAATAATTTTTTTTTTTTTTTTTTTTTTTTTTTTCCTGCTGTTGATGGTCGATTTTATAAACAATGCCCGACCCCAAGGGGATGATAATAATAATGATAGTGATGACAATCTATCTGTGTGTAGTCAGATGCCTTAATCCCGTAAGGGGTGGCCACAACATATCACTTCCATGTTGCCCTAACCCCTGCCATTTTGCTGCCCTCCCCATAGCTCACACCCTCCTCCCTTATATACCCCTCCACTCCATCTCACCGTCTCATCCTCAGTCTTCCTTCTCTTTCCCTCCCTCCTCCTCAGTTGCATACACTTTCCTTTTTAGTTTCTTGCTCTTCATCCTCTTCACATGGCCAAACCAGCCCGGTTTATTTCTTCTAACGCTTTCTGTCACATCCGCTTCCACGTCATAATCCTCCTTCACTTCCTCATTTATCAGTCAGTCTCTCCATGTAACTCCACATTCTCCTCTCAAATATCTCATATCCATTGCTTTCACTGTTGACATTTGTCCTTCCAACAAGGTCCAAGCTTTGCTTCCATTCATTAGAGTTGGTATCACAAAACTATTATGCAGCAACTTTTTTATTTCCATGCTCACTTCCCTGTTGGTTATCACTGCTTTAAAAGAACCAACAACTTTCTTCCCCACTGAACCCTTTCAAGCACTTCACCCTCTGAACTTCCATTCTTACTCATCACACCTCCCAAGTACTTCAGTGCAGTCACATTTTCCATTTCTTTACCACCATCCTTACTGTGCATTCAGTAACCTCATTTCTCACAAAGACCACAACTTTACTTTTCAGTGCATGCATTCACCTTTAGATTCCATTTATTACACACACTCTCAAACTCATTCACCAAGCCTTGCAGGTCCCCCTCCGTCTTCATTTAGCAAAACAGTATCAAATGCAAACAACAGAACAAGAAGTTTCCAAACCCTTCCCTCTCTCATCAGGGCCATCCACCATCCACTGCCCTGCCTTGTATCTCTTTTATACCTCAATCCATATACAGGTTGAACAACCAAGGAGAGGTGATACATCTTTTTTTCAGTTCGACCATCAGATATAAACTTTCAGGCAGTTCACCATCCACTAGCACTGCAGTCTTAGTGCTCTTATACATACTCTTCACGGCATTCAGCAGCTTCCCATTTACTCCATATATTCATAATATTTTCCACATTCCCTTGTCTATGCACTCTGTCATGTGCTTTCTCCAAATCCATGAAGGCTGCATACGACTTCTTTCCCTTCTCTAGAAGCTTTTTCATTAAAGGCCTTAGGATAAATATCTGATCTATACAGCCACTTCCCTTCCTTAAACCTCCCTGTTCTCCTCCAACTAATTCCTGTTATTTCCCTAACTGTCAGTAAGTATCCAACCATATACTTCTCCAATTACACCAGGAAGACAAATGCCCCTGTGATTACCACATACTTCTTTTTCCCCCCTTTTCCTGTATACGGGGGAATAATTATACAGTAAACTCTTGTCTCTCAGTTATTCAGTGTAATTCAGCCAACCCCTATGCTGGATATTGCAGAATGCCAGATATTGCATAGGTACCCCCAATTGATTATCTATTCAGCGTCAAGCTGGATAATGTCACTGTCCACCTGAGCCTACTGTACTGTCCTTAAAGCTTTCCAGCAATATTACCCATGAGTAAAAGATTAAAATCAGACATTATATGCAGTATATTATTGGTACAGTACATATAGTACAGTAGTACAGTACATAATACAGTAAAAGTCCTGTAATCCGAATGGCGGGGGACTGAGGGTCTTTCGTACTGTTGATTTTTTCGGACTATTGGGAGGGGCCTCTGAAAAAATGAGAAATATATGCACTCATGATTACTAATTTCTCTTCAGGGATGCCCCCTTCCTACCTCTGTATACCCAGGGAAGAGGTGAGGAGGGGATGAAACAAGCTCCACCCTCCTCTACCCCAACTCCCAACCCTCCCACATACCCATAACCAACCCCCCCTCCCACCTGTTATTCTTAACTGGCAGTTACATCTCAAACTGATTTCATGCTTAACACTTTTGGTCACACCACTAAAACATAGAACACTAGGATTATGTATTATGATGTTGATAGTAAAACAAAAATGTTAACAGTGGCCTCCTCAGGCCTCATGTGTTGGGTACAGACACACACACACACACACACACACACACACACACACACACACACACACACACACACACACACACACACACACACACACACACACACACACACACACACACACACACACACACACACACACACACACACACACACACACACACACACACACACACACACACACACACACACACACACACACACACACACACACACACACACACACACACACACACACACACACACACACACACACACACACACACACACACACACACACACACACACACACACACACACACACACACACACACACACACACACACACACACACACACACACACACACACACACACACACACACACACACACACACACACACACACACACACACACAAATTTAAGGATATGTACGATAAATATGGTTTAAGACACAGGACAGTACGAGCTTGACTCATTCCTGTAAAGATACAATTAGGTAAGAACACACACACACACACACACACACACACACACACACACATGAGGCCTGGGATGGCAGTTGCAAATGTTTTTGTTTTACTGTCAGCGTTATAATGCATTAATTTCTTGTTACAGTGGGTTAATTGTTATATTATTGTATATACTTTTTACATATCCTAGTGTTTTATTTTTGTGTATTAGTAATGTGACTATGAGTGTAAAGTATGAGGTTAGCTTGAGATGTAACTGCCAGTTAACAATGACAAGTGGGGGTTGGGTTGGGTAAGGGTATGGAGGAGGGTTGGGACCTGGGGTAGAGGCGGGTGGAGCTCATTCTGTCCCCCCCTCCTGTCTTCCCTGGGTATATGAGGGTAGAAAAGGGGCACCCCTGAGCAGAAATTAATGATCGTGAGTGTACATGATCATTAAATAAATCTTAAAATGATATGGGTTATTGTTTTAGTGCCTAGCCTAGAAGTGTAGATGAACAGTTGCAGGCAGGTACATCCAAGTCCAAGAGCAAATCCAAGCCAGATTGTCATTTCACCTTACAAGATTGTCCATTTTCCATAACGCCTTTGGAACTAAGGATTTGATATCATATAAGAAAATTAGTACACATGCATACAGTACTACCTACATATCTTTACAGCCTGTTCTTGACTGGATAGAACTCATTATGCAGTGACTACTTCACACTAATGGTGTGGTTCACCAGTTGTGTGACTTGCAAGAGATTCCTAAGCTTGTGAATGCAGTGCTTAATAAACTGCTTGTTGGTTTCATACTGGTGAAACAGAGATCTGTTTTGTTAAATTTGTCTTGTATTTAACATATATCATGTTTATTAAACTGGGCACCAACCATTACTCGTAAATGTTCACATCTGTCATATCCTAACCTGAGACCTTTCACCTTACAAGGGATAATGTAGGACGGGCTGTTGTTATTATGCTGATACTTTGTAAAATGAAGGTTGTTTCAGAGCATTGTTTTGGTATGCTGGGCACTACTAACATCACTGTGTGGTAGTTGAGCCTTGTGTTTGATTTTGTATTTGTCAACATTGAATAAAATATGTATACAGGATACCAGTAGCTGTATCTTATTATCAGAGTTAATTGCATGTTGCACTAGAAGTATGTAATACTTCCATGTGGTCATGTGGTGCATTAACTGTTTGTGTTTCATTGTGTTACTTATAGATATGCCAGAAAAGCCTGTGCTTTCTTCAGGTATTCTGACTGACTGTTTTTCATTATACTATGTATAGGTATGCCAGAATAGGCTGTGCGTCCCTGAAGTCAAATGTCGACAGAACACTGACTGTGATGCAAGCCAACAGTGCCGCACCAACACTTTAGGCCAGGCGGAGTGTAAGGAAGTGTGTAATGGCTTGGTGTTGTGTGGTCGCAATGCCCAGTGTACCCCAGTCAACCATGAGCCAGTCTGCCAGTGCCCACAGGTCAGTCACTCTCTCAATCATTTTATTCTTCCATTAAAGTTCAGTAATTATCTTGATCATATTTTCATTTGCCAAGGAGGCTTTTGAATGCTGTGCCTTTCCCAGTCTGTTTTTGCATAAGTCATATTGATATTGTTGGTGTAGTATGTGGGTATAGTATGGACACACACACACACACACACACACACACACACACACACACACACACACACACACACACACACACACACACACACACACACACACACACACACACACACACACACACACACACACACACACACACACACACACACACACACACACACACACACACACACACACACACACACACACACATACACACACACACACACACACACACACACACACACACACACACACACACACACACACACACACACACACACACACACACACACACACACACACACACACACACACACACACACACACACACACACACACACACACACACACACACAATTTGGGAGTGGAAAAATTTGTACCAAGAGTAAGAGGGAAAGAAAACAGGAAAAAGGAGTGGTTTAATAGAAGGTGTATGATAGCCAAAAAAGAGAGAGATAAGGCGTGGAACAATTGGAGAAAGAGAGGTAACGACAGAACAAAGGAAGAATATAAAAGAACAAGAAACGAATACACAAGAATACGTAGGGAAGAAGAAAGGAATTTTGAAAAAGGTATAATTGACAAATGCAAGGATGAACCCAAACTGTTTTATAGATTTGTTAATGGCAAACTGAAACAAAAGGAAGGAATCACCAAGCTGAAAGTAGATGGAGAGGTCTTTAATGATGCGGCAATGCAAGCAGAAATAATGAACAAACGTTTCCAGTCAGTTTTCACTAAAGAAAAGGAGCTTGTGGAAGGGGAGGGAGATGAATATTTTGGCTGAATGTCAATTTGGATTCAGAAGTGGAAGGTCATGTGTTTCCAACTTGTTGAGCTTTTACTCAAGAGCGATTGACGTGGTACAGGAGAGAGATGGTTGGGTAGATTGTGTGTACTTAGACTTAGAGAAGGCCTTTGACAAGGTACCTCATAAGAGACTAATGTGGAAACTAGAATATATAGGAGGACTAAAGGGGAAACTTCTGGAATGGATGAGAGACTTTTTGAGAGACAGACAAATGAGGACAGTAATAAAGGAAAAGATGTCTGGATGGAGGGAAGTAACAAGTGGAGTCCCTCAAGGCTCAGTGTTGGCGCCAGTAATGTTCCTGATTTATGTAAATGATATGGTAGATGGAGTGAACAGTTATGCGAGTCTGTTTGCTGATGATGTAAAGATCTTGAGGAAGATAGAGGTTGAGGAGGATTGTAAAATACTGCAGGAGGATTTGGATAGGATACACAATTGGAGCCGGACGTGGGAAATGAAATTTAATGTAAAGAAATGTAAAATATTGGAAATGGGTAAAAGTACCAGGAGACCATCACTGAATTATTTTTTGGGTAATGAATTAATCACAAAAAGGAGAGAAGAGAAAGATTTGGGAGTGCTGGTCCAAGATAGTTTGTCACCAGAAAAGCACATTAACAAGATAGTTGGAGAGACTTATAAGCTCTTGACTAACATAAGAGTAGCATTTCATTATATGGATGAGGAAATGATGAAAAAATTGATAGTGGCCATGATCCGCCCCAGGTTAGAATATGCAGCGGTAGTGTGGTCCCCACACAAAAAGAAAGATATAAACAAGATTGAGAGAATACAAAGAACAGCAACCAAGATGGTCCCCAGTCTGACAGACCTGTCCATACAGAGAGAGGCTGGAAAAACTGGATTTGCCTTCGTTAGAGGAAAGGGAGAAAGAGGGAGACATGATTGCGGTGTTCAGGACCATGGTGGGAGTAGATAAAATTGACAAAGAAGATCTGTTTGTATGGGATAAGAGAGCAACAAGAGGACATGGAATGAAATTGAAAAAGTCAAGCTGTTTGAAGGATATCAAGAAATATAGCTTTCCTTACAGAAGTATAGACTTATGGAATAGCCTGGACAAAGAGATCGTCCAGTCTAAAAACATAAACGAGTTTAAAGTTAAATTCGACTTATTGAGAAACAGCGACGGAAACCCACGAGCATAGTACATTCCGTGTATATCACAATTAGGTATATTCTTAAATATTTGGAACGACTTAGACAAAGAGGTGGTGCATGAGAAAAACATTCATGTGTGTAAAGGTAGACTTGATAAATGTGGATATGGAGACAGGACAACACGAGCATTGCTCAATTCCTGTATACTACAAATAGGTAAATACAAATAGGTAAATACACACACACACACACACACACACACACACACACTGAAACAAAAGGAAGGAATCACCAAACTGAAAGTAGAAGGAGAGGTCTATATAGATGCGGCAGTGCAAGCTGAAATAATGAACAAATGTTTCCAATCGGTTTTCACTAATGAAAAGGAGTTTGTGGAAGGGGAGGGAGTGATTAGAAATGTACCGGTGATAAACGATATAAAAGTGTATATAAGTTGAGATACAGGAAGTGTATAAATGACTGGAAACTCAAGATGTAAGGAAAGCCCCAGGACCTGATGGAACTTCTAATTGGGTACTGAAGGAATGTAGAGAACAACTGGTGGATAAAATTCACAGTTTAATTGTGTGTTCTCTGGAAGAGGGGAAAGTGCCTCAAGAATGGAAGAGGGCAAATGTGATACCAATTTTTAGGGGAGGAAACAGGGAAGAAGCCCTGAATTACAGACCAGTGTCTCTAACCAGCATGGTTGCAAAATTGTTTGAAAGAATCCTGAAAGACAGATTGATAAAATATCTAGAAGAGATGAATATTTTGGCTGAATGTCAGTTTGGGTTCAGAAGTGGAAGGTCATGTGTTTCCAACTTGTTGAGCTTTTACTCAAGAGCGATTGACGTGGTACAGGAGAGAGATGGTTGGGTGGATTGTGTGTATTTAGACTTCGAGAAGGCCTTCGACAAGGTACCCCATAAGAGACTAATGTGGAAAATAGAGTATATAGGAGGACTGAAGGGGAAACTCCTGGAATGGATGAGAGACTTTTTGAGAGACAGACAAATGAGGACAGTAATAAAGGATAGGATGTCTGGATGGAGGGAAGTAACAGGTGGAGTCCCTCAAGGCTCGGTGTTGAAGCCAGTAATGTTCCTGATTTACGTAAATGATATGGTAGACAGAGTGAACAGTTTTGCAAGTCTGTTTGCTGATGATGTAAAGATCTTGAGGAAGGTAGAGGTTGAGGAGGATTGTAAAATGCTGCAGGAGGATCTGGGTATGATACATGATTGGAGCTGGATGTGGGAAATGAAATTTAACGCAAAAAATGTAAAATATTGGAAATGGGTAAAAGTACCAAGAGGCCATCACTGAATTATTTGATGGGTAATGAACAAATAACAAAAGCGAGAGAAGAGAAAGATTTGACAGTGCTTGTCCAGGATAGTTTGTCACCAGAAAAACATATTAACAAGATAGTTAGAGAGACGTATAAACTCTTGACTAACATAAGAGTAGCATTGCATTATATGGATGAGGAGATGATGAAAAAATTGATAGTGGCCATGATTCCCCCCAGGTTAGAATAGGCAGCTGTAGTGTGGTCCCAACACAGAAAGATATAAACAAGATTGAGAGAATACAAAGAACAGCAACCAAGATGGTCCCCAGTCTGGCAGATCTGTCATATGGAGAGAGGCTGGAAAAACAGGATTTGCCTTCCTTAGAGGAAAGGAGAAAGAGGGGAGACATGATTGCAGTGTTCAGGACCATGACAGGAGTAGATAAAATTGACCAAGAAGATCGAATTAAAAGTTAAATTTGACTTAATGAGAAACAGAGACGGGATCCCACGAGCATAACTCATTTCCTGTATATCTCAGTTAGGAATATTAGGTAAATACATAAGTATTTGGAACGACTTAGACAAAGAGGTGGTGCAGGCGAAAAACATTCATTTGTGTAATAGTAGACTAGATAAATGTGGATATGGAGACAGGACAACATGAGCATTGCTTAGTTCCTGTATACTACAAATAGGTAAATACAAATAGGTAAATACACACACATACACACACAAAAATGAGAGAAGAGAAAGATTTGGCAGATTTGTCATACAGAGAGAGGCTGGAAAGGCTGGATTTGCCTTCCTTAGAGGAAAGGAGAAATAGGGGAGACATGATTGCAGTCTTCAGGACCATGATAGGAGTAGATAAAATTGACCGAGAAGATCTGTTTGTATGGGATAAGAGAGCAACAAGAGGACACGGAATGAAATTGAAGAAGTCAAGCTGCTTGAAGGATATCAAGAAATATAGCTTTCCTTATGGAAGTATAGACTTATGGAATAGCCTGGACAAAGAGATCATCCAGTCTAAAAACTTAAATGAGTTTAAAGCTAAATTTGACCTACTGAGAAACAGCGACGGAAACCCATGAGCATAGCACATTTCGTGTATATCACAGTTAAGTATACAGTATTAGGTAAATACATAGATATTTGGAACAGCTTAGACGAAGAGGTGGTGCAGGAGAAAAACATTCATGTGTGTAAAAGTTGACTAGATAAATGTGGATGTGGAGACAGGACAACACGAGCATTGCTCAATTCCTGTATACTACAAATAGGTAAACACACACACACACACACACACACACACACACACCGCTCACTGGTGCAGTGGTAACGTTCTTGCTTGCCAACTGGTGGACGGGAGTTCGCGCCTCGCTCAGGTTGCGAAAAGTTTCACTGACAAAGTGGGTGGTTACTGTCCCCCTTGAGCAAGGGGACGGGTGTGTGCGTGTGTGAAGGTCACAGCCTTGCCCTTGGATCGGACTATATGAGCTCTCAGCTCCCTTTCAGGAGGGTAAAAGCTGACGATCACAACCATCGAGTGAACCTGACCGACCCGGTGAATTACAAAAATGGTGAAAGTAAGGAAAGACTTAGAAACAAGAGTCGAAGAAAAAAGTATTAAAAAGGAAGTGAAAGAAATAATAAAAAACAACCCAAAATTGGTCAAAGATTCAGCAAATATCAGCAAATCTATAGTACTCACTGGTACATATGATGAAGAAGAAAAAACAAAATTTTGAGAGACAAAAAGGAGATGGCAAATATAACATAAAAGGGTAGGGAAATATGAGAGAAATAACTCAAGACCCCAGAAAGTAACCCTCCAGAGTGTGAACACTGTGGTGGAAATACCAAAAATGCAAACAAACTCATGGAAAAAGCGGAATTTAAAAAAGTATTAACCAGGAAGCCATTTACTGCGCTGAGTGGTAACCATATAACCAAATTTTGGCGCCTGGTGGTTTAGTGGGTAATTGTTGCGCTCCAGTCGGATTGAGCCGGTGAAGGTTTATATCCAAGGGATGGTTGGGGTTGATTGCTCATGTAATGCCACTCAGGGATGAGTGAGGCTGGTCACTCTCATCTTAAATGTCGGGACCAACTGCCTAGCCCCGGGCTCTTACGCTTCTCATGGGGTATTGTAGGATTGGATAGATAGCTAAAAAGATGCCTAACTCAGGAGGAATTGGGAATAGTGTGTGTGTGTGTGTGTGTGTGTGTGTGTGTATATATATATATATATATATAAGTAAAAACCCATCGCAGGCTGGGTATTGTATCTCAGGGTAGAATTACCATGTAAAGTGTAGGGATGCATTTTTGAACCTTGGCTTACCCCCTCAACCAAGTCCTAAACCCACCCAAATTAGTCCAAAAACAAGTTTCTAGCTAAATTAAACCCCCAAATAGCTTTAAATCAAGCTAAACTAAGCCCAAAAGCAGTTTATAACTTGCCTAACTCAAAAATAAAATATGAAAATCGTCAAACATAGGTAAGTCTGGAAAACATCAGACTTAGTAGACTGTACCCCAGAATGACAATGCTCACGCCATCTGTGACCAAAACACATTAATCTAATTTTACAAGCAGTCTATAAATCAACCTAAACACAAAATTTGAAGTCCAAAATATCATCAAAATTGATTTAAAAAAAAAAAAAACATTGTTAAACCGGGGTGATGCATGAGGTGTGGCAGAGTGGAATGAGAGACTACAAATGTGTCAGCTCTAGGTATATGTATATCAAGTTCAAGTTTGAGAAGATGAAAGTGGCAGTGATTGTAGCATATGCACCATGTAAGGACAGGAGTGAGAGAGAGAATGATAGGTTTTGGGATGAGCTGGGTGAAGTAGTGGAAGAAATGCTCAGGAGCTATAAAGTGATTGTAATGAGGGATCTGAATGGAAGAGTAGGCACTGGTCCTGAGGATGACATAATGGGTTGTTATGGAGTACCAGGAGGAAATGATAATGGGAAGCGACTAAAGGATATGTGTCAGAAGAGGAGGTTCTGCATTTGTAACCTGTATTTCAAACACAAAGATGTACATAAATATACATGGTATAGAGGGAACGGGGATCACGTTGAAAGAAGCCTGATTGATTACATGCTTGTAGAGAGGTCGACGATGGGAATGGTTGCTGATACGAGGCCCGTGAGAGGACGATGTGGAGGCCTGTTATATCATATGATTGTGGTATGCAAGATAAAGCTGAGAGGAGTGAGGTGCATCAGGAGAGAGAGGAGCAGTCAGGGAGAAAGACTGAAAGTTGAGAAGCTGAGGATCAAAGAAATGGCAGATGATTACAGGACCAAAGTAGAAGAAGAGTTAGATTCAGTGAATTGGAATGAAATGGATCTGGACAGCTTGTGGAATGCATATAGGGATTGCATAGTTAGGAATGCTAAATTGGTGTTTGGTGTGGCAAGAGTAACAACAAAGAAGAAAGGTATGGCATGGTGGGATGAGGAGCTTAAGAGAGCTGTGGAGGAAAAGAGGAAGAAGTGGCTAGTGGTTACAGGACAGGGGTCCAGTTGAAATAAGAAATGAATGTTGAGAGCAAGTAGCACATAAAGAGACTAGTGAAGTGGAAAGAGAAGGAGATAAATGATGATCTAGGGAGAAAAATGGATGTGAACTACTCTGAAAATAGGAAGTTATTCTGGAAAGAGGTGTGGAAATGTAGAAGTGAAAGCGGAAAGAAATGTGATGGTGTGAAGGATGTAGGTGGTAGACTATTAACCCATGGAGATGAAGTAGGGACCAGATGGAAAGAATATTTTGAAAGCCTGATGAATGGGAAGAGAGAGAGAGCAGAGTGGCTGTAAACATGACTGGTTTTGGGGGTGCGCAGAGAAGGGAAGCAGCAGCAGGAGACGTGACACTCGCACAGGTGAAGAAACCTGTGAAGCGGCTGAAAAATGGGAAAGCAGCTGGGGTTGACGAGGTGTATGCAGAGATTCCTAAATGTAGTGGAGAGAGTGGAATGAAGTGTTTGTTGATGATATGTAAGAAGGCATGGATGAGTGAAACTGTGCCTGCAGAGTGGAAAAAGGCTGTGATTGTACCCCTGTACAAAAATAAAGGTGAGCAAAGTGAGTGCAAGAACTATTGTGGCTTAAGTTTATTGAGTGTGGTAGGGAAGGTCTGTCTATCTATCTATTGCCAGAAGCCCAAATCCCCCACGGGGTGGCCACAAACAAATTGCCTTGACGTCGCCCTGTCCCCCACCATTTCACTGCCCCACTCCCAACCCACACCCCCCTCTCTCATATACCTCTCTACTCCATCCCTCTGTCTCGTCCTCGGCCTCCCCCGGATATTACAGGGAAGGTATATTGAAGAATTATTACAGAAAAAGTAAGAGAGATATCATCAGTCCTAGTGAGTGATGACCAGGGTGGCTTTAGGATTGACAGAGGATGTGTGGATCAAATATTTGCAGTAAGACAGATAGCAGAGAAGGCTTGTGAGAAGGAAGACCATAAGGTGTTTATGGCATTCATTGATCTGGGAAAAAGTATATGACAAAGTGGACAGAGAAGGATTGTGGAAAGTTTTGCTTATGCACTGTGTAGATGGTGATCAGCTAGGTGCTGCCAAGAGTTTTTATGATGGTAGTGAAGCATGCGTAGGGGCATAAGTGGATGGTTCATGATTGGTGTGGGCGTGCGACAAGGTTGTGTGATGTCCCCATGGCTGTTCAGTGTATATATGGATGGAGTGGTGAGAGAAATAAAACATGAGTAATGGAGAGAAGGATGGTGTTGATAATAAATGGTGATCATTTCTTTCTGCTTTCACTTCTACATTTCCGCACCTCTTCCCAGAATAACTTCCTATTTTCGGAGTAGTTCGCATTTCTTTTTCTTCCTAAAATCATCATTTATCTTTTTGTTTTCCTCTTCACTACTCTCTTTATGTGCTTCTTGCTCTCAGTATATTCAGTTCTTATTTCAACTGAACCCCCTGTTCTATAACCACTTTAGCCACCTATTCCTCTTTTCCTCCACTGCAATCTTAACCTCCTCATCCCACCATGTCGTACCTTTCTTCTGTGTTGTTACTCATGCCACACCACACACCGCTTTAGCATTCCTTACTAAGCAATCCCTATATGCATTCCATAGGCTGCCCAGATCCATTTCATTCTAATTCACTGATTCTAACTCCTTCTCTACTCTGATCCAGTAATCATTTGCCATTTCTTTGATCCTCAGCGTCTCAACTTTCAGCCATTCTCCCTGACTGCTCCTCTCTCTCCTGATCCACCTCATTCCTCTCAGCTGTATCTTGCATACCACAGTCATATGGTCTGACAGGCCTCCACATCATCCTCTGACGGCCCTCATATCAGCAACCATTTCCATCATCGATATATAGTAATCTCTCCAATATCCAATATAATAGAGCCAAAGGCATGTCTGGGAAGTGGGTTTGTCCGGATACTGGGACCCTGCCTCCTGGACTGGTACTTATGGACCCTAACCCAGCCTAACTTAGAAAACCACCTTCATAACTCCCTACCGGACATGCATAGCACCTATTTAAGACCCCATTCACACAAATAAGGGACAGAAAAAATGACATAAATGAAAAGGAACCAGAGAATGAGGAATTAGAAGTAAGTATGGAAAATATTTAGCAGTGTCCAGGGTACTTACAACAGTAACGTTACAAAGGTTAACCCGCCTCCTCTAAGGCTCTGGCAGTGGTGAAAATGCTCTTGAAGCCTGTACAGTAATCCAGTGTTGTGCTGCACTTACTCCTTTGGATTTTGAGTCACAGTTGTTTAACACTGCACATTCTGTTCTTAATTGCGCCACACCAGTTTCTACCGCCAGTTTCCACTCTGTACTTAATCTTTGCTCTCTGAATTCTAATTGCATAACACTGCACAACACTGTAAATTCCCATTGGTGTAGTGGCAAGATATTGCAGTTTATTCACAGTTTATTCACAAAAACGAGCACGTACAGCATCCATTGCGATGATTGTCTAATCAGGATGGTAGTTAGGTGGTAACTGGGGAGGGGGAAGCAAGGGGCTGAGCGTAAACACAGCTGTTCGGCGCCGTGCGCCAAGTTCAAAGTTTGGTTGAAAAAAATGTTGGATTTTTTTTTTTTGGGGGGGTTCCAAAGGCCCAGGCCCAAAATGTCCGGGTAGTGGGGTGTCCGGTTATTGGGCATCTGGATATTACAGGGATTATATACAGTTGGTGCAACAGAAGTCCGGACTTCATAGGGTCTAGGAAATTTCATTCATTCATTCATTGCCAGACGCCATGTATCCCAAACAGTGTGGCCAAGGGCTTAGAGTTAATTGTTTTACAGGGAGGGGCACTAATCCTCCACCAACCCCACTTGACACGCAGGGAGAACGTTATGCCAACAGCACCTGGTGTTCCCAGGCAATCACCCATGCAAGTACTAACCAGACCCAACGAATATTGTAGGAAAATTCCTTTAGTTGGTGGATTTTTTTTTTCTGGTGGTTTCTAGCAACTTTACAGGCTTACCACCACCTGCTACAAAGTTATGAGCTCAGTGCCTGCCTGACTTTGGATGGAAGAGCATATCAGATTTTCTTGTCCTGCCTAGCCATTGTTAATTTCAAAGCTCTCTTTTTCACACCCTCCTCTGCCTTAGTGAATCATTGGAGATGGGTCCCAAGCCACTAACTGATGTAGAAAAAGCCCGAATTTTAACTGTGAGAGAGGAAAATGTAAAAATTAAGGATATTTGTATTCGAACTGGGAAAGGAAAATCAGCCATCATGGCACTCCTTGCTGCTGCCCACCACCTGCCAAAAAACACAATTCCCCAACATAAAGACAGGCTAGGACTTAAAAAGAAGACATCACAAACTACAGACAGGTTACTGAAGCAAGCTGTGATAAAAGACCCATGTTTAACTGCTAGACAACTGAAAGATATGTACCCTGAATTGCTGAGAGATGTGTCTGAAAGAACCATACAGCATTGACTTCAGAAAGACCTCAGGATCCCCAGCCATACTGCTGCACTGAAGCCTCTCCTGACAGAGAAGATGAGGAAGAAGCGATTTGAATTTGCAAGACAACATCAGCACTGGACTGTACAAGACTGGAGTGAAGTCATGTTCTCAGATGAAAATACATTTCAGGTGCTTAGCTCACATTGAATCAAGGTACACAGGCCAGAGGGGACCAATAGGTATGACAGGCACTACACCATCAAGGCTGTAAAGCACAGTCTCTCAGTGATGGTTTGGGCTTGTTTCAGTGCCAAAATGGGCAGTGGTGGTATATATTTCTTACCGAAAAACTGCACAATGAATGCTCCTCGATACTGTGAGGTTCTGAAGAGGCATATGTTTGTTCACATGGTTATCCATGGGACCTCCATCTTCATGCATGACTCAGCCCCCTGTCACACTGCTCAAAAAATGAAGAAATTGCTCCAGAGTAAAAATATTCGCATTCTTCCATGGCCAGGCAACAGTCCAGACTTAAACCCTATTGAAAATGCGTGGAAGGAGATCAAGGACAAGGTGAAGGCTGCCAAAATGTCGTCAGTGCCTGAACTCCAGGAGCGTGTGTGGTGTCTGGAGATGGATATCAATTACTTCACAAATCTAGTAGTGAGTATGCCAAGGAGAGTGCAAGAGGTGATCAAGGCCAAGGGGGAATGACAAAGTACTAAGATAAGCAATGAAGTACATTTTCCCTTCATAAATAAATGTTTTCTGTGATGATTTGTTGTTGTTTTGGTAGTGCCCTAACTAGGTCCAGACTTCCATTGTGCCGACTGTATATACTGTGTATGTACGTATATATATATATATATATATATATAGCAGCCGTGGCTCAGTGGGTTAGAGCGCTCCGCTCTGACCGTAGGGTCGGAGGATCGAATCCACCCAAGGGTCATTGGTAGACATCAGGAAGGGCATCCGGTCATAAAATGCTACACGCTCCAAACCAAAGTCCTCTACCCAGGAGCAACGCCTTAGCCCTTATCCAAAAAGGGGTACCTGGCGTAAAACTCACTTATATATATATATATATACAGTATATATATATATATATATATATATATATATATATATATATATATATATGTATATATATATATATATATATATATATATATATATATATATATATATATATATATATATATGTATATATATATGTATATATATATGTATATATATATATATATATATATATATATATATATATATATATATATATATATATATATATATATATGTATATATATATATATATACTGTATATATATATATATATATATATATATATATATATATATATATATATATATATATATATATATATATGTGTATATATATATATATATATATATATATATATATATATATATATATATATATATATGTATGTATATATATATATATATATATATATATATATATATATATATATATATATATATGTGTATATATATATATATATATATATATATATATATATATATATATATATATATATATATATATACTGTATATATACAGTGGGCTCGCACAGTGGGCGTCACCGCAGTGCGCAATTTGCCTTGTGCACAAGTGACCAAAAATCATAACCAAAAACCCTTTAATGCGCGAGTTTACCGCACAGAACCCGAGGCAGAGGCAAGGAGTGGCTCAAAAATGCCATTTTCTACTAGTGCGCGACCACCCCTCACAGAGCGCGTCACGTGTCGTCATGTTGATGCGCCAGACAGAGTCAAGTTGAGCAGCCTAGCGTGATGGAAGGCAGGACTGAGCTGTGTATGTCAAACATTAGCAAGATCCTTGCTGCCGTGGATAAGCTCAAGGAAGAGATGAAGGAACAGGAAGTGAGCAACCTAAGAACGGAGGAACTTCTGGTTGGTATCGACAAACTCTTCCGTTTCTACACAGACAGGCACAGGGAAGAAATAAACAGGAGAAGACAGACGCTCATAACAAGCTACACACAGCGGGCTCAAGTTGGTGAAATAGCGGAACCATCGACATCGTCTGCTCCTGTTCCTGTTGAGGATGAAGAGGATGCAATGTCAGAAGTGTCAGCATTGAACTTTGAAGGGTTGATGGCCGAAGTGAGTGACTTTGATGCTCCTGGGGAAGGTGATCAAGAGGAGTCTGCAGAGGGAAGTGTTGGTGCGGTGGGGAGTGCGGTGCTGTAAGTGTTGCCGCGCCTCGGAACCCCTGTTATTTAAGGTCATCAGGCCTGTTGTCTACTGTTGTTAAGGTGACTACCCATATTTTTGTTATTGTAGCTATAGCTTTAGTACAATGTCGGAAACATATGACCTTTATTATGTCTCTAAGGGCCAAAAAATGTCCAGGTATGAGGGGGTACCGCCCATATGTAATTATTCCCATAAGATTATGTATTCCTAGTACGCGAATTCCCAGTGCGCGAGCTCGTGCACCGCCCAATCTCTCGCGCACTGTGTGAGCCCATTGTATATATAAATATCAGTCTTTCCTCATCTTTCTGCCTACTGGTGACTTTACACTCCCTCTTCTGTCTTTCATTCCTTCAGTCTTTCCTCATCTTTCTGCTTGTGGGTGACTGTACACTGAGTGACAAGCCAAATGATTTCCTGTACACCAGGAAACCATTTATTACGCTGGGTGGTAACCATATAACCATATTTTGGCGCCTGGTGGTTTAGTGGGTAATTATTGTGCTCCAATCAGATTGAGCCGGTGAAGGTTTATATCCAAGGGGTGGTTGGGGTCTATTGCTCACGTAATGCCACTCAGGGATGAGTGAGGTTGGTCACTCTCATCTTAAATGTCAGGACCAACTGCCTAGCCCCGGGCGCCTACGCTCCTCATGGGGCAACGTAGGATTGAATGATGGATGGATATATATATACTGTATATATATATATATATATATATGTATAAAATCACTTAGAAAGAGGTGCTAGAAAGCATCCTAACCCAATGAGAATGCAGCACTAGCAAAGTTCTGTCTATCTGTGTATCTGTCTGTCTATTGCCAGACACCTCAATCCCGTAATGGTTGGCCATAAACAGATTGCCTCCATGTCGCCCTGCTCCCTGCCATTTCACTGACCTCCCCCCAGTTCACACCCCATTCCTTCTCTCATGTACTGTACCTCTCAACTCCATCTCTCCATCTCATCCTCGGTCTCCCCCTCCCCCTCTCGCACTCTACCTCACTCACATACACCTTCCTCATTAGCCTCTTCCTTTTCATCCTTTCCACATGGCCAAACCACTTCAGTGTATTTCTTGTAATGCTTTCTATCACATCTGCATCCACACCACAACGCTCCTTCACTTCCTCATTTGTCGGTTTGTCTCTCTACATAACTCCACATGCTTCTCTCAGATAACTTATTTCCACTGCTGTCACTATTGACTTGTGACCTTCCAGCAGGGTTCAAGCTTCTCTTCCATACATTAGAGTTGTTTTCGTTTTCGTTTTCGTTTTTAAAGGCTCCAACATGCTTGCATGTGTCGGCCTTGGTCACCTAATGGCGGCTCTCCACGCTGCACGATCCATTGCAGTCTCCCTGTTCAGTCCCTTAACCCTAAGGTCACACTTAATGACCTCGTCCCATGTCTTTCTCGGTCTACCCCTCATAACCCCACCCCCAATATTAACATTTCTCACCTTCCTCACCCAATTATCATCCCCCATCCTCTCCACATGTCCAAACCACCTCAATCTACCTCTCCTCATCACAACACCAATACACTCCAGTCCCATCCTACCTCTCAACTCTTCCATTGTAAACCCAGCCCCTCCAGACCTTGGACGCAGGGACGCACTGCACATCCACCTAATCATTGTCATTTCTGTACGTCTGAGCCGGCGAATGTCTTCCTCCATCACTGCCCAGGTCTCACTGCCATACAGCATTACGCTCCTAACACACGCTGCATACAAAGACCCCTTAGCACGTAGGGAGAGCCCCCTCAATGTCAGGAGAGGCAAGAGCTCCCTGAACTTCTTCCAACCACTTCTCACCCTAGCCACAGAGCTAGCTCCAGCCCCACCTCCAGCACACAACATGTCTCCTAAATAACAAAACTCTTCCACACACTCAAGAGATTCACCAGCAAGTTCAATCCTTTCACGTCTGACGATCTCCACCTGCTCACCCCGGCACGCCGTACACTTAAAATCAGCATTATCTCACAGTCTACCTCTGATACCACTACATCTCTTATGCACCCATTTATCACACACACCGCACAAGATGGAATTACTTCCCACGCCCTTGTGGCAAACTGCACATGGCCACTCTCCCTTGTCTTTGACAGTACCGCCACCAACCCTAGATATCATCACTTTTGTTTTATCTGCATTTACCCTTAAACCCTTTTGCCCCATACCATCTCTCCACTTCCTAAACCTTTCCTCCGCCTCCCTTTCATTCTCTGCAATCAACACCAAATCATCAGCATACAACAACTCCCACGGGAGTCCGTTTCCTAAAGTCACGTGAAAGGGCTTCAAGTACCATGATAAACAACATGGGACTCAAGACTGACCCCTGATGCACACCAACATTCACGGAAAACTCATCACTCAAATCTCCATTCACTCTCACCTGGGTGTGAGCACCCACATACATGGCCATAACCACCCTAACCAGCCACACCTCCAAGCCAAGCTTTCTCATTGCCCACTTCACCACCTCTCTAGGGACTCTGTCAAAGGCCTTTTCCAAATCAACAAAAACAAAATAAAGATCCCTTCTCCTACCAATATATTTTTCCTGAAGCTGTCGAACAATGAATATGGCATCAGTGGTCCCCCTACCTGGCATAAACCCAAACTGCATCTCATCAATATTCACTCTTTCTCTAATCATACCTTCTAAAACTCTCTCCATTACCTTCATTATCTGATCTAAAAGCTTTATACCTCTATAATTCCCTCTTTCCAGGGCATCACCCTTCCCTTTATACACATTTACAATTACACTCTTTAGCCAATCATCTGGGACAACACACTCATAAATAATCCTATTTATCAGGTCAGTGACTAAACTCACCCCTATATCGCCTGAGGCCTTCAACATTTCGGCAGTTGGTATCATGATATTATAATGCATTGGTTTTTTTTACTTCCATTCTCACTTCCCTATTTCTTATCACAGCTTTCAAAGAATGTTCTATACCGTAGTAATTATGGGTGTCTTTAACCTTAAAATATATGAACCACCATATTGGCTCATAACTAATGAGATATATTCTCCAACAGGATTACTTTGGTGATCCACAAGATGAGCGGATTGGGTGCAGGAAGATCCAGTGTGAAGTAGATGAGGACTGTGGTCAAACAGAACGATGTGACAACTACATATGCAAGAGTAAGCACCCACCCTTGTCTTCTTTCATATTTCCAGTGATATTTGCCTTTGTAATTTTTTTCTTACTGTCATAACTGAAATAAAGTGATGTGTACTTGGTGTGTTTGTCATGGAAAGTTAGATAATTGTGTCATTTTATGTTTCAGCTGCCTGTCGTGTTAATAACCAATGTGGAGAGAATGCTGTATGTGTCTCTGAGGCTCACAAAGCTGTTTGCTTCTGTCGTGAAGGATTCCAGGGTGACCCTCTCATTGGATGTCAGTCCATTGACTACTGTGCCAAACAACCATGCGGGAAAGGTGCTAGCTGCTACAGTGTCCGTGGAAGTTACAAATGCTTATGTCCTCCTGGAACTGTGGGTGATGCTTATGATGAAGGTTGCACTCAGCCTGTTGAGTGCTTTGTTGATACTGATTGTCCTATCACAGCTTTTTGTGGAGAAGAGGAGAATGTTCCTAAGTGCAAAGATGTATGTGAAGGATCGCGCTGTGGACCAAACTCTGAATGTGGGTCTGTCAGCCATCGTGCAGTGTGCACATGCATTGAGGGTTATGAGGGTGATGCTGCTGACTTAGTTACTGGCTGCCGACCAAAGGAGGTACCCTGCTCTTCCAACTCTGACTGTCCTCCCAGTACAGTCTGCGATGGTGGACTATGCAGACGTGAGTTTTATGTTATTATTGCTGCAGATTTCATTATACATTTAGTACACTGAGCTATATCATATGATAAGGAAAACTAGCAGGATATCAGTAATGTAGTTATGTGATACATAGGTCATCAGTTATATAATTACTTTTAACGCATTTCACATGTAACACTGTTCATGATACTGTATATAAAATTGGGACTAACAAGAACACATTAATATTTCAGTTATCTAAGTTTTTGAGGGATAGTGAGTTTGGGGGTTTCAGTTCCATTTTAAGATTTTGAATAAATTAATGATATCTTATGAATGGCTAATGATCCACTGAAAAGTGAGAGAGAATAAGTGTGTCTGATATTTTATTTACTATTTACACAGCACCTTGCCAGAGCGACAGTGAATGTGGACTGACAGAGGCCTGTGAACGAGGGCAGTGCTCTAACCTGTGTGACCTGGAGCAAGCTTGTGGTCTTAACTCCATCTGCAACATGGTTAACCATAAAAAAGTGTGTAGCTGTCCGCCAGGCTTCACTGGTAAACCGGAAATGGAGTGCTATAGGGTCCCAATGGCCTGTCAAGAAAACAAGGACTGCTCAGCTGGTTTGCTGTGCAAAGATGGTGTTTGTACTGCAGGCTGCTCTGGTGACAGTGCTTGTGCCCAGAATGAAAAATGCATCAGTGGCTCATGCATGTGTAAGTATTTTATGTGTACTCTCTCTCTCTCTCTCTCTGTATTTTATTTGGTTGAAGTTATTGAAGTCTGGGTATGTATTCTTTAAATTAATTGCAGTATATCTGAGAACTTGCAGACCAATATAAAACTCTGAGTATGAATATTGAGCGACAGAGCACTGGAAGTCAATGGATACATTCACTGGAACTTTAGTTGAGTAGCTATATGACTCATTATTTTTCACTCTTCCCCTGTACAGTGACTTGCCGCCTAGACAATGACTGTTTCTTGGGACATATATGTTTGAGTAATATATGTGTGATTGGATGCCGGGCCAATGAAGATTGCACAGCCAACCAAGCCTGCCTCAACAACCGTTGCACTGATCCCTGCAGCTCCTCTTCAGTATGTGGTCCCAATGCTGTGTGCTCTGTAGTCAACCATCGCACTCAGTGTGCCTGTCCTAGTGGCTTCATACCTAACCCAACACCAAATGTGGCATGCTCCAGAGAGCCTATCTCTTGTAGTATCAACTCTGATTGTGCCCCAGGCTTTGTGTGTAACTTGGGCACATGCATGCCTATCTGTTCATCTAACTCCAATTGCCTTGACACTGAGCAGTGTGATGGCTCAATATGTCGGCCAACCTGCCGCCGCGATGATGACTGCCGTTCTGGAGAGATCTGTAACCAGTTTATGTGTGCAGTTGGATGCCGCTCAGATGTGGAGTGTTCTTCCAGTCAGGCATGTGTCAGTAACAAGTGTGTCAACCCATGTGATTCTCATACAGCATGTGGTGGCAATGCAGAGTGTTCTGCAATAGATCATAGAGTTCTTTGCTCTTGCCCCAGTAATTTGGTGGGTGACCCATATGTTAACTGCCGCCTGCCACCCACCACATGTACTGATGATTCAGATTGCTCCAAGGATATGACCTGCTTCTCTGGTACCTGCCGTCCTTTGTGTGCTGGGGACCAGGACTGCTTTGACAATGAACGTTGTGTGGGTGGAGTGTGCAAAGAAATTTGTAGTTCAGACACTCAGTGTGGCACTGGCAACATTTGTCAAGATCGTTTGTGTGTAATTGGCTGTCGCTCTGATTCGTCCTGTCCAACGAAACAGTCATGCATCAATCAACAGTGTCATGATCCATGTAAGAGTGCCAGTACCTGTGGTGCATGTGCAGAGTGCCAGGTAGTGAATCATCATCCGCAGTGCAACTGCCCTGTCAATATGGTGGGCAACCCATTCGTCAGATGCATCACACCTATACGTCAGTGCAATGCTAACCGTGATTGTGGATCCAGAGAATCTTGCCGAGATGGTTTCTGCACAAAGTCTTGCAGTTCATCATCTCGGTGTGCTTGTGGAGAGACCTGCGCTGATGGATTCTGCCGCACTCAGTGTACTAAAGATTTGGATTGCACAGACAGAAGAGGGTTCCTTTGTGAAGCCAGTGTGTGTGTAGCTGGCTGCCGAGCCAATTCAGATTGCCCTGTCACTCAGGGATGCATCAACAACAAGTGTGAAGATCCATGTGATGACAACCCATGTGGAGATAACACACATTGTCGTGTCTCTGACCATCGTCCCCTCTGCTTCTGTCTTGATGGATACCATGGTGACCCTAAGGTAGGCTGTGAAGAATATGAATGTCTCAGTGATGAGGATTGTGCCCGGGAGCAAACCTGTGTCAATCGGGAATGTAAGAATCCATGCTTGGAAGGTGTCTGTGGCAGTAATGCTCAATGCCGTGTTGTAAATCGCAACGTGGAGTGCTCATGTCCACCGGGTTACTTTGGAAACCCACAAGTGGAGTGTAATAAAGAAATAAATGAATGTTTAAGCAATCCTTGTGCTAACAATGCTCAGTGTATTAATACAGTTGGCAGCTTCATGTGCACTTGTAATCTTGGCTGTGAGGGAGATGCCTACCAAGGTGGTTGCAACTGTGTCCAAGATCGGGTTGATCCTTGCCAGACAGTTAGGTGTGGTATCAATGCTGAGTGCCGTCAGATCTCCGAGCTGGAAGCTGAATGCTACTGCCCAGAAAACCTCCCCAATGGTGATCCTCTGACAAAGTGTAAGTAGAATTTGTTTGGTTAGACCATTGCACCACCCAGACCATTGATGACATTATTTATGAACCAGCGTAGATAGTTTGTAAAAATTCTAGCAGTTGTTTCTATTCAGTGCACAATGGTTCAAGTTAATTGACATTTTTTGGAGCCAAGAATTATACTGTGGTACAATAATTATACTGAAGTATTATGTATTAATATCTCATTGTGATAGTGCATAAAATTTTAATTCATTGCTTGACGTTTTAGGTATTGGTGATTGTCGTCAAACTGGATGTGGGCTGGCAGCCACATGCGTGCGGGAGCGTGATGGAACTTATGGTTGCCGTTGCCGCGACACTGCTCATGCAGGTGACCCTAATGTGGAATGTTATCCAGGTAGGTCCTGGTGGTCACACTAGTTTGTGTTGCACAGTAGACTTTCAGGGTTACATGGTAGACTTTCAGTTGCTCTTCCTCGTAGCGGCCACTTTCACCTTTTGCAACCTTTTTTAAGATTTGAGGTGTTTAGGTCTTCTACAAAGCTGTATCACATTTCAGACTGTAGTTGTTTCCAGAGGTCTTGATTCTTGCTGTTATTTGCTTCCAAAAGTCTTATAACAATCTGGTTTGGTATGCCATTTACATATCATTGGCTCTTTAAGGTTCCATGCACAAGGGACTGTCTTCCTCCTAGAATGGATGAAGACTGGGATGGACATAGTTCTCTTGTCTTCAGGTAGTGGCCACTACATCAAGAGCTGTTTGGGGGAATATTTTATGGGGAATATGAATGGTTTAGCAACTTTTAAAGTCATCGAATTGGTGTACTGTAATTTACTGTGGAATTTGAATGGTTTAGCAACTTTTTAAGTCATCAAAATGGTGTACTGTAATGTACTGTATTGTAAACAAATATAACCTGTAACTTTATTACCAGTATTGCAGTGTTTCTATATTTTAAGATTTTTTCCAGTTTATCAACATTATCGATGCCTTTAAAAGGAAGAGTATTTGTAGTGCCATAAAAGTAGCAGTTCTAGCATTTTTTATTATCAGTTTGATCCAGGGTTTTCAGTCCCCTTTTTTATGGACTAGAAGTACAGTAGCATGAGTCTGGAAGATGTGCAAAAATTGTCACCCAGTAGATAGTTTTGGGAAATGGAGTCAAGTAGTTGGATGTGTGCTGCTATAGTAATGTGTAATGCTATTGACACTAGAGTGTTGTGGATTGTGTTAACTGGAAGAATGTGGCAGCCATTCCCAGCAATTATTTTTGGAAAAGTAATGATATGTTAATGTCCCATATCCATTTTTCCCTCCTCATTGCCTTATGTTACTCCCCTTCCCACCCATCCCCTTTAGGCCCCAGTTGCATTTGATAATACCCATGAAGTTCTTCCTTCCAGTATCCAGTTTCTTATTTTATCCCAATTTCCATCTATTTTCATTGTTCTTGCACCATTTCTTATATCTAAGCATGTATTTCTCCCCAATTTCCCTATTTCCTTCGTGCTTCCTGATTTCACACTTCAAGTCCTTCAAGAAGTCAAAGACAGCAAGAGGTCGTCCTTGACAGTCTTAGCCGGATGGGCAGTCAAACTCGAGATGCCTGAGTCAAGGAACAAGTATAAAATGCTTCATACATGCCTGGCCACTTGTTTAGCAGTTAGTCAGTCAGCTACTCAGTCATCTTAACTTTGTAAAGTTATTCATCTGCCCATACCTTTACTACTCTAGTCATTTAACTTCTGTCATAACCCTCAAACCACACTGTATGTCTGTATGTGTTGTATCTATGTCTTTGTCTTAATTGTCTTTGTTTCTGGAACAAACCTTAATCAGTAACAGCACTACCCTAGTAGTTTAACTGTCCATCATACCTCTTAAACCTCACTATATGTCTGTCCATGGTATATCTATGCATTCATCTTACCAGTTATTATTTGTGCAGTGAGCCTCTATCAGTAACAAACACTCTTTTGGCTTTATTCCATTCTTATGCTTCATATTTACTCCAGTAACTGTACTACCATTTACTGTACCTATTTTTTTTTTAGTTTTCCTGTTTTGCTATTTCTTGCTCTTCATTGTTCTTTGTTACTCTCCCTCATCAGTGTTCTAACTCCTCATACTCCTCCTAATTTTGTGTTTTAATTACACATAGTTCAATGTGAATCCTATAAAACTCCCTGCAGTCCCACCAATCCCATACCTTCCCATGTTTGTTGTCTTCCCATTGTCTCTTTTGTATATGTATGTATCATTTTAGCCACCATTTTTAGCCCATGATCACTGTACCAATATTGTACATTGAATAACATGAAGCCACCCCTGTGTAACATTTAAAATATGGAAGCATGCTGGTATTGTACTTGTTTATGACTGCAGTTTGTCTGCTGTGTGTGTGTGTGTGTGTGTGTGTGTGTGTGTGTGTGTGTGTGTGTGTATCAGTTATCAGTTTCAGTCGTAGCACTTACTATGCATAAATTGGAACCAAGAAAGAAAATTTTTATTTCGAGTTGTTGGGGTATGATGTGTTGACTGTGCTGTAGTGAAGGCATGATGACTGGAATGTACATGAAGGTGAGGGTGAGGTCATCTGAGTAACAAGCAGGTTAACTTAACAAAGTAACATCAGTCTTACCTCACTTACCTTCATCTGTAGCTCCTTGGTGGTTGCAGCTGCCCGTCTCCAGGTTCCTCTGTGTCTCACCTTATGGCTGCTCATAGCCAAAAAGCAGTGGTATGTGTGCTTGAGTACCTGTTGTAGGTACTGGATTTTGAGTGGAAGTATTACAAAAATAGTTACTGAACAAATTGTGTGTATGCTTTATGCATTCATGTTCTTGGCATAGTTGCTGTGATAGAATGGTCCAGTTAAATGCACTGTACAAACTTGTAATTGTATTTCCTAAACAGAACTGTGCACTGGATAATGATCTGTTAAATGATGAGTGACCGTGATAGATGTGAAAGGTGTGTAAGAGTACTAATGGTGAGGCTGGAAGGCGGGCAGCAGCAGTGTGCATGCTGATGGTGGCTTCCTCTCCCACACTAGATACTCAGTGCACGCTAGACACAGACTGCCCGCCGGCTCAGGCTTGTATCAGTGGACACTGTAAGGATCCATGCAAGCTACCAGGTGCGTGTGGTGAGCGTGCCCTCTGCCAAACCATGGCACACATGGCTGTGTGCTCCTGCCCACAGTGCTATGTTGGGCAGCCACAGGTAGCCTGTATTCCAGATCCTGCCTGTGTTACCACCACGCAACCATCTGTTGGGAGTCAGTGCAGCCAGGACAGTGACTGTGAAGAGCAGTTAGCTTGTGACACAGTGCAGGGCACTTGCTTTGATCCCTGTGTTCAAGTTGCCATTTGCAAGAACAATAAGAAGTGTGAAGTCAGGAAGCACAGTCCCACTTGTATATGCAAAAATGGTTTTGTGATAAATTCAGTGGGCGAGTTTGTGTGTGCTACAGAACCGATTGAGTGCAGACGAGATGAGGAGTGTGCCAGTAACCTGGCCTGCATCGATGGCCAGTGCAACAGCCCCTGTGCTGTAGGAAGCCCCTGTCCACCCAACAAGCAGTGCGACGTGCTCAACCATCGCCCTATCTGCATCTGTCTCAAAGACTGTACGCCTTCCATTACGATCTGCCTGAAGGATGATGGGTGTGCGCCAACAGAAGCATGCATCTCCTACCAGTGTGTGGACCCCTGTGCCTCACATGGCTGCCCTGGGAACAGCCCATGTTACGTCGAAGACCACAAGCCCCTCTGTAAATTCTGCCCTCCGGGCTTTACTGTAGATCCCAACTTTGGCTGCGTCAAAGGTAAAGCTCAGAGCTGGGTGCCACGCGGCCCTGGCTGCTGCTACTTATGTATTAACCCGACTGAGCGGTGGTGGACATTAGTGGCTGTAGTCTTTTCAATAGCAAGCCACCTTGACTAACCTCCAAAGAGGGGCATTTGGCAGGACTTGAACACTCTCCTGTGGAATTTTTTGTCCTTTGCTTAGTGAAATTAGTGTTTTCGTGAACAGTTTCAACAGTTCATGAACATCTATACTATGTAAATCACTAAGCAGATGGCTCACCTTCATCAGAGAGATCATTAGTGCTGACAAATGTCTCTGGAGTAGACTAATAAAGTATTCACATCCTCATGTATTGCAATCTTGTTTGCTAATATATAATTTTTTGAATTAATTGAGCGAATGATCAATTGCAAGTCAACTTTTATACTCACCCTGAAACTAGATCCAGTGATTTTTCACATCTGGATAATTCCTGAGAACTACAAAGTACCACCACAAAGACCAGCTCAGTTGTAGTTCAGCTTAGAATTATGACAAAGACTGACGCAGTGACTGTATCTCTTCAGTATTTACTGCTACTACTACCTGAGAACATGAAACAGTAATGTTTCTTCATAAACCTATTATATATTTTATTCACATTTTCATATTTTGCATGTATTCACAGACATAGATACTCCCACTCCCTCCACCACTCCTACCACCACCACCACCACCACCACCACCACCAGATCTTCGTCGCAGTGCCGCAGTGATGATGACTGCGGCACTCCCAAACACTTGTGTCTCCAGGGTTACTGCTCTGACCCTTGCCTAGATGCCTGTGGGACACTTGATTGTTATGCTTCACGTGGCTCACATGGCCAGATTAGAGTAATGTGTATTAATAGAACCAAAACACACCACCCTACTACCACATCCCCACCTGATGACAAAGGAAAAACCCTCATTACCCCAGGCACCTCTTCACATTTGACCCCAGCATCTACTCCAGCCAGTCCACAAACCACCCTTGCCATATCACAACCATTTACACCAAAACCCACCCTTCCAATCCAAACACCAGCACGACCTATTTCCACTAGGAAACCCTCAACAACTACACCAGGACAAAACACTCATTTGAAAACCACTATATCCAGGATACCCATTACATTTACCCCAAGCACCTCACCCAAACCCTTTAGATTTACGCCAGACACCTCACCAAAACCATTAACAACTCACAGGCCATCAATTTCCAGACCTCCAGTTGTAGCCACTTCACCAACCAGGAGACCACCAGTTCACTCTTCTTCCATTCCATCCACTACACCCACTCCTGTCCATCCCATAACTCAGCCTCCTCCTTCTGTCACTACCACTACCAGTGCCACTGTTTCTAAAACCTTGACCAAAGGGTGCACAAGCAGTGTAGAGTGTCCCAGAAAACTTACATGTGTCAAGAACCAGTGTGTAGATCCATGTAAGCTGTCCAGCCCATGTGGTAGTAGATTTGTGTGCCAGGTTATCAGCAATAGGTTAATGTGTCAGTGTCCCACAGGCTCAACTCTAGGTTCCCAATGTCCCCCAGGTAATATGATGTAAAGTGCCCCACACCTCCCAGTTGTGTGTCCAGCTTTCATATGGCTTGGTTGGTCACTAGATATTGCTCTGCTGAATTCTTAAACATGGCTTGAGGAAAAAGCAGTAATGAGAACTTCCCTGTCTGACTCCTGATAGACATGCATACAGTTTATACTTTCTTCAGTTGATGATTAAGAATTTCAGCATCCTTTGCCATTTTTAAAGCTTGAGTCTTCAGCTATCCAAGGATCATTAAAATGGCATTGTCCACTGGTGACAGTGATGGACAATAATTAATGAGATTTTATCATTTAGTTTAGTCAAGACAAATTAATGAAATAATGTTACATGCTTGTTAGCTACAGTTGTTTTCCATCATTGGTACCTTCCTCCTACATACTGTAGGGAAGCTTTTGGCATCCTCCCTCCCTCCCTCCCTCCCTCCCTTCTCCCATTATATTAATATCCCAACACTTCCTACCATAAACACAAAACCAAACCTACTACTTTTTATGGTGTCTGATGTATTTGTATGCAGTATCTTGTTTTGTCTGTCATCATACTTCTGTGTCTGTTCTTTGTCCGCAGGTGTGATGTTGCCTGTCAAAAAAATTTAATCTTCTTACTGTTTATAATAAGGAAAACTGCATAGTTAATGCATAATTTTATGCCTTACCCTAATTCCAGGTTTGCTTTGTACTGGCTTCGGTATTAACCTCTGGTGAGAAATGGAAAGCTGCAATAACCCAGGAATAATTAACACCATAGAAAGCTTGTTTTTCTTGTTACTGATGAAGAGTTTAACCCCACTGCTTGTTGTTTGTTTGTTTGGTTTTTTATGTGTGTGTATATGTGTATGTGTGTCTAACCAGCTGGGTCATGTCGCCTGCATTACTGCGTTTAATGTAGGTGTGGTAGTATGGGACTGGCATCTTGTTGGAGGATATTAACATCCGGCTTGAACAAGGTTGACCTACTAAAATGGTGCACCTTGGAGGGTAGACTTCTCCTGCATATTGTTAATAACTTTTTATATGTTTTGCCACAAGACACCTCACATATATTAGTTATTAAGGTTCATAGTTCATGTGGTTATGCATTTTCCCTAATGGGTATTGTAACAACCCACAGAGGTAGACTTACTTGTGGTTGTTCACCCCTGCGGTCTGCCCTGCTAGCCTATCCCATTGCACCCTCGGCATGCCTCATATTCTGCCTGCCTAGCATGATATTGTAAACAGTGTGTTGTGTGTATGCTCATGTATTGTATTTGTGTCTACTTGTTATATTTTTTACATGCTTAAGTGTATTGTGTTTGTGATTACTTACTTTACAGGGTGACATCAGGTATAGTGTACCATGCACATTTTTGTCACAAGTTGAAGGTAAACTAATAAATATACGCAGTAACCTGTATGAACCTCAGAATCTCAAAATAGTCAACAACATACTCCAGAGCTACATAATTTACCATCTCCCTTACTTTTTCTTTTAAATTCTTCCATTTTATACATTTGACATTACCTGTATCCAACTACCCATTTATACGTGCTCATCAACAAATGTTGCCAACTGCATTAATTTTTTACATGTACCTGTGCTTCTGATATACTGTACACACCTCCCAACATTATGTAGTACTGCACAATTCTCTGAAATGTTTACAGAAAATTCCTACGTTTTACAGTTATGAATTGAGTGCACGTCTGACAGTATTTTTAGGCGTAAGAATGCAGTAATCAGTGAACTATTAACATGTAGGTTTCATAATAATTTACCATATGATGATGGTCACTGTCGGATAGTATATTTAAGTGGAATGCAGAACTATTGTAATAATGTTAAGTACTTCATTTTTGACTGCTTCTTCTTTGGGTGCAAGGCTTAAGTATGCTGTATTGTAACCATATCTGCTTTCTACATTGTTGGTTAGGGTGCCTGATATCAGTGATTACTCCAGTCATTGAAATCCAGTCAATGAGTGAATTATTGTATGTAATCAGTGATTTATCATTCATTCTGATGGAGATAAGAATCTGTATGAAATATTCATTGATGGATATTTCATGTTCTTAGATGATAGTTTTGGTATTCCGAAGTACTATCAATGATGTCAGGAGGTTGCTACCATGTACTTTAAAAATTATATCATATAAAATGTATTCTCTTCCCTCTCCCTCAACTCTTCATACCATCTGCACTTCGCTGTGGCCTCATCTCAACCTGCCATGGCTTTATTGGACCATGACCTCCGTCTGCTGTGGCCCCATGTAACTGGCCTCTGGTTGGTAATGATCCCCTCATGCATTGTCTGGCCTGCTGTGTGACCATTGGTGGTGTGACCTGGCAACCTGGTTTATCTTGAACAGCGGTTGGTTGCCGCGATGACTCTAACTGTCCAACCAGCCTGGCTTGCATCAATGAGAAGTGTCAGAATCCATGTGTGGCTCGGAATCCTTGCAGCACTAGGGAAGACTGCATGGTGGAGAATCAGAAGGCCACATGCATCCCAGGTGAGTACCATGGACATGTATGATGTTCTTACTAAACAACCACAGCCATTCCAACACTTACTTCCACATGCACTTCTTGCTTTACACTCCAAAAAGCCTTCCATGCCTGTATCCTAGCATGTGGCATTGGATGGGGGCAGGTCACTTCTCTCATGAGAGTGCTTTTCCTCGGCCCTATGAATTGGTTACTGTACCTTTCTAAATCCACAAAACACTGCTTGAACACATGCATTAAAGCTGCCCACTCATGTCAGGCATCTACAAGCAACTGCTACAGTCAGTATAGACAGTATTCATACATAGCTATATCCATGACTCAGACTGTACTTCTGGTTTCTTGTCAGTGCTATCAGTTTTTGGCCCCCTCTGTGTGTGTGTGTGTGTGTGTGTGTGTGTGTGTGTGTGTGTGTGTGTTTTTTCAGGAAAATAGACACCAAGCTGTATTAGGGCTTCTATGAAATTTTAACATATTTTTGTTGTCTTGAATATCCTACTGCTCTTCCATTTCATTATTTCAGTATTCTTTTTGTTCTTTCCATGTGTCTTTCCTGCCTTATAATTTATCAGTAGTACTTGCATTTGCATACTTCATGTTTAGTCTCCAAATTGTTATGTGTTCTTTGTTGCTAGTCCCTTTTTTTTTTTTTTCTTTTTTTTTCCCCCCCCAAGAAATTGATAGTTTAGTGATCCTTTTTGCATAATATTTCTCTCAGTTACATATTGCCACTTTGTGACTTTCCTGTGTGTACATACTGTAGTTCCCCTGGTGACAGTACCTACTTCATATTCATTTTGGGAATCTTTACTACTACTGGCTTGTGGGCCTTTTTTAGTCATATTGTTCTGTTATAGAGATTAGAACATTTCTCTTGGATTATGTAATATACTTTTTCTGTTACTTTACTTTTTGCATAGTCATCAGCAGGCCTTTGTAGGGAAGCTAATATATCCCTCCCTCCATCCCACTACTTTTCTGCCCCACTTTGCCCTGGCCTCAGTCGGTTGTCGCAGTAACACGGATTGCCCCATTACTGCCGCCTGCTACAACTCGGAGTGTCGTTCCCCATGTGAAGTGAGAAATCCATGCCATGGCGGGGAACGATGTGAAGTGCGTGATCACATTCCCTTCTGCATCACAGGTATGGGGCAGTAGCCAGTGTCTGCTCCATCCAGTTCATGTCGAACTGTAACTAGTAACTCATGAAAACAGCTTCCTTAGAATGCCACTGTCCTTAAGATGCCAGCCCACAAAAATTCACCATTAGGTGAATACTGTGTAACTGGCTTTTAAATCCTAATTTATTACTACCACTGCCAAACTAAAAATTAACCTTGGACACATGCAATTTCCTTAACTTGTCACTTTAGAGCAGCTCACATAAAATGCAAAAAGTTTAGCGAAGCACTTTCCAAATACAGTGCCTTTATCACAAGGTCTGGCTGGTCTGCTTAACAGATTTAGTTTTGTAATCATTTCAATATAGTGCTTATATCATGCATTCTGAATATAGACTCTTGTACTTGTCATCTTGAGTAAACATTACAGAATTTGGTTCGTCAGTGCTCTTCTGCCCTGATTTATTTTTAAAAGCTTCTAGCATTCAGTGCCTCCTGCAGTATTGAAATTACTAACTGTCTCTGTTGTTCTTGTATATTCCAACTCCTATTTACTTGCAATTTCTTATTCTTTCACCTCTTGTACATCATAATATTGTACAGTTACCATATACTGTATTGAATCACTTTATATGTAGTTATCATGTAGTGGAGTGTGCTGTTCTTACCTTTGGCATACCTTGCAGTAGAGATTCCATTACTGTAGGCTTGTTTTTTGTATGTGATCACAGGCTGATTTGGGCATATGGTCATGTTCCTAAACTCACTGAATCCAGTGACATCTTTAAGTGCTGTAATATGTTCATGCTACTTTTAGATTATTTTTGTTGAGCTTAGTAGAGACATCTTGTATTGAAGGGATAAATGAATGCTGTATCTGACCTTTTCAATTTGGTAGTTATTCCTGTGCTGAATGAAGTCATCTGTAGATAGCAAGTATAGAGCATGAATGATGTTGTAGGGTTGAAGGGGTTAATATGTGTGCCAAATGTGCCTGTGCTTGTAGCTTTTGTTATTTGGCCATTTCTGTACTTTATCTACTGTTTCATATTACTAAACCTTTACAGTTACAGTCATATGTAATGTTCATTGCTTCATTCACTTGTGTCCCACTTGTAAATGGGTTGAAAGCATTTAATCCTGCTAATGAAATTTAACCATCTTAACATTACTGAATAATGACATGACTGTTTAAGATTTTTGCTGGGCTGTGAGGGGAGTCATTGAATTTCTCATGCAAGGTTGTATTGTGTTTCTTAATCACAAGCAGCCATTCATATGTCTCATGAAAGGCCGTTTTGTATTTTCAATGTTGTACCGTGACATGAGAAATGAAATTGTGTGCCTCATCTCGGCTGAGACTCTTCTTTGAGAACACACAAGCATCCACTGAGACTAGAAGAGACTACAGTAGTCATTTGTGGCTGACTAGGAAGAGTATATTACTGTTTTCAGCATCGCATTTTTTCATTTTTCGTGGTAACATGGGATGAAATCTCAAGATGTTTTTAAGTAATGTAAACCCTCACTATATGCGACTTCATTAAACCAAATTTCAACACTATCAACCACCATTACTATGGTGGATAACGCTATTATACTTGCATATTGAACCTTGGGTCAATATAAGAAAAGGAAATGGCTGCCTGACTAAATGAAAGGAAAAAAAAAAATTCTTTATGCCCTTTTCCTTGTTTTTTTGTCTATTACTGATTGAAAATATTGAATATGTTTGTTTATCTTGTATCAGAGTACTTAGTATAAACCCACACAAAATTTAAATAAAGCTGTGAACATGCATAATTTTGTTAGGTGTCCACTGAACAAGATTTAATGTATACAGTATTGAACCTGGATTTGACAGAGTCCCCTCACCAAACATTGGCTGTATCAAACTACTGTTTTGGCCTCATCGTCACTCTTCCCCCCAGTTAACTCAGCATTGAGGGTTTACTGTTTATCTTATGCCAGCCTTTGAAAAGTTGGTGTACAATATATGATGCTTCTTATCCTGTTGAAAGTGCAGCATCAGTAATAAGTCTACTGTACAGTACTTTGAGTCTATTGAACAGACAAAAACTGATTAGTGACCCAAACCATGCACTTATCATTTTCTCAGTTATTTGTTAATTCCTTACTAGTGCTGTTTTGTACAGTTAAATATCTAGCACTGTTTACTCTGCACACAGTGACACTGCTTTAAACTTCAGGACTGACTACTCTACTTTGAATCTGAGAAATTAAGACCTAGTACCAGACCAGACAGACAAAGCTATCAACCCCAGAGTTGCCCCACAGAGCTAAGCCCTGTCCAAGATAAGGGTTGTCTTGATGGCAGAGTGGATGTAAGTTTGAGCAAGTCTGAGTTCTGAGGGCACCACTGACATACACACAGACTCAGGGTGCGAGAGCCATGGCGACTGCCCACTTGATGAGGCCTGTTTCTCCGGCCACTGCATGAACCCATGTGTCATGACGGAGGCCTGTGGTTTAGATGCTGACTGCAGGGCTGTTCAACATGCCCCTCAGTGCTCCTGCCCCCCAGGCTACACTGGCAACCCCATTGTCAGGTGTTCCCCAGTCCCTCAAACAGGTAACTGGCTTATTCTTGGACTTACGGCCACAATACAGACCCATTCCATCCAGTGACGTACTGTATTTATAATTCTATTCTTGCTTCCATTATAGTTTTATGTAGCTTAAAAAGAGTCCCCTACTAGTCAAGGAATTCATAGGGACTTTACCTAACCCCTTGATTTCAGAGTTCCTCTCAAAATCTGGATAAAATCAACTGAAGATAGCAAGAGTATTAAAAAAAGAAATAGATTCAAGAGGTTAACCCACTGAAACCAGGGATGTCTTTTTCAGTTTTGTTCTTGCAATATTTTATTGAGTTTAGGATAAGCTGTCTAAACTGGATGGGTTACATATAGCCTTAATAAGCCCCTCAATTAGGAGAGGCCTTTCCTAAGTTTAATAAAATCATCTGGTAGCAGCAAGAATAAACTAAAAAGGATATCACCTAGATTTAAGTCTTTAAAACTTAGAGTTCAAAAATGTGCACAAGCTCCCATTTTCTCCAGTAATGTTTAAAACAGATAATAATTATGACAGCATAGGTCTGACCTTTGTATTATTACTGACTTTGTAAAGTAGGATGCAGACTGGTCACATATAACCATTGTTAATATTCCATAAATGTCATAAAAAATTCAGGTCTTGGTTACTCCCTTGTATTTCTCAGCTTTGACCTTTCAGCCATTATTGATGAAACTACCAGACTGTGGGGACTTGTCAGTCCCTGTGACAATACTTGCCTACACTTTCATCTCACTTATGTCTGTCTGGAGGAGTCTCACATTTCTTGCAGCCACTTTAATCTTGCTTTATTTTACTAGCATGCCCTAAACCCTTTGCTAACAGTAATTAGCCATTACTCATACCAATTAATGGTAAATTTACACCTTTTTTAAATGATGTTGATGTGACTTCCCTGCTGCTTAGTTGGAACTGTAGCAAAGTGTAATAGTCATCAGGTAGAAGAGTAGATACCAGATTGAAAAAAAACAAGTGTACTGTACATAATTACTCAATTACCAGTGAATACATTTAAGGAAGGAGGTGTTTAGCTGTATTTAAATGTGTGTGTGTATATATATATATATATATACACTCAACCCTTGGCTATCACGGGTTCCGCTATAGCGTATCTCGCTATCACGCCTATGTAAAAAACTACCCAAATACCTTTATCATGCACTAAATGCCCGCTATCGCGCACCGGAAATGCTCAAAATTTTCAAGAAGGCCGGGCTCTGGTGCTCCGCCCAGCCAACAAAAGCTTCACTCCGTGATTGGTCGTGTGACGTCAGCGCCAGCCAAGCGCTGATTGGCCGTCCGACCGAGTCTCCTGCCCGCCAAACCATTCAAGTGCGCACCCTCAGACCGTGAACAGTGACAGCGAGAATAATAACCTTTTTTATGATATGACCATGGCCAACGTACCCCCTCCCTGTCCTACTACCATCACCCAACATAATGCTGTGGCACCTGGCAGGGAAATAAAGAAAAGGAAGAACTTAAGTTATGCAGATAAACTGGAAATGTGAAACTTAGACGATGGAGAGACCAAGCGAAGTGTGGGGAAGAAATATAACAACAGTGAATCAACTGTGAGGGGTATTTATAAGAATCATGATCACATCATAAAACATGCTCATTTTTGGACTATTGTATGTTAATATGTGGTACAAAATGGGTATCTTAGGGGTAAAGATTGAGGTCATGGCACCAATTAGAATTATTTCCATAAGTTCTTCAATTCGGCTATCACGGTTTCAGCTATAGCACAGCCATAGCAGGACCAATTGGGAGTGATAACCGAGGGTTGAGTGTACATATATATATATATATATATATATATATATATATATATATATATACACACACACAAACTGTATATACATACAGTAATCCCTGTACTTTCCTGATGCCCATTTTCCAGACACCCAATTACTGGACATTCTGGGCCTGGACCTTAGGAACTCAAAAATGGCCAAAAAAAAAGAAAAAAATCCCCCCAAAATCCAAATTTTTTCCCACCCTTAATTTGAAATTGCCGCAAATCGCCGAACAGTTGGTTTACACCATGGCCCCTTCACCCCTTCCTTCCTCCCCCCTCCCCCCTCCCCTCTCAGGATTGCCGTTTGGTATTTTTCATTACCAGATGTGGGCCAATTTGGCTGTGAAAAATTCGTTTGGTAATGAATCAGAATAATGCATTACCAAACGGATTTTTCACATGTATGAGGATACACAGGATGGAGATGGTGGATTGGTTGCTCTCTCTGATTAATCTCCTAGCCTACATATAATGAAAATAATCAACATGCTTTTAATTATAAGGAGAGTGATTACATGTATTTCCTCTTGTATATATAATTAGTGAAGAATAAATGCTAGCTTTACGAGTTTGGTAATGAAAAGTTAAATTTAGTAATGAAAATTGAGGAGTTTGGTAATGTGGCCGTTGTGATCTGGCAACTCTGTTTCCCCGTCATCAACAGTTACTGCCTAACTTCGATGGTGAGTAGATGCTTATCGCAGTGGAAGCCACATGTGCTCATTTTTTGTGAATAAACTGCAATACCTCATCACTAGACCACACGGGAATTTACAGTGTTGTGCAGTGTTAAGAAATTAGAACTTGGAGTGCAAAGGATCAACTGTGGACTGCAAATTGGCAGTCGAAACTGGCGGTTGAAACTGCTGTGATGCAGTTAGGAACAATGTGCAGTGTTAAACAATTATAACTCACAGTGCAAAGAATTAAGTGCAGCACAACACTGGAGTACTGTACGTGCTTCAAGAGCATTTTCACCACTGCCAAATCCGTAGAAAAGGCAGCCTTAGACATGCTGTAAGTTCCCTGGCTGAGGTACAGTCACTTCTAATTCTTCATTCTTTGGTTCCTTTTCATTTATTTCATGCTTTATGTCCATTATTGGTGTGAATAGGGTCTTAAATAGATTTAAATAGGTGCTATACATGTCCGGTAGGTAGTTATTTAGGTGGCTTTCAAAGTTAGGCTGGGTTAGGGTCCTTAAGTACCAGTCCAGGAGCCAGGGGCCCACTTTCCGGACAGGACCACTTTCCGGACATGCCTTTGCATCTGTTACATCGGATAGTTGAGGGATTACTGTATGTATATATATATATATATATATATATATATCCATCTATCTATCTCATCTCATCTCATCTCATCTCATCAGCCGTTTGGGTGTCCACTGCAGGACCAGCCTATCCCAACCGAAGTAAGGACAATACAGCCTATGTGTCTCTGCCAAGTGGCTTAGGCAGTCTGATAGAGATTGTATGTAGGGTGAGAAGTGCTTGTAAGTGTAACTGTAGTGCTGGAGTGACTTTGGATGTTTGTGTAGTCTATGAACCAAGTGTAATTGGCCCACATAAGCTGACTGGGTGCAAGCATACTTTATAGTATGCGACACTGGTTCAACCACAGCACCCCTTATGTCCGCCAAAGCAGTACATGGCTGGAAGAACGCTCCCAAAGTTTATTACTCTGGCAGGGCGCATACCTCGTTCTTCAGTATACGAGAACGCACACTTTACCACTGTATCACAGAGGCTCTATATATATATATATATATATATATATATATATATATATACTGTATTACACATTTTTTCTTATCTGCTACATCCCAAACTAAAGATTCTCTACTTCTCAGCACCCTAACCACTTCCCTCTCCACTTTTTCCTTGCTTTGTTGTTCTATAATCTCTTTCAAATTTACATTTCCTTCCTGAATTTTCTTCCACCCCTTATGTTGCTCCTTGATTTCTTTAATGTGCTCATACTGTATTCTTGATTTGGATTCATACTCATCTAGTTTGTTTTTCATCCTGTCCCTTTCTTCTTCTAACCTCTTATTCTCCCTCTTAAGCTAATTTATTTCATTAGAGGCTGATTCATTGCTCACTTTTAATTCAGTAACTTCCCTTTCTTGTTCGTCACTGCGTGTACAAATTTTTTTCATTTTATTCCTTAAACTTTTGATCTCGTTTTCATGCTTTATGGTCCGTTCCTGTAACTCTTTAATTACTGCCCATACCTTTTTTATCTCCTGGACATTCCTCCCCTCTGTTTTCTCAACACCTGCTATTCTTGTTTGGTTCAACTTAATACTTCCATTTCCTACATCCTCTTCAGAGAGGCCCTCGAACTCTCTCTCGCCACTTGTTAACATTGCACTGTCCCTTTCCGCCATGATTCAGCCATATGGAGACTTTCTATTTTCACTATATCTTGTTCTTTTTGTGACCAAAACCGCATTTTTTTTTTTTTTTTTTACTGTCCAATGGAACCACCACTCACATACTCATTAACATGATCACGAATAGGCTGGTCTTCTTTTCGTCACTGATTTTGCGATTATTTCTCCACGATCCAGGAAGAGCTCCATCTCTGTCGGCAACCTGTGTGTGTGTATGTATGTATTTATGTATATAGGTACACCCTGGTTTAACCCCTACACCGCGGGCATGTTTACCGATGTTTTGCGTGTGCCGCGAGGTTATTCGGGCTCCGACAGACTCTCAAAAAATATTTGCCAAAAATCAGTTATTAGTCCTAGAATATTAAAATTATATATGCTTATGGCACATACCTTCAGCTTTCTCCTGGAATGTTTGTTGAGCCTTCGTCAGTTACCGTAGGACTTGTGGAGACCTCTGAAGTTGGGTAACGAAGTCTCCACTTTACACTTCCCGACAACCCGTAATATGATTACCACAGCCAGATATTAACACTATAAACACTACTCTATGATTTTCAAGTAGTTTGGGATCCATACTCAAAAAAAAAAAAAAACACTGTGAAAGCAATGAAAATTATGAGCGCGTCTGACCGCTGCACTTGCGCTAGTTTGCTCTTGGTACTCTGTCATTTATTATTCATAAAACCCCTCACACTTTATATTTCTATTACTATATAACACTTATATATATCTGCAGTCTTTATCCATAAGTTTCCTTCAGTAGTATTAGTTTATTGTCACTGTAGGGATTCAGTTTCTTTCAGTAAATACGTAGCATTCACTTTCTTGTCCTGTATACCAGCATTGAGAGTGAATGTCACTTTCATCTTCACTCTCATAACTCATAGTATTCAGACATGCTATAGTGAAACATTCACTTTCATTACTCCTAGGGTATATACTCGTATTCTTATAACACTAGGCCTACTCATTTACATTTCTATTTACGTTCTCTATTTTATTTACGTTATTTACATTTCTATTTTATTTACGCTGTGTTATGCACTGTCACTTGAAGTAACTTATAAAACTATTTTCCATTGTTCACGTATATTTACATTCATTACTTTCACTTGCTGTTTACACATTATTTACACATTATTTACAATTCCACTTGCACTGTTTTACTCAATAGAAAGATCGTAGTCACTCTTTTATCAATTGTCAGCCCTTTACCTCTTTCCACACGAGGTTTAGTAGGGGGTAAAGGTCACAGGGCCCTTTGCATGGGGGTGAAAAAAGGCCCTGAAGTCAGCAAAAGGATGAGCCGTACCTCCTCTTCGGAAGATGAGAGAGAACTGATAAAGGAGGGCCGGCCCGGGTTGAGGCCTACTTAGGGGTTATTCAGTACTACCAACGTAGCTCTTGAAACAGCTATGTATTTCACTGAAATGATTGACAGGAAATCTAGACAATACATTATAAATTAGGTAGTTCCAGGTGAATGTAAATATCACTTAGGCTTCTCCCTTCCCTCCTTATATGTATATTTATTACGAAAATAGATTATATGGCATATTTCAAGGGGGAAAAAACATCGAAAATTAGCAAACGAGTGCACGTGAGGTGTTGTCAGGTGATAATTAGCCAATTCCAGGTGTATGGCACTCTCACTTACCTTATTTCTTTCTTGTATATATTATTTGGTATAAGAATAGGGCATAGGGCTTATTTCAATGGATGAAATCAGTGAAAAATTCCAGGGAAGATTTACTTAGCGTAGCACGGCCGGGCAGGTGAGAGGATAGTGTAATGGAGGGGGGGTAGGGAGGGGAGTCAAGAACGAGGAGAAATGGCTAAATTGTCAACAATGGATGGGAGTACAGATGAGATTAGGAGTGCTGACTAGTGTTGGACATTGGCAGTACTGATAGATGATACAAGCCCCCACTTGGAAGCCCGGGTGAATTCAAAATAACACAGAATCACAAAAGCGACGCCCCGCGGTATGATCCCTTGCTCCCAAGCGTCACGAAAGTGACGCCCCGCGGTTAAGGGGTTAATGATGCAGTTGGTTAAGTAAAAACCCATTGTTAGGCAGGGTATTGTATCTTGGGGTAGATTTAACATGTGAAATATAGGGATGTGTTTTGAGCCTTGGATTTACCCATCAGCCGAGTCCTAAACCCACCCAAATGAGTCCAAAAACAAGTGTAAAGCCAATCTGAATGGCCTAAAAGCTGTAAAAGAAGTTAACCAAAGCCTAACACCTGTAAATAACTCACTAAAACCAACAAATGAAATCTGAAAATTGTCAAATATAAGTCTGGAAAAAAATCATGCCTAGTAATCTGTACCCAAAATTACAATGTTCACCCCACCTATAGTTAAAACACTTTAAGTCTAAAAACAGTTTATAAATCAACCTAAACACAATTTTAATCTAAGATATCATCAAAATTGTTAAAAAGAAAAAAAAAAATTGTTAAACCGGGGTTAGCCATTGTTAGGCAATGAATGGTGGTATTTCTACTCTTATCGTTAAGCCGGGGTATCGCATCTAGGGGTATCGTATATCGAGGTATTACTGTTTATATAATATACTGTGTATATAAATATATATACAGTAATCCCTCTACTATCCGATGTAATAGAGCCAAAGGCATGTCCAGAAAGTGGTCCTGTCCGGAAAGTGGGCCCCTGGCTCCTGGACTGGTACTTAAGGACCCTAACCCAGCCTAACTTTGAAAGCTACCTAAATAACTCCCTACCGGACATGCATAGCACCTATTTAAACCTATTTAAGACCCTTGGTTCCTTTTCATTTATTTCACGCATTATGTCCATTATTGGTGTGAATAGGGTCTTCATGATGATGATGATGATGATGATGAAGAAGACCCTATTCACACCAATAATGGACATAATGTGTGAAATAAATGAAAAGGAACCAAAGAATGAGGAATTAGAAGTGACTGTACCTCAGCCAGGATACTTACAGCACATTTGTGGCCGCCTTTTCTAAGGATTTGGCAGTGGTGAAAATGCTCTTGAAGCACGTACAATACTCCAGTGTTGTGCTGCACTTAATTCTTTGTTATAATTGTTCAACACTGCACATTCTTCTTAACTGCACCATGCCAGTTTCAACCACCCATTTGCACTCCACAGTTAATCCTTTGCACTCTAAATTCTAATTTCTTAATACTGCACAACACTGTAAATTCCTGTGTGGTCTAGTGGTGAGGTATTGCAGTTTATTCACTGTTTATTCACAAAAAAATGAGCACGTGTGGCTTCCATTGTGATAAGCATCTACTCGTGATCAAAGTTAGGCAGTAACTGTTGAAGTGTTGGTGACGGGGAAACAGAGTTGCCAGATCGCAACGGCCATATTACCAAACTCCTCAATTTTCATTACCAAATTTAACTTTTCATTACCAAGTTCGTAAAGCTAGCATTTATTCTTCACTACTTATATATACAAGTGGAAATACATGTATTCCCTACGTGTCAAGTGGGGTTGGTGGAGGATTAGTGCCCCTCCCTGTAAAACAATTAACTCTAAGCCCTTGGCCACCCCGTCTGGGATACATGGCGTCTGGCAATGAATGAATGAAACATTCTTATAATTAACTGCATGTTGATTATTTTCACGCTATGTAGGTTAGGAGATTAATCAGAGAGAGCAAATAATCCACCATCTCCATCCTGTGTATCCTCATACATGTGAAAAATCCGTTTGGTAATGCATTATTCTGATTCATTACCAAACAAATTTTTCATTCCCAAACTAGCCCACATTTGGTAATGAAAAATACCAAATGGCAACCCTGAGATGGGTGGGGGGAGGAAGGAAGGGGTGAAGAGTCCTTAGTGTAACAGCTGTCCGGCACCTCGCGGCAATTTCAAATTACAGATGGGAAAAAATTTGGATTTTGGGGGGATTTTTTCTTTTTTTGGCCCTTTTTGGGGTCCGAAGGTCCAGGCCCACAATGTCCGGTAAGTGGGGTGTCCAGAAAGTACGGGGATTACTGTATATACTGTATATAGATATAGATATGTATATATATATATATATATATATATATATATATATATATATATATATATATATATCTATATATATATATATATATATATATATATATATATATATATATATACATGTATGTAGGCAGTGGCTCAATCGGTAGAGAGGTGGCCTGCAGTCTTAGTGGACCCAGGTTCAAATCCCAGCTGGGGCAGGGAACAGTTTAAGGATTTGAATTTCAAAAAAATCAGACTTTACTGATCTACCAGAAGACTTGCCGACATGTCGCAAGAATACCCCCACTGATACCAATACACCAGTCCTGTATGAGACAGCCTTAGCAAGTATTAAATGAGGAAGGTGGGTTTTAGCGCCAAAATGGTGACGTGCTGAGGTGTTTGATATGTAGGAGGACTACTGGGCCTTGACAGCAGGCTGTGAAGCCTATGCCCAGAGTCGGACACATAAAAAACAAATATACACACACACACACATATATATATTTATTATATATATATATATATATATATATATATATATATATGTATATATGTATTTATATATACATATACAGTATATATATATACATATATATCTACATATATATATATATATATATATATATATATATATATATATATATATATATATATATATATATATATATATATACAGGGTGTAACACAATGTATGACAAAAACTTACCCCAATGATCAATCATGTAATTTTGAGTATATTTTGTTCTATAGACATATGCTCTCTGCGACCCCAGTTCAGTACCCAGCATTCGGCTGTTTAAATGTTTCATGGCTTGAATGTGTCATTGTTTGGGAGCTTCGGAGGGTGATGGGAGACACGTATTATTAGCTTATACTGTACTGTACATGAAAATCCCATATCCTGTCAGTACAAACAAGATGTAAGAAGAAACTTTACATAGTCTATTGATTCTTTAACATCGTCATGCATTCCTGCAATTCTTTTGCACAAATCGATTGTAATTAAGGATTAAATTCAAATTTTATGGATTGCAAGAGAGTAGGGAGGGAGGAGAGGCTGGTGTGTTGTTGCCAGTTATGGAATGTTTGGTTTGTGAGATATTGCTGCCAGCATTATTGTAACACCTACAACTCATTCATTGAAAAAACACTATTGTAAGGCAAGATTAGCATCACTTTAAGCCAGGAAGAATGTTATTTATTACAGTTTTTCTGCTGCAAGTAAATGTGGCATCATAGGTTATCTCCTCTATTCCCTAGCTGCAGCACTGGTATTACCATCACAGAATCCATTAAAATAGACTACAGTATCTGCATATTCTTCATGGCTGTACATATGTGGCATGCTGTTTCATGAACAAGTGAAGCTGAACCCAGTGAACAACTGAACATGGAGAATAGTATTTAAAGTGAGTGCCTCGCCTGCAAATCTTCCCGTTCAAATGACACTGTGTATGCAGGGTTGCCAAGTTCTTATCATCAGTCTCGCTAGTTTAGCCCTGAAAACTTGCTAGAATGTTGCTAGGTGGTAAACAGTGCAAAATATCACTAGAAAATACGATTGAATCTCTAGCATATCACCTGAAATGACGAAAATAACCAGAATGTAGCTAGATATCATGTTGCCAGATGTTGAATAGTGCCACTAGGTAGAAGCAAAAATAGGTCTAGCTGCAAAGTCATTAAATTGGCAACCTTACGTCACTATTCTCACGTCACCATCATATGAAAGAAATGGTGCCACATGTACTTGAAGCAGAGAAATTGTAATAAATAATAATATTACTCCTGACTTAAAGTGATGCTAGTCACTCTTTACAATAATATCTTTTTCATTGAATGAGCTGCAGGTGTTATGATAATGCTGGTAGCAATATCCTACAAACCAAACATTACATAACTTTCAACAACAAACCAGCCTCTCCTCTCTCCCTACTCCCTTGCAATCCATAAAATTTTAATTTAATCCTTTATTACAGTCGATTTGTGCAAAAGAATGGCATGAATGCATGATATGATGTTAAAGAATCAATAGACTTTGTAAAGTTTCTTCTTAAATCTCATTTGTACTGATAGGATAGGGGATTTTCATGTACAGTACGGTATAAGATAATAATACTCATCTCCCATCACCCTGCGAAGCTCCCACCGGATTACACATTCAAGCCACAAAACATTTACACTTAAACAGCCGAATGCTGGGTACTGAACTGGGGTTGCAGAGAGTATATGTTTATAGAACAAAATATACTCAAAATTACATGATAGAGCATTGATGTAAGTTTTTGTCATACATTGCGTTACACCCTGTATGTACAGTAAAACCTCGATTTAACAGACTTCAATAGACCGAAATTAGCTATTATCGGAATCGAGGAGCTACCGGACTAAACTCCTATATATCGGAATATGTCCTTTAAACCCAGAAGCAGTCTGGACTGCCTGACCACTTCAGCTATGTTCACCACAATAAGGTAAATAAAAGACATGTTTATCAGTGTACAGTACCGTGTATATATATATATATATATATATATATATAATGTACCATTTGATTAATGTAATGAAGGTATAACAGAGTAAGTACTGCAATGCTAGTGAAAACAGTTTATAAACCATTGGTGCAATCTAGATTAAGGTCTGATATATCGGAAAAAGTCTGGATTAGCAGGGGGAAGTCCAGATGTCACTTTTATCGGAATTTCGCTTTTTTTTGGAATGGCTTGGACCCCAATTAGTCCGTTATAGTGAGGTCTTACTGTATATATGTATATATATATATATATATATATATATATATATTGTTACGGAACAGAGAAAGATAACGTACACTTTCAGTGAGAATGCTAAAAATCACTACTGTCCCGTAAAGTTCCAGGTTCAAAACAAAAGAGTTAGGTAAAATTACAAGTTAAAGTTTAATGCTTAAACTAACAACAAAACATTCAGGACTCATAAGGATAATGTAATGGCAAATAAACAGGTTAAATATATGGTTAACTGCAATAGCCTCTATTAACACAAAATTAGCAAGAGTAAATTTATCTAAGTCAGCCCTGATAAAATGAGATACCAGATAATACTCAGTGAATGCCAGATAAATAATTACAGATACAAACTATCATCAAAAATGACTGACATAAAGATCCATACATGAATTACAAAAACTTCACCAGGCCCACAAATTAGACTTATGCTACACAGTACAAGAAAAAATACAACAGTTATACTCAAATTACACACAGCTGCTAGATGTTTGGAGATTTCTTGAGCACTCACAATAATAATATCTGTACAGGGGAGGACAGAGATATGAACAAAATGAGGAGCAGATCTAAGTGGCAATGATGCAGAGACTGAGCTCATTATATAGGGGCCGGCAGAGCCTGATACAACTTGTAAGAGGACGCGCAAATGAAAGCCATGGGGACAAAGAGATGACAATCCCGCAAAGTATAACAGAGATGTCGACTTACTCTACTATAACGGTAGAAGGGGGGGACTGAGGCAGAACACGCTCGTGATCAAACATGCAGCAACTGTGCGTTAAAATTACACAAAGGATGATGAAATCATAGGCTATGTAACAATATATATATATATATATATATATATATATATATATATCTGTTGCCAGATGCCATAATCCCATAAGGGGTGGCCATTTGACTTTGAGTTATTGGTTTTATGGGGAGGGGCACTAACCCTCCACCAACCTACTTGTTGACACATAGGGAGCACATATGGGTTGGTTATATGGTTACCACCCAGCGTTGTAAATGGTTTCTTGGCTTACAGGAAACCATTTGGCTTGTCACTCGATGTAAAGCCACTATAAAGGAAAGAAGAGCAATAAAAAGTGACAGGAATGATGAGAGATATAGGAAGAGAGGAGGGCAGGCACAGAAAAAGAATGATAAAGGCTAAGGAAAAAGTAGACAGTACTACATCATGTGAGTGGATGATGGTTGCCACCACCTACCACCATATATATATTTAAATATATATATATATATATATATATATATATATATATATATATATATATATATATATATATATATATATATATATATATATCTGTCTATCATCTCTATCTGTCTGTCTATCTATCTATCTATCTATCTATCTATATACTTAGCGGGGTTAGAATCCATCTGTACATTGATTATTAGTAATTTTTTTTTAATCAGTAATTTCACTCAGCATAAGAAGGATCTTGTACTGAAGGGGATAATTTACTGTTATTTGAGAAGAGGCAAACTCATTCTTGTTCCCCTACAGCCTGTACATGCGATTCTGATGATGACTGCCCTCGTGGTCATGGCTGTGATGGTTGCACCTGTAAACCACGTGAGTATTTATATGCATGTGAGACTTTTAGATACAGTTTCCCTTCTTTTAAACTGTCAGTTATGGCACCTTTACTCTGAATTCAGATTTTTTGTCTTGTCTTTTTAGGTGTACAAGCATGAGCTAGAGTTGTGCTTACTCTCTGGGAAGTCATAGTAATGGTTACACACTGAATGGAGAACCTGCTGTCCATTGTTAAAATGATAGTTTGAAGCTTAAACTACAAGGAGAACTGTTCACTGTGACACACACATAGCTCACGCAGTCCACAAAATCCCAAAACTACCAACAACAGGTCTGCATTTAGTATGAAACCCTAGCTCTGACTTATTTTCAGTCAGAGATAAGGGTAGAGGATGAGCACTATCATGCAGCGACTTCTTAACTTCCATACTCACCTCCCTATTTCTCATCACTGCTTTCAGTGAACCAACAACCTTCCTTCCCTGCTGTACCCTTTCACGCACTTCATCCCCCAAAGTTCCATCCTTACTCATCACACTACCCAAGTACTTGAATGCACTCACATTCTCCATATCCTCACCATCCAACCTCACTGTACATTCTGTGACTTCATTCCTCTCAAACACCATAACTTTACTTTTGTTTACATTAACTTTCAGCTTCCTCCTCCTACACACTGTCCCAAATTCATTCACCAAACCTTGCAACTCCCATTTATCTTCACTCAACAATACTGTATCATCAGCAGAAAGCAACACTGGAATCTTCCAAATCTCACCCTCATTCATTCGAGCCACCCCCACAACCACTGCCCTACCTTGCACCTCCTTCACAACACCATCCATATATATATTAAACAGCCATGGAGACATCACACAACCCTGTTTCAGTCCCACATTGAGATCAAAGAACTCACTCAGCTCACCATCCACTCGCACCGTAGCCCTAGCTCCTTCGTACATACTCTTCACAGCATTCAACAATTTCCCCTCCACCCCATATATTCTTAATACCTTCCACATACCTTGCCTATCTATTCTGTCATAAGCTTTCTCCAAGTCCATGAAGACAGCATACACTTTCTTTCCCTTCTCTAGATATCTGATCTACACATCCTTTTCCCTTCCTAAATCCCCCTTGTTCTTCTCCAACTAGCTCCTCTGTCATATGCCTAACCCTATCAATGAGTATTCTACCATATATTTTACCAGTCACACTAAGAAGGCAAATACTCCTATGGTTACCACATACTTCTCTCTCTCCTTTTCCTTTGTACAAAGGAACAATTATATCTGATTTCCAGTCCTCTGGAACCCTTCCCTCTTCCCAAGCCAATCTACACAACTTCCATATCCACTCCACAACAATCTCACCCCCATACCTCAGCATATCACCACACACTCCATCAGTTCTTGGGGCCTTTCCCATCTTGATCTTCTTCATTGCTTCCACTATTTCCGCCCTACTGATCTCTTCCTCCCTCGTCTCATCTCTTCTTCTCCCAGCCATTCCCCAACCACTTATACTCGCATTGCTCTCACTCTCTACATTCAACAAATCCTCAAAGTGCTCCTTCCATCTCCTCAATTTCTCTCTCTTCTCCACCAACAACCTATTATTCCTATCTTTCACCCCCCTACTATATCCCCTTCCACACTGCCCAACTTTCTTTACCTCCTGCCAAAACAATTTCTTATTCTCCATCCATTTCACACTGAGATTCCTCCCAAACTCTTCATCCACTTTCTTCTTACTCTCCTTCACCAGTCTCTTCACCTCCCTTCTCCTGCTCACATATACCTCTCTCTTCTCTCTCTCATCTTCTCCCCTACCTCTACCTGCTAACCATTCACTATATGCCTTCTTTTGTTCCACAGCCCGTTTCACCTCATCATTCCACCATGCTGTCCCTTGCACACCCTTGCATCTCCTTCTCACTCCACAAACCACCTCACACGCTGCGCCTATCTCTTCCGTGAATATCTTACATAGGTCTTCCACCCCTTCCATCTGCTCTAGCTCATACCTTCCCAATCTTTCTTCCACTATACTCTTATACTCTGCCATTTTCTCACTATCTTGCAAATTCTCCACTCTTCTCACAGGAGCTGTTTCCTCCTGTCTTCCCCTTCGTCTCCTTAACCATTTTCTTTGCAGCTTTATCTTGGCCATATATATATATATATATATATACAGTATATATATATATATATATATATATATATATATATATATATATATATATATTTATATATATATATATATATATTTATATATATATATATATATATATATATATATATATATGTATATATATATATATATATATATATATATATATATATATATATACATATATATATATATATACATATATATATATATATATATATATATATATATATATATATATACATATATATATATATATATATATATACAGTATATATATATATATATATATATATATATATATATATATATTTGTATATACATGTATATATATATATACACAGTATATATAAGATTCTTTCCTCGTCCTTCTGCCTACGGGTGACTTTACGCTCCCTCCTCCGTCTTTCTTTCCTTCATTCTTTCCTCTTCCTGCTGCCTATGGGTGACTCTACACTGAATGACAAGCCAAATGGTTTCCTGTACACCAGGAATCCATTTACTATGCTGGGTGGTAACCATATAACCAAATTTTGGCACCTGGTGGTTTAGTGGGTAATTACAGGTCTCCAGTCGGACTGAGCCGGTGAAGATTTATGTCCAAGGGGTGGGTCGGGTTTATTGCTCACATAATGCCACTCAGGGATGAGTGAGGCTGGTCACTTTCATCTTAAATGTCAGAACTTGCCTAGCCCCAGGCTCCTACGCACCTCATGGTGCAACGTAGGATTGGATGATGAATGAATATACAGTATATATATATATACAGTAGGGGGGTTTCAAGAATACTCCTCCAGTATCCCTGCTTGTCGTATGAGGCGACTAAAAGGGTTGGTGGTGGGTTAGTGCCCCACCCCGTAAAAAGAACCAACTAAAAAAGCGAACAAAGCGCCTTGGACCCGGACTGACCTTACGTTAACGACTAAGGAACGGACGAAGGACATTCTTAGGGTGGGAACATGGAATGTGAGAGGAGTGAATGATGAAGTGAAAGAGAGAGAGATTGTTCAGGTGCTTGAGGATGCAAAAGTGGATATATGTGGATTGACTGAAACTAAATGGAAAGGTGAAAGAGTGAGAGAATGGGAATATGGTTTAGGTATATGTGCGGGAGTCAATGAAAATGAGAGGGCAAGAGAGGGAGTATGTCTGATGATAAGCAAGAAGTGGAAGGAGAATATAAGAGAGTATGGAACAGTGGGTGCAAGGATTGTATGAGTGAGGATGAAAGTAGGTATACAAGTGTGGGCGATTGTGTGTGTGTATGCCCCGACAGAGGATCGAGTGGCAAGAGTGAAAGATGAGTTTTGGGCGAGTGTAGAAGCGTGTATGGACAAGTTTGAGAGGAGCGAGAGAGTGCTGTTGATTGGAGACATGAATGGCAAAGTTGGGAATGTACGAGTGGATGGAGTGGTTGGTCAGTGGGGTGTGCCAGCTGATGTAGATGGGAATGGAAGTGCTTTGGTGGACATCTGTGCTTGTAAGGGGTTGGCAATAGCCAACACCTACTTTCGGCATAAGATGATCCACCGGTATACATGGAGAGTAATGAGGAGGATGGATGGTGAACTTGTTGAACGAAAGGCAATGATAGACTACGTGTGTGTGGATGAGTGAATGAGAAGACAAGTGTTGGATGCAAGAGTGTGGAGAGGGTGGGGGAATGGAGTCTCGGACCATCACTTAGTGATGGCCAAGGTAGAGCTGCAAAGAAAGTGGTTGAGGAGACGAAGGGGAAGACAGGAGGAAGCAACTCCTGTGAGAAGAGTGAAGAAATTGCAAGATAGTGAGAAAATGACAGAGTATAAGAGCATAGTGGAAGAAAGACTGGTAAGGTATGAGCTAGAGCAGATGGAAGGGGTGGAAGACATATGTAAGATATTCACGGAAGAGATAGGTGCAGCATGTGAGGCGGTTTGTGGAGTGAGGAGGAGATGCAAGGGTTGGATGGTGAGGATATGGAGAATGTGAGTGCATTCAAGTACTTGGGTAGTGTGATGAGTAAGGATAGAACTTTGGGGGATGAAGTGCGTGAAAGGTACAGCAGGGAAAGAAGGCTGTTGGTACACTGAAAGCAGTGATGAGAAATAGGGAGGTGAGTATGGAAGTTAAGAAGTCACTGCATGATAGTATTGTGATCCCTACCCTGACGTATGGAAGCGAGGCATGGACCTTGCAAGAGGGGAACAAGTCAAGAGTGAGAGCAGTGGAAATGAGTTACTTGAGAGGAGCATGTGGATTGACGTGGAGGGACAGGTTGACGAATGAAGAAGTGAAGGAACGCTGTGGGGTGGATGTGGATGTGGTTGAGAAGATTAGGAGAAATACACTGAGGTGGTTTGGACATGTGAAGAGAATGGAGAATGAAAGACTGACTAAGAGGGTGTATGTAGGTGAGGTGGAGGGAGGGAGAGGGAGAGGGAGACCAATGATGAGGTGGAGGGATGGAGTTGAGAGGTATATGAGGGAGGGGGGGATGAGTTGGGGGGAGGGTAGTCAAATGGTGGGTGACAGAGCGACTTGGAGGCGTTTTGTCTGCGGCCACCCTTTGCGGGATTAGGGCGTCGGGTTATAGATAGATAGATAGATATATATATATATGACTTCAAAACAACTTTGTAATGAATTATGAACAACTGTCAGTAAGTGGGTGTTAATTCATTGGGAACATCAACAGTGACACACCTTGAAGTGAAACAACTTTCAGTGAAGACTAGCTGTATGTGTGCTTGTGTGAAAAATATATAATTTGATTAATATAATGTACAGGATCCTTATATCATATTGTGTTCTATTGTGTAGGATTTCTACTGTAATTAGTGTTTGTGCAATTCATTGTTGTCAGATTTATCCATGAATACTGTAGTGTATGACTCTGTAATTCTGAGTGCTGTACTGTTGGGGACGAAAGTTCACCTGATATTTTACTTACTGTTTTTCTCACTTTCCATGGCTGACTAATATTCCTAAACTTGGGAGGCTTGATATGCTTCTCTGCCCATAGATGATATGGTGCATTAGGGAGGAAAGTAACAAATAGGCCGTTAAGTGTGAAGTATGCATAGCAAAACACTTTGTGAACTTTGTCCTTCGCCATGCATGAATCATGCCAAGCTGTTGATTTTTCTTATGACCTATATCATATGACTCCAGTTAACCTTGCATCTGTCTTCCTCTTCCCAGCACAAACAGAAGTGGGCTGTTACCCTCCTTGCAAGAGTAACGAAGTGTGTGACTTTGACCAACGCGTCTGTCGGCCAGGTAAGGGATCCTTCTGACACTGGATGACCTTGGCTGACCATTCACCAGGGTTTATTACTCTGCTGACTCTGTGACTGACTGCCATGGTCCAGTTATGTACATGTTGTTGGGACTTATTTGTGTATGAGGCAACTTTTGACTTCAGAGTCTCCTTTCCTTCCATGAGTGGGGTAAGATAGACTGGGGAATTGGTTGCCTCATATTTGAGACCACAGCTGCCATACTGGGCAGTGAAGTCAGAAAACTCTGTCTAACTTTCTGTTTCCCTTTCTCTAATACTTCTGCCGCCCTGGCATGTAGTTCGGCCTGCTGGTTAACTGCTTGTTATCACACTAACACATAATGTAACTGTAATTAAATCCTGCTAATTTTGCTGTGCCAGGAAAACAGTAAACATAATGGGTAGGAATAATCCTCTGTGCTAGAAAGCACACCCAGGAGAGAGAGAAACTCCCTCCAGAAACTTGTATCGGCTGGTTATGAAGGAGCAGCAGCCTGCAGTGAGGGGCATGTGGCTTGAGCAACAGCATGAACAACCCCTGCCTGTATTAACGCCAGCATCACCTGTAAGTATTGCTCAGCTGAATGATGCCAGACTCACAACTGCAGCATATCCAGTTGGTCCATGATACTGTCTATTATTATCTGTGAATTATGGAAACAGTGTTTTTAGCAGCACTGAAAGTCATTCCTCTAAAGATTTATGATTTTTCTTTTCCTAAGTTGAGGTGCTAATTGTTTTAGAGTTTTAAGAATTATGGCTTATGATACATGTTATTGCAAACAATTTTTTTATTGGCATTTGAGTCCATAGAATCAGACTGGATAGAGCTGTCAGGTGTGGCTGACATAAATGGTAGTGCAGCATGGAATCAGCTTCATACCAATATTCAGAATGGTCATGCATTGACCACAGTGCCCACTTGCCATACCACTGTTTCTTCCTACTTATTATTCTTACTTTTTGTGTTGTCACATTCTGTTTGTACTCTCTGTTCTGTCATATGCAGCTGTCTACCTTTCTCTTCTTTCGTACCCATTGTACCATACTGTATTTCATCACATTTTATTTGCTCTTCCTGTTCTCCTTTCATCAGCTTTCCTCTGATTTTTCTTCTCATCTTTTGTGTTGTATTTGCTGTTATTCTTTTTGTTCTCCCTCTTTTCTGTTATTTGCTGTTGTTTTTTACTTTCTCTTCTTTCTCACTCTACGTATTTAATCACATACTGTTTGTGCAGTACTCCCTCTGTTCCTATGTCAGTTCTCCTTTTTTCTTCTGTTTCACCATTTAAAACAGTATTTTTTTATAGCCATATTCTGTTTGTACTTGCTCTTGTATAGTATTCTTTTATTGCCAATTCTCTGTTTCTTCTCCTTCACCCTTTGTCCCCTCCCATATCTTTTTTTGGCAGTAGCCATTTCTAGTCTGTAACACTCTCAGGCTCATATGACTCTCAGCAAAAGAAAATCATCTTGCATTAGCAGAAATAGAATATATGAGTAATTTTGATCATGAGGGTTTATGACAGCTGTATTAACTTTCAGGCTTCTGTGACACTCAGCTAAATAAATCATCTGGCATTGGCTGGCACAGAAAAGAGTTGTTCCAGCCATGAGAGCGTTAAAATACAATAATGCTTGCTATTCTCCCGACCACAAGCTACCTATATTAACATTTAGATTGCTGCTTTTTAGTTTTGTTCTGTATAATGAGCTTCTGAAATATTTACTTTCCTGTTTCTGAATAGTGTCTGCTTGATCCTCTACCTCATATAATATTTACATAACCAAACTATTTCATCCCATTTTTATAAATGTTTTTTGAAGGGATTATGTGATAATAAGGTTTCTTTAACACTAATCCAGTATTGTTTATTTGATACTGTGCTAACTAATCTAAAATGGTATTTTGAATGTACAATGATGTCATAATAATGCTGTGTTGGTAGATTTTAAGTGCGTTTTCTACAGTTGCTTTCCCATGCTTCCGTGAAGTTTTTTGGTCATGTTTAGGCATGTCACATTTTAAACCAGAGTACTACAGCAGCTTTTTTCATGCGTAATTATTCCACTATAAATGCTTTCCCTTGCCCTCCCCTCCCCTCCCCTCTGCCCCTTTGGGATTGGTCAGGCGCGTTGCGATAAACCCATGTATGTGTGCACTGTTGCGGATGAGCCAAGCTTCCAGTATTGTTTGGCAGCATGATATCTTTAACCCCATCCTATTTCATTCTTTACTTTAACAATCCTTTTGTCTAATTTTATAATATTTTACAGTATAATATTTGTGTTTTTCTTTCCCTGAAATTCAAGAACTTTCTCTCGTTTCAGTTCACCTTTACTGTTCCTAATTCTGTATCCCTTGCTTTGATGCTTAGCTAAAACCTTTATAATTTGTTTAACTGGCTGACCTAAAGAATCTTTGTTTTGTCTTGGCACATAATCTCCCATAACTACTTAAACCCATGTTACTAACTTCACCTCCCAAACATAATATATGAATCACTGATCCAGCAATCATCTATAAACAGTAAACCGTATGCACAGCCATAGACATGCTGAATACTTTCATGAGCAATTCAGAGTGCTTAGGTATCACAGATGATAGTGTAGTATGAGAGACTAGTATTTCGCAGTATGTCATAGAAGGCTAATACTGTGCAGTGTCAGATACTTAAGGCTAATGCTGTAATATATAGGATGCTTAAGGCAAATACTATACAGTATAGGATATTTATGGCTAACACTATACAGTGTAGGATACTTAAGGCTATTACTTTACATTGTAGGATACATAAAGCAAATACATTGTAGTATAGGATAACTGAAGCTAAAACTATACTGTATAGATTATGTAACTTAGACCAGTATTGTACTATGCAGTATAGTATAACTAAGATAAGTACTGTGCAGTACAGTATAAAATTTTACATGGTTTATGTAAAATATGAGGGAAATTTAAATGAAAAGCAATACATCCTTGATTTAATGGACACATATGTTAATGATTACAGAGAAGAAAAAAAATGCATGATTGACAGTGTGATATTGCTAGTGATGGATTATTTTCAGAGACTGTAATTGTCTAGTAATTGGCAATGTTTATGCCCCGTTTGTTAAACATTTTTCTCTGTTTGGTATTATTGTGTTCAGAAAATCATGGATTCATTTGCTTGATTAAAGTATGGTATTGCAAACACATCCCTAAATGCTTAGGATTTAACTATTTAGGAAAATAGAACACATGTTTAAGTAGAAAGATTCAAAATCAAACAGCTAATGTAAATATTACAAGGATGACAGTACAGTAGAAATGTAAGGAAGATGGTGTATCTAATAATCTACTGGTTGATGATTGAGATATACAGGCTAAATTATCACAGTATCAAGTAACTACTGTACTCATACTGACTGGAAGACACACCAGTTATTAAGTTTTGAAGGTTTGATTTTTAACATTTAATTCTTGACACTACCCAAATCAATCTTCAGACATAACCATTATGCCTAATACTGTAGTTGTCCAAAATTATTTTGGGTAAGACAATTCAGCATTAATAATTACAGTAAAAGAAGAATTAATAATATTAATAAGCAATGGAAAGATCACTTGAAGTGTAATTAGCAGCTCTAAAATTTAAATTTTGAGAGAATGAGACTAGTAAGATATTCACCTTGAACTGTTGATTCAGATGATGTTAGCTCAGTGTATTAATTTTCCCCACCTTTTGAGAAGTTTATCTTAACCAGTAAAATAAAAAAAATCATAATGATACAAGAGAGATTTACTTTTCATAGTGTCATTTCACATAAAAAGAAAAACATTGGATAAATCAAAGGTTGATTTTTGCCTTTCTTTAATCTCATAACCTCATTTTCCTTCAGATTCATGCAAAACATAAGAGTGACAAATAGAGAAAAACATTACAAAGAAGCATAAATGATATACATGGTGTTATTAAACTTTCCTTACAGCACTAATCACCAGCACCACCACATCAGATACAGCCTCAACTACACAAAGATTAGGAACAGATGCTGAGGATCATACCACCAGGCTACCCACCACTCCACCTCCCCTGACAACACACATTCCTCATCTTACAACAGAGAGCCCAAAGAAGGTTCCAGCCACAGTAGTCCGGACAGACCCAACTAGAATATTCTTCCAACAGACTCTAACTCCAAACACAACTGACTCACTGCCAGTACAAATAAATGACACAGAAGTGACAACACCAATTGTAACTGCCAGTGTGCCCACAGTGCCAGATCCAAGTGTTCACTCAGTAGTAACTGATTTGGATAAACCTTTTCTCTCAACAAGTGAGGGTACATTACCACCAGATTACATTACCTCTGCAAAAACTGGGTCACCTGATACAGAAGGCACATTACCACCTAGTTATACTACCATACCAATCACAGAGGTTACACAACCACCTACTTTTACAACTGCCAGACCTTTAGTACTAGACCCTGAGAGTACATTACCAAGTTATTATACAACGACCAAAAGACCTGTGGTCTCAGACACTGAATATACACTACCACCTGGTTATACTGTCACTACCAGACCTACAGTACCAGACGTGGAAGGTACAGTACAACTTGCGTATACTACCACTACCACACGTGGGGTACCAGATGCTGAAGGTACGCTACCAACTGATTATGCAACCACAATCAGTACTAGGGTACCAGACACTGAAGGTACATTACCACCTAGTGAAACAACTACTAGTAAACCTCATGTGCCTGACACCATAGATACACTACCTTCTGATTACACTACCACTAGCAAACCAGCAGTACCAGACGGTGTGGTTACACTACCAACTGGTTACGCTACCACTTCCAGACCCAGGTTACCAGAAAGTGAGGTTACAATACCACCTGGGTATACCACCACAGCCAGACCTGGGGTACCAGACTCCTCAACTACTTATCAGCCAGGCACTATACTGGGACCTCACACTAGTACACCCATAATATTCCATGAATATCCTAAGACAGAATCTCCTGTGATAGGCATCACTGATATTACACTTCCAACAAGATATATTACTACTGCTAAGACTGACCTAACATATGAGGCTACACAACAACCTGAGCTGCCTGCCACTGGAATACCTGGGATACCAAGGGTGCCAGACACACCACCTGGACACACCACAACTGGCAAACCAGACATTCCAGACACTAAAGCTACACTACTACCTGGTTATACTACCACCAACAAACCAGTGGTACCGGACACTGAACCTCTGCTACCACCTGGTTCCATTACCACAAGCAAAGCAGTGGTACCAGACACTGAACTTACACTTCCGCCAGGTTACACAACCACTAGCAAACCAGAGGTACCAGACACTGCAACAACATTATCACCTGGTTACACTGCCACTACAAGACATGGGGCACCAGATACTGAGGGTACATTACCACCTAGTAATACTACCATGGCCAGACCTGGGGAACCAGACTTTGAGGGTACATTACCACCTGGGTACTCTACTACTATTAAACCTCAAGTATTAGACACTGTAGGTACATTAACACCTGATTATACAACCACTAGCAAACCTGAAGTACCAGACACAGTGAGTACACTACCATTCGGTTATACTACTGCTGCCAGACCTGAGGTACCAGACACTAGGGATACACTACCAACTGGTCACACTACCACTGCCATACCTGGGGTACCAGACACCTCAGCCACTCTGCACCCAGTCACTACACCAGGACCTTACAATGGAAAACCAATAATATTCCCTGATTATCCTGAGACAGAGTCTCCTGTGATACATATCACTGACTTAACAATACCAAGATATACAACTACTGCCAAAATGGACTTAAAATATCCTGAAGCTACACAACAACCTGAGCTGGCTAACACTAGTAGTCCTGGAGCACCAAGGGTACCAGATACCGAGGGTATACTACCACCTGGGTACATTACCACTGGCAAACCAGACATACCATACACTGAAGCTACACAACCACCAAGTTACACAACTACTAGTAAACCAGACGTACAAGACACTGCAGCTACACCTCCACCTGGTTACACTACCAGTAGCAAACCATTGTTACCAGACACTGAGGGGACACTACCACCTGGTTACACTACCACGAGCAAGCCAAAGGTAATAGACACTGGAGCTACACAACCACCTAGTTACACTACCATGAGCAAACCAGAGGTACCAGACACTGAAACTACACCACCACCTGGTTACCCTACCACTAGCAAATCAGCATTACCAGACACTGAAGCTGCACTACCACCTGGTTACATAACCACAAGGAAGCCAGAGGTTCCAGATACTGAGAGGACACTACCACCTGGTTACACTACAAGTGGCAAGGCAGACATACCAGACACTGAAGCAACATTTCCAACTGGTTACACTATCACTAGCAAACCAGACGTAGCAGACACTGAAATTACACCAACACCTAGTTACACTTCCACTTCCAGACTTGTGGTACCAGACACTGTAGGTACACTAGCATCAGGTTATACTACCACTGCCAAACCTGGGGTGCCAAGCACTGTAGGTACACCACAACCTGGTTATACTACAACATACAAACCTGGTATACCTGACACTGAGGGCACATTACCACCTGGTTATATTATCATGGATGGAACTGCAATACCAGACACTGAAGCTACACCACGACCTGGTTATACTACTACAGGGAAACCAGAGATACCAGACACTGAAGCTACACAATCACCAGGTTATACTACCACTACTAAGCCTCTTGAACTAGACACTAAAGATACCCTGTCACCTGGTTATACTCTCACTGTCGGACCTCGAGTACCAGACACTGCGGGTACCCTACCACCTGGTTATGCTCCTACCGCCAGACCTGTGGTATCAGATACTGAGGGTACAATACTTCCTGGTTATACTACCATAGCCAAACCTAAGTTACCATACACCTCAACCACTCAGCACCCAATTACTACATTGGGACTTCACAGAGATAGACCCATAATATTCCCTGAATATCCAAAGACAGAATCTCCTGTGATAAACATTACTGATACTACACTACCAAGAAGATATCCTATTACTGCTAAGACTGACCTAACTTATCCTGAGGCAACACAACAACCTGATATGACAACCATTGGTAGGCCTGGGGTCCCAAGAGTACCAGACACTGAGGGTACACTGCTACCGGGTTACACTACCACTAGCAAACCAGACATACCAGATGCTGAAGCTACACTGCCACCTGGTTTCACTACTGCTAACAAATCAGAGGTAACAGGCACAGAAGCTACACTATCGCTTGGTTTCACAACCTCTAGCAAACCAGAGGTACCAGACATAAAAACTATACTACCTCCTGGTTACACTACTACTAGCAAATCTCACGAACAAGACGTAGTGAGTACACTACCACATCGCTATATGACCACTGCCCAAACTGGTATACCTGACACCTCAACCAGTCACCACCAACCAGTGACTACATCGGTACCTCACACTGGTAGACCCATAGTATTCCCTAAATATCCTAAGACAGAATCTCCTCTAATAGAAATCACTGATACTGCATTACCAACAGCGTACACTACTGCTGCAAAGACTGACCTAACATATCCTGAGGCTACACAACGACCTGAGCTGACTACCTCCAGTAGAATTGTGGTCCCAAAGGTACCAGACACTGAGGGTACACTACCACCTGTTTACACCACCACTAGCAAACCAGATGTACCAGCCACTGAAGCTACACTACCACCTGCATACACAACCACTAGCAAACCAGATGTACCAGACACTGAGGCTGCACTACCACCTGCTTACACAACCACTAGCAAACCAGATGTATCAGACACTGAGGCCACACTAACATCTGGTTACACTACCGCAAGGAAACCAGCGGCACCAGACACTGAAGCTACACTACCACCTCCTTACACAACCACTAGCAAACCAGATTTATCAGACACTGAGGCTACTCTACCACTTCCTTACACAACCACTAGCAAACCAGATGCGTCAGACACTGAGGCTACACTAACACCTGCTTATACAACCATTAGCAGACCAGATGTACTAGACACTGAGGCTTCACTACCACCTACTTACACCACTAGCAAGCCAGATGTATCAGACACTGAGGCCACACTACCACCTCCTTACACAACCACTAGCAAACCAGATGTATCAGACACTGAAGCTACACTACCACCTGCTTACACAACCACTAGCAAACCAGATGCATCAGACACTGAGGCTACACTGACACCTGCTTACACAACCATTAGCAAACCAGCAGCACCAGACACTGAACCTACACTACCATCTGGTTACATTACCGCTAGCAGACCAGACATACCAGACACTGAATCTACACTACCACATGGTTACACTACCAGTAGCAAACCAGACATACCATACACTAAGGCTACACTACCTCCTGGTTACACTACAACTAGCAAACCAGAGGTACCTGACATTGAACATACACTACCACCTGGTTACACTACCACTAGTAAATCAGAGGTACTAGATGCTGAAGCCACACTGCCACCTGGTTATACTGCAACTAGCAAACTAGAGGTATTAGACAGTGAACCTACACTACCACCTAGTTACACTACCACTAGTAAACCAGAGGTACCAGATGATGAAGCCACACTACCGCCTGGTTACACTACAGCCAGCAAACCAGAGGTACCAGACACTGAGGATACACTAACACCTGGTTACATTACCACTAGCAAACCAGACACCGAGGGTACACCACCACCTGGTTATACTAGCACTAGCAAACTGGAAGTACCAGACACTGAGGGTACCCTACCACCTGGTTATGCTACCATTGCCAGCCCTGTGATACCAGACGGTGAAAGTACATTACCTCCTGGTTATACTACCACTGCCAGACCTTGGATACCAGATACTGAAGCTACATTACCACCTAGTTATCCTACCACTACAAAACCTGGGGTACCAAAGACTGTGGGTACACTACCCCCTGATTATACACTCACAAGCAGACCAAATATATCAGTCACTGAGAGTATTCAACCAACTGGTTATACTACCACTGCCAGACCTGGGATATCAGACACTGAAGCTACACTATCATTTGGTAAAACTGCCACTAGCATGCCAGAGGTACTAGACACTGAAGCTTCACCATCTCACGGTTACACTACGACAAGCAAACCAGAGTTACCAGTCACGGATGGTACACAACCACCTAGGTACACTACTACTACTAAACCTCATGTACCAGACACTGAAATTACACAACCACCTGGTTACCCTGCTTCTAGTAAACCAGATGTAGCAGACACCATTGGTACACTGCCACCAGGTTATGCTGTCACTGTCAGACCTGGAGTACCAGACACTGTGGGTACAACACCACCTATTTACATAGCTACTATAAAATCAAAGGTACCACACACTGAGGGTACACTTCCACCTGGCAATACCTCCACTGCCAGACTGGGGACACCAGACACTGAGGGTACATCACCACTTGGTTATATTACCATGGCAATACCTGGGGTACCATACACAGAGGATACAGTACCATCTGGTTATACAACCACTGCCAGCTTTGGGGTGCCAGACACATCAGCCACTCAGCGTCCAGTCACTATACCAGAATCCTTCACCAGTAGGCCCATAATAATCCCTGAATATTCTAAAACAGATACTGTACTACCAACAAAATATACTAGTACTGCTAAAACTACACATCCTGAAGTTACACAGCAAGCTGAGCTGTCTACCACTGATAGACCTGGCATACCAAGGGTACCAGACACTGAGGGAACACAACCACCTGATTCCACTACCACTAGCAAACCAGATGTGCTAGACACGGAAACCATACTACCACCTAGTTATACTACCACTAGAGAGCCAAAGGCACCAGACACTGAAGCTACACTACCACCTAGTTATACTACCACTAGTGAACCAAAGGTACCAGATACTGAAGCTATACTACCATCTGGTTACACTACCACTAGCATACCAGCAGTACCAGACATTGAGGGTACACTACCGCCTGATTTTACTACTACAAGTCAAACTCATGATCCAGACACTGTGGATGCAACATCACCTGGTTATACCACCTCTGTAACAAGTGCAGTACCAGACACAGAGAGTACACTATCACCTGGTTATACCTCAACTGTCAGGCCTGGAGTGCCAGACACCTCACCCACTCAACCAGTCACCACAACAGGACCTCACACTGGTGGACCCATAAAATTCCCTGAATATCCTAAGACGGAATCTCCTCTAGTAGAAATCACTGATTCTACACTACCAACAACACACAGTACTACAGTTAAAACTATCCTAACATTTCCTGAGGTTACAGAACAACCTGAGCTGACTACCACTGGTAGTCCTGGGGTACCAAAAGTACCAGAAACAGAGGGTACACCACCACCTGGTTACAATACCACCACTAAACCAGATGTACCACACACTGAAGCTGCACTACCACCTCTCTTTGCTATCACTAGGAAACCAGAGGTATTAGACACTGAAGCTACATTACCACCTGGTTACACAACCCCAAGCAAACCAAAGGTACCAGACACTGAAGCTACACTACCACCTGGTTACACTGCTACTAGCAAGCCAGAGGTGCCAGACATTATTGCTACACTACCCCCTGGTTATGCTACTACTAGCAAACCACAGTTACCGGACACTAATGGTACTCTGCTACCTGGTTATGCTACCACTATCAAACCAGAGGAACCAGACACTGAAGATACATTACCACCTGGTTATGCTACCACTAGCAAACCAAAAGTACCAGTCACTGAAGCCATGCTACTCCTTGATTACACTACCACAAGTAAACCAGAGTTACCAGATGCCGAGGGTACACTACCTCCTGGTTTTACTACAGTTAGGAAACCAGAGATTCTAGATACTGTGGGTACATTACCACGTGGCTATACTACCACAACCATACCAGAAGTATCAGACTTTAAAACAACACTACCACCTGGTTTCACTACCACTAGCAGACCAGAAGTACCAGACACTGAAGCTACCTCACCACGTAGTTTCACTACCTTTAGCAAGTCTGAGGTACCAGACATAGAAGCTGCATTACCTGGTAGGTACACTACTACTAGTAAACCTCATGAACAAGAGACTGTGGGAACACTACCACATCGTTATATGACCACAGCCCATCCTGGCATACCAGACACCTCAACTATTCACAAGGCAGTCACTGCATCGGTATTTCACACCAGTAGACCCATAATATTCACTGAATATCCTAAGACAGACTCTCCTCTAATAGAAATCACTGATACTGCATTACCAACAAGATACACTACTGCTGCTGAGACTAACCTAACATATCCTGAGGCTACACAACAACCTGAGCTGTCTACCAGTGGTCGAACTATGGTCCCAAGGGTACCAGACACTCGGGGTACACTACCACCTGTTTACACTACCACTAGCAAACCAGATGCATCAACCACTGAAGCTACACTACCACCTGCTAACACAACCACTAGCAAACCAGATGTATCAGACACTGAGGCTGCACTACCACCTGCTTACACAACCACTAGCAAACCAGATGTATCAGACACTGAGGCTACACTAACATCTGGTTACACTACCACAAGCAAACCAGTGGCACCAGACACTGAAGCTACACTACCACCTCCTTACACAACCACTAGCAAACCAGATGTACTAGACACTGAGGCTACACTAACATCTGGTTACACTATCACAAGGAAACCAGCGGCACCAGAGACTGAACCTACACTACCTTCTGGTTACACTACCACTAGCAAACCAGACATAACAGACACTGAAGCTACACAACTGCCTGGTTACACTACTTCTAGCAAATCAGACATACCAGACACTGGATCTACACTACCGTCTGGTTACACTACCACTAGCAAACCAGAGGTACCAGGCACTGAACCTACACTAAGACCTAGTTACATTACCACTAGTAAACCAGAGGTACCAGATGAGGAAACCACATTACCACCTGGTTACACAACAGCTACTAAACCAGAGGTACCAGACACTGAAGGTACACCAGCACCTGATTACATTACCACTAGCAAACCAGACACAGAGGGTACACCACCACCTAGTTATACAAGCACCAGCAGACTGGAGGTACCAGACGCAGAAGCTACACAACCACCTGGTTACACTATGACTAGTATAACTCGTGTATCAGACACTGAGGGTACCCTACCACCTGGTTATACTACCATTGCCAGCCCTTGGATACCAGACACTGCAGGTACATTACCACCCAGTTATACTACCACTGCCGGACCTGGGATACCAGATACTGAAGCTACATTACCACCTGGATATACTACCATTGCCAGCCCTGGCATACTAGACACTGCAGGTACCTTGCTACCTGGTTATACTACCACTGCCGGACCTGGGATACCAGATACTGAAGCTACATTACCACCTGGTTACACCGCCACTAGCAAACCAGAGATACCAGACACTGAGGTTACATTACCACCTGGTTATCCTACCACTGCAAGACCTGCGGTACCAAAGACTGTGGGTACACCACCACATCGTTATATGACCACTGCCCAACCTGGCATACCAGACACCTCAACTATTCACAAGGCAGTCACTACATTGGTTCATCACACCAGTAGGCCCATAATATTCCCTGAATATCCTAAGACAGAATCTCCTTTAATAGAAATCACTGATACTGCATTACCAACAAGATACACTACTGCTGCTGAGACTGACTTAACATATCCTGTGACTATAAAACGACCTGAGCTGACTACCACTGGTAGAACTGTGGTTCCAAGGGTACCAGACACCGAGGGTACACTACCATCTGTTTACACTACCACTAGCAAACTAGAAGTACCAGCCACTGAAGCCACAGTACCACCTGCTTACGCAACCACTAGCAAACCAGATGTACCAGACACTGAGGCAACACTAACACCTGATTACACTACTACTGGCAAACCAACGACACCAGACACTGAACCTACACTACCATCTGGTTACATTACCACAATCAGACCAGACATACCAGACATTGAATCTACACTACCACCTGCTTACACTACCAGTAGCAAACCAGGCATACCAGACACTAAGTCTACACTACCATCTGGTTACACTACCACTAGCAAACCAGAGGTACCTGACATTGAACATACACTACCACTTGGTTACACTACCACTAGTAAATCAGAGGTACTAGATGCTGAAGCCACACTGCCACCTGGTTACACTACCACTAGTAAACCAGAGATACCAGATGCCGAAGCCACACTACCTCCTGGTTATACTGCGACTAGTAAACCAGAGGTACCAGACATTGAACCTACACTACCACTTAGTTACACTACCACTAGTAAACCAGAGGTACCAGATGATGAAGCCACACTACCACCTGGTTATACAACAACTAGCAAACCAGAGGTACCAGACATTGAACCTACACTTCCACCTAGTTACACTACCACTAGTAAACCAGAGGTACCAGATGATGAAGCCACACCACCACCTGGTTACACTACAGCCAGCAAACCAGAGGTACCAGACACTGAGGATACACTAACACCTGGTTACATTACCACTAGCAAACCAGACACCGAGGGTACACCACCACCTGGTTATACTGGCACTAGCAAACTGGAGGTACCAGACACAGAAGCTACACAACCACCTGGTTACTCTACGACTAGTATACCTCGTGTATCAGACACTGAGGGTACCCTGCCACCTGGTCATACTACCATTGCCAGCCCTGTGATACCAGACACTGCAGGTACATTACCACCTGGTCATACTACCATTGCCAGACCTGGGATACCAGATACTGAAGCTACATTACCACCTGGATATACTACCATTGCCAGCCCTGGCATACCAGACACTGCAGGTACCTTGCTACCTGGTTATACTACCACTGCCGGACCTGGGATACCAGATACTGAAGCTACATTACCACCTGGTTACACCACCATGAGCAAGCCAGAGGTACCAGACACTGAGGTTACATTACCACCTGGTTGTGCTACCACTGCAAGACCTGTGGTACCAAAGACTGTGGGTACACTACCCCCTGATTATGCACTCACAAGCGTACCAGGCATATCAGTCACTGAGGGTACACTACCACCTGGTTATACTACCACTCCCAGTCCTGGGATACCAGATACTGAAGCTACACTACCACCTGGTTACACTACGGCAAGCAAACCAGTTGTACCAGACACTGAGGCTACACTACACCCTGGTTACTCTACCACTAGCAAACCAGAGGTAATGGACACTGAAGCTACACTCCCCCCTGATTACACTATAAGTAGTAAACCAAAGGTACCAGACACTGAAGCTACACAACCACCTAGTACCACTACCACTAGCAAACCAGGCATACCAGACACTGTTGCTACACTATCTCCAGGTTACACTACCACTAGCGAACCAGAGGCACCAGACACCAAGGGTACACTGCAACCTGGTTATGACACCACTATCAAACCCAAGATACCAGACACTGAGGGTACACTACCACTTGGTTACACTACCAGTAGCAAACCAGAGGTACCAGACACTGGAGCTACACTAACACCTTTTTACTTTACCACTGGCAGACCAGAGGTACTAGACACTGGGGGTATTCTGACAACTGATTATATTACCACTAGCAAGGAAGACACTGAGGGTACAGCACCATCTGGGTATACTGCCACTGTCAAACCAGAGGTACTAGATGCCGAAGCTACACAGCCACCTAGTTACACCACCACTAGTAAACCACATATATCAGACACTGAGGGTACACGACCACCTGGTTATACTATCACTGCTGGACCTGGGGTACCAGTCACTGATGGTACACTACCAATTGGTTATACTACCACAGTCAGACCTGGGGTACCAGACACTGTAGCAACGCTGCCAGCTGGTTACCCTACAACAAGCAAACCAGGGGTACCAGACACTGATGGTACACTACCACCTAGGTACACTACTTCTAGTAAACCTCATGTACCAGACACTGAAACTATAGTACCACCTAGTTACCAAATCACTAGGAAACCAGAGTCACTAGACACTGTTAGTACAATCTCACCTGTTTACACAATTACTAGCAAGCCAGAGGTACCAGACACAGATGGTACACTACTACCTGGCTATACTACCACAGCTAGACCTGGGATTCCAGACACTGAGGGTACAGCACCACCTAGTTATACTACCACAGCTAGACCTGAGGTACCAGATGCTGAGGGTACACAACCACCTAGTTATGTTACTACTAGGAAAACTCATGATCCAGATGCTGTGGATACACTACCACCTGGGTATACCACCTTTGTAACAAGTGGGTTGCTAGACACTGTGGGTACACTGCCACCTGGGTATGCTACCACTATCATACCTGGTGTACCAGACACCGAGGTTATACTACCATTAGGCTCTACTACTACTGCCAGACCTAGTGTACCAGATATTGAGCGTACATTACCACCTGGTATTGCTACCACTGCCAGACATGGGGCACCAGAATTCGAGGGTACATTTCCACCTGGTTATACTACCACAACCAGACCTGGGGTACCTGACACCTCACCCAACTATTATCCAATTCCTATACCAGGACCTCACACCAGTAGACCCATAATATTCCCTAAATATCCTAAGACAGAATCACCTCAAACAGAAATCACTGATACTACACTACCAACAAGATATACTACCACTGCTAAGTTGGACCTAACATATCCCGAGACTACACAACAACCTGAGCTGACTATCACTGATAGACCTGGGGTACCTTGGGTACCAGACACTGAGAGTTCACTAGCACCTGTTTACCCTGTGACTAGCAAACCAGATGAACCAGACACTGAAGCTACACTACCACCTGGTTACAATACCACTAGCAAACCTGAGGTACCAGATGCTGAAACTACACTGCAACCTGGCTATACTGCTGCTAGCAAACCAGAGGTATCAATCACTGGAGCTGCAATACCACTTGGTTACACTACCATTATCAGACCAGACTTAACAGCCACTGATTCTACACTACTACCTGGTTATGCCACCTCCAGAAAACCAGAGATATCAGTCACCTATAGTACACTCTCTCCTGGTTACAGTGCCACTAGCAAATCAGCAGTACCAGACACTGAGGGTACACTGCCAGCTGGCTACACTGTCACACAGAAGCCTGAGTTAGCAGATGCTAGGGGTACATTACCAGCTGGTTACAGTACTACTGGCAGACCTGGGGTACCAGACAGTGAGACCACTGTGCCACCCGACTTACTTATTATCTCTGATATCACTGATGCCACTACTTTAGGTGTTACAGTGGAAAGTCTTTCTACGAGTACTGTTAGTGAGAATGATACAATTGTTTTTTCAACTTCAGTAACATCACCGTCTCAAGACTTTGTTACTACCACCTGGCCACCATTAAGTGTGTGTCATGTTGACTCAGACTGTAAGATGACAGAGGTTTGTAGTAGGGGTGTGTGTGTGGCTGGGTGTGCTATGGTGGTGTGTGGCAGCCTCGCTCAGTGCACCACCGTCAGTCACCAACCAGTGTGTACCTGTAAACCCGGCCACGAAGGCAACCCGCTCATCGAGTGCCTCCCACAATTAGGTATTGAGGGCTGGCCTCGCCGCCAGTCACTACACAGTACAAGTTTGATACATGAGAAAATTTTAGAATATCGCATCACATACATGTGTGGAGGTCACTTTTTTTCTCACTTGATCTCGCTCCATTATTATCTGTTTTCTACCTAATTTCCAAACTGTGTTCCGTCCAATTTAGCATGGAATTTATATTTGAATGAATGCCATGAAAATTTTATGCATTCTTCTCTCACAGCTATGTTGCGCTTCATCTTTTTTATAATTTTGTTTCATATTTACTTCTGCACACCGAGATTCTTCAGTTTATCTTTGTTTTTGTCTGTCTGCGTTTGCCCACCCTCTTATGCACTGTACTTTTTCAGTTCATGTAGTTTTTGCAACAAGATTTCCGCACCATCTATTCTTTTTTACCACTGGCTTATTTCTTCGTAGCAGGGAAGGAAAATGCAGTGAACCGTAAGGTGTGTTGTGTGAGTTAAGTGCCTCACAATTCTCTGCTCAGTGATTGTATATTCTTTTTTTATTTACTTCAGTTCACTGTTTTTATGAACTGAAATATAGTTACAGGGAAATCAGATCAGGAATATAGCACACCACATAAACTAGCACATACTTTGTATGCTTTGGAACTTACCTGCTGTATATACTGCCTTATGTTTCCATCTTGTTTACTAATCCCTTAATCTTTTGCACTGCAAGATTTCAAGGTAATGGCTCCTTTTGTAACTTTTTTATATCTCTTCAGTAACTAGCACCCCCCCCCTTTTTTTTTTTTTTTTTTTTTTTTTTTTTTTCTCACATGTACTGTAGCTGCCAGTAGCTTTGTCATCTGTTTAGTCTAACCCATATGAGTGTGTGATGTGTATGTTGAGAAATATTACCATCTTGGAGTTAGTATATGCTCATCCTCATTGACGTTCCGGACCGTATTGATGGGCTGATTCTTCTAGAGTCCTGACTTTGCTGTCGAAGAGAGTTTCTTCTTTATCTGTACAGCATCTTGATGCGATGACAAAGCATCAGAAGGTAAGTTGTTCTCTGACTTTGACTGACTTGCCCATTCCTCTTCTGACATAGCCCCACTTCTGCCTCCGGGGTGCACCTCCGACCTGGCCTGCCCCGATGACAAGGTGTGTTATGACCGAGAATGCAAGAACCCGTGTGACCTGGCCAACCCGTGTGCAGCCAGAGCACGTTGCCACACACAAGGTCACCGCCCTCTCTGTACCTGCCTTCCTGACCTCATCGGTGACCCATATACTTTCTGCGGCACTGTCACTTGTAAGACAATTTCCTGCCTCTTGTCACTCTGTCATGCAGTATTTATTGCACTTTTGCCACTCTGGCTCTCTCCACACTCCTCCACCTTGATTATACGTCATATTTACTAATTGAGCTAATACAGTAATCTAATTAATAAGGTTTGGAGAATTGGTGTCTACTAACCTGGCCCCTCTCAGCTGTGGGTTGCCGTGATGATGATGACTGCCCTGCCACACAAGCTTGTATTAACAAGGAGTGTCGTTACCCATGTGAGGATGATCCATGTGGCAATAATGCCGAATGTATCAACAGTGACCACAATGCTCAGTGCAGATGCCGCAATGGTTTCCAAGGTGATCCTCTCAAGGGATGCTTCCCTGGTAAGTTATTGTTCATGCTGTCTCCACACTATCATCACCCTCATTACAGCCCATCACAACCCTCATTAAAATCCTTTATCCATCCACGACCTTTCAACCACCTTTACTGTGTGATGAAGAGCCTCTTTTTTTTTTCTTTTTTTTTTCAAACGCATCCCTTGTCATGTAGAGCACTGCTTTCTGCATCATGTCATAAGATGCAGATTTTCATAGCTCACTGCTGTCCTTACTTTTGGTCGGAGTCATATCAAGTTACTCCCACTGATGCTTAATACTCTTGTTGTCATTATTTAATGAACTTATCCCCTGATCTTTAGTACATTATCATGTTACTTCATTCTGTTACAGCATCACCAGAGTTGTCTCAGTATCACTCACATTGTTTGTACTCTAATAGTATTACAGGTATAACAATAATGCTTCAAATGCACACTTCTACACTTGACTAAACACAATCAGTATATAGCATTATAGTCATCACCATTATGTTTCCTGATGTTTTGTCATCCTCCTCCCTCTTCAATTTTGCTTTAATAATCAATGTTTTTACCACAACCTACTAGAGACAAGGGTTACAGACTAACTTACAGTAGCTGTCTTTAATGACTAAGCTTGGAACAGTTTCATTAATGATATTTATCATTTGTTAACCCTATCTCCTTTTCTTCTGATGAATCTGTATGAATAATTAACAAAGATTTACTGATATACAAATTTCAGGATCATTAACCATTCTCATAAGGCGTATGCAGCTAATGATATTAACAAAGTATAAGTTTGAATTGAATAATGAGCCAGCATTATTAATGTTGTTGAGATGCAGGTTTAGGGTACTGGTACATTGAAAAGTTCTATTGCAAATATTAACCCGCCTTTTGCTTGACTGGCAACTGTTGGTGACCGACAGTTGGTTGCTTCACCCCTGATGACTGTGCATTGAATGAAGAGTGCTACAGTGGACAGTGTGTGAACCCGTGTCGGCTTGGCAGCAACCCATGCCCACCTCCTGCTACTTGCCATGCCCTGGCACATGCCGCCACTTGTATGTGCCCATCTGGGTACACAGGTGTGCCCCTCCAAGGCTGTTCACTACTGCCTACTTGTGGTTTCAACACAGATTGCTCCCCAGACAAGGCATGTATTGAACGTGTTTGTAGTGACCCATGTGGTTCTACCTCATGCCCTATTGGGTTGCACTGCCATGTTGAAGACCACCGCCCTGTATGCTTGTGTCCACCAGGCTACAGTGGTAACCCTGAAGGGGGCTGTGTTCGTGTTGATTGTGACAGTGATGAACAGTGCTTGGGGGGCCACGTATGCCGGGATGGAGCATGCGTGGATCTATGCCAGGATTGTGGTCGTGGAGCACTTTGTCACCTTGAGGCTCAGAAGCCTGTATGTTACTGCCCCACTGGGTTCATCGGGAACCCGATATTATCTTGTGACCCAAGTAAGACTTTCTTCCCTTGCTGTTGTTATTCCAAAAGTACACATTCACATTTCCTCCTAACAGAACAGTGCATTATAGATAACTACTTCCTGTCACTGTCATTTCTGATCATTAGTAGCTTGTCTAAACTTTGCAACTTTAGACTCACTGTTGACTTGACTTGGCTTGTCACTACCTGACTCTAAGAACCCTCCAGTCCCTGGGTACTGTACTTTGGACATCGAATGCCAGCTGCGTGAAGCATGTGTGGGCGGGGAGTGTCGTGACCCCTGCACCACTGTGCCGCCCCCATGTGGTTTGGGTGCTCGCTGCCGAGTCATCAACCACCGCACCATCTGTCAGTGCCCTGATGGGTATGAGGGCGACCCAAGGGATTTGTGTATTCCAGGTAACCAACATCACCTCTGCATTCAAGTCCCGAGCCCCACCGTCCTCTTCCTACCTGTCTTTCTCAGGCTGGGTGTTTATATCCCTTGCTGTTTGCATGACTTGACCTTGACTGTCTTTTGCCTGCCCTGAGACAGACTATCCACACACCTCTCATAATACTTCATGTCACTAAATGAGTTACTGCATGACTGTTTTACCTGTGTAACTCCATCCACTCCCAGTCCTCATCCTTATGTCCCACCATTAATCTTTCCAAATGAATTTTGGTTTTGCATGTGGCTGCTACTTCAAATCAGTTCTAGATTTATACGTCAGTGTTTCCCAATACATGCCCATTTTCACAACTGTTATTATTGTGCATGTAAAGATATCTGTATGCTGAAAGTTTCTTACTTTCAGTGTTATGCACAGGTTGTATAAGTCATGTAATTCATGAATACAGTAGACCCTGGTCATTTACAATGGCAGTGGTGCTTGGAGACCTTACAAATGTTGAAGCCACAACAGTAAGAGAGAATATTGTATGGAGGGTATAGTGATGTAGTACACTGTTGGAATGCTCACTGATGACAGCTTTCTAAGGCCAGTCTGTTGAAGGCTATTGTGCAAGCATTGGAACATTTAAAATATTTTATGACATCCTCATCACCCTAACGTCAGAATCAGACATCTTCTGACATGGATTGTATGATTGCATAGGCTGGGGTAAAGATTGGGATAGGAACACGTTGTTTCATTTGGCCACAATCTGGGCATTCTGTTTCTCTGTGCTAGATATAAAACAGGTGACAATTAGAAACATTATGTCAGGGATATGACTAGTGAAATGGGATGTTGTTACTACACTTTTTTCATTCATACCTTCAAAATTCTCAGCTCTGTATCCACACCATTTCATACCATCCATTCATCAACATACCAGCATCCTCATTACTCCATCTGTGAGTACTTATACCTTACCTTATGCATGTCACATATTCCCTGTCATTCTTCTCATCTTTGCCTTACATGATGTCATCATATTATATCTTTTCCCTTTCTTCCTGAAATACCCTAAGTACTTGTCTTCCTTTACATTTTCATTTATTTGTGATGCCCACCTCCCATTCCATACAGACACATGAACATGCCTAACTTTACTGGGTCTTCAGCTAGCTGGGGTACAGATGCAAGGCTTGTGTAACCATTTTGGGGGTCAGTAATTTTAGGGCACTGGCCCCACCATCACTTCCTCTTAGTATCCTTCACATAGCACAGGGAATATATGAGTAGCACCCTGTCTCTACCATTCCATGGGATTTCTGTTGTAAGAAGCAGAAATCTGAGCATTGTATGGAAGAAACATGCTCTTAAATGTATAAAAAACTTGTTCTAAAAAAAAAAAAAAGGTAGCAAGATGTCATCATTGGCATTCATTATATAACAGGATGAAGCTTCAAGAGCAATTAACTGCATACATGTTGGTACCTGTATGGGCAGTGGAGAAACATGGTTGTGTGACTGTGAATACTGTAGTTGAATGATGAATTCTTGAACAAGTTCGGCCATTGCTCTGAAATGTTGAAATGGTATTCAGTATAGCATGAATATGAAAAGTGTATGTGGTAGGTGGGGGCACTCACCATCCACTCACTCGATGTAGTGCTGCTATCGGGTGTCAGCCCTTTCCTCTCTTCCATCCTTCTTTCCATCCATCCTCTTCTGTTCTTTCCTTCATTCTTTCCTTGTCCTTCTGCCTACGGGTGACTTTACACTCTCTCTTCTGTCTCTCTTTCCTTCATTCTTTCCATTTCCTTCTGCCTGTGGGTGACTCTACGCTGAGTGACAAGCCAAATGGTTTTCTGTACACCAGGAAACCATTTACTATGCTGGGTGGTAACCATATAGCTAAATTTTGGCACCTGGTGGTTTAGTGGGTAATTATTGCGCTCCAGTCGGATAGAGCCGGTGAAGGTTTATATCCAAGGGATGGTTAGGGTTGATTGCTCATGTAATGCCACTCAGGGATGAGTGAGGCTGGTCACTCTCATCTTAAATGTCGAGACCAACTGCCTAGCCCCGGGCTCCTACACTCCTCATGGGGCAATGTAGGATTGGATGATGGATGGATGGATACTGTCAACCATAGTCTACTTGATTGTGTTTCATAATGCTTGCAGTATACTTCCTGTTGCAGTACAGTATGTAATGAGGTATTGTACTGACCCATAGCAGTACTGTATTGAAATACTGTAACTCATTTTGTCAGACTTGCATCCCTAACTACCCTACTGAATTTACCTGTACAGTAATAGTGCATTCAGTTTGCTCACATATCCACATTCTTGTCTTTAAATCGAAATGATCTTCAGTTGAAATTTACAATTGCTTTCCAACAAGAAACTGAGGTTCTGAAACAAACATATCCACAAAGAATCCAATGTGGTGAAGTGCTAAGAGTACATTGGTAAGACATATTCTTCCAGTTTCATCTGGCTACATTCAGGTTTAGACATGCTGTATTTCAGTGTTGTTTTCATATCTTTATGTACTGATAGGATAGTGTATAAAGAACTTGATTTAAAGCAGAATATTGTATACTCTGGCTAGCTGTCCAGTGCCACATTAGATACTCTCCCTGTTAGGATGCTAGTCTAGAGTTCTTCTTCTGTTCCATACGACTTCTTTCTCACCCTGTATTTAGGCATGTTTGCCAGTGTTCTTCATTGACTATAATTCTTCAGACATTACTCTACTGACAGAAATAAGTAGGACTTGAGACTGTGTAAAAAAAACTGACTGTCCTGTTTTCAACAAAACCATATCAAGAAGAAAACGAAGAGAAATTAGCAAGCACAATTTTCTGTGCGCATTTCGTGCTCGTGATGATCGTGGAGAAGTGCTGCAGACAGCACCATTTATGATGGTAATGTGTGACTCTATCACTGTACCTCATGTTTGTCCCATTTGTATTACACCCTTACTTATACCTGGTATTATACCCTGTCAACAGTGAGCACTCCAAAACCTGGCTGTCAGTACAATGAGGACTGTCCAACCAACCTGGCATGTGACCGCCTCTCGCGTAACTGTATCGACCCATGTTCTGGAGATGCCTGTGCCCCTACAGCCATTTGCCAAGCTGTCAACCACAAAGCCAACTGCGAGTGTCCAGCTGGCTACAGTGGCAACCCCTACATCGAGTGTGCAATCCGTAAGTCAGAGTGTGATATTGTTGTTTCCACCCCATTTCTCCTGTATAAGTCTATCTATCTGTTGACAGACACCTCAATCCTGTAAGGGATGGCCACAAACAAATCGCCTCCGTGTCCCCCTTTCCAACGCCATTTCACTGCCGTGCTCCCAGCGCACGCCTCACTCTCTCATATACCTCTCCACTCCATCCCACCATCTCATCCTTACCCTCCCCCCCCTCTTCCCCCCTCCACCTCACTTGCATACTCTCTCCTCATTAGTCTCTTGCTCTCCATGCTCTCCACGTGGCTATTTTCAGATGATCTTTGTTAGCTGAAGCAAGATGTTTTTAATTGAAGGAGGTAGGTTATAGCCTTGATTAATCCCTTCACTACTGTAATTTATGTACTGTAAAGCTGCATAAAATCATCTAGATGCAGCAAGAATGTTTATAAATGCACCATCAGACTGGAGGTGTTGTATTAAATTGGTATATTGAAGAAAAGTATATATTTATTTTTTTATTTTTTTTGCTAGAACACTAATATTTGTTCTGGAAGTTTGATTTTAATTTTTTAAAAGATAGTCCACATACTTTTCTCTGTTTATTTTCATCTGTTCACTTCTTCAGGTAGATGTGGTGATGTCATTAATTTGATTGTATTCTATATATTTTCAGGTGATTTCATTAAATCTGAGGGAACTTTTTTTTAACATAGAGAAGTTAGAAAAAGTCTTAATTTATCCCACAGTTACTAGGGAATTTTTCTAGGCAAAGTAAAATGTCTGGTATCAGCAAAAATAAAATTAAATACAATATATGAAGACATCACCATATCAAATAGATTAGGTAGACACAGCAACTGTGAAACATGAATCTTTTCACTGTTGATGTACAGAGCTGAAAGATGCTAAACATTTCAGACGTGCTGATCGTGTTTATTTATTCTTTTTTCCAATCTTGTTTTAGTTTGAGTGTGTGAGTGTCTTGCCCATTTCACCAGGCATGCTTTAGATAGATCTCTCTTTTGTGCTACTGTATTGTGCCAACCATCCTGTGGGTTGTTATTAGTCTGACTTTGATATAGGGTGGCACTAATGGTGCTGAATAACAAACTTTATTCATGCAAAATTCCATTGACTTGTATATTTATTTTGACGGTAAGCAAGTCAACCTTCTGTTTTAAACAACAGCACAAGTTATTGAAAAATGAGCTTTCACATGCTTTTGGCACATTAGGTTAAGGACAGCATATTTTAATAAGATAAACTTAAATAATGTCAGTAGACACTTGCTGCTTTAAATGCTTTCATCATCTGAAGGATAAGTAAAATGCTGTAAATAAGCTGTTGATGATCAGAATATAAATTTCTCGATGGTGTGTGATAGGATAACATCAGCTGTATCATCAGAAATACAGTTTTGTGGGTGCCTCTTTATTGTGATGACAGATACTGTTTAGTAATTCATAATTATGACAGATACTGTATAGTAATTCATAATTTGAGTGTTTTTAATGAGAATTACCGGTAAGTGCATTTTCTAAATTTAGGAATATTCCCCAGTCTGAGAGTCCTCTACTACCAAGCTTTGTAGATAAAAGACACTTCACCTGTATAAGACTGCCAGCATGTAGAACTGTATTGCACATCTACGGATTCTCTCTCATATGTACAGGAATCACTGCATGCCTTTTTTCTTCCTCTTGGCTACCTTTCCTTAGCATATTTTGTAAATTATGTACTGTATAGCATCCATACCTTGAGGTCTGAATTTCAGGTACATTGTAAGTAGAAATTAACCTTAGTAATGTGCCTGTAGAAAGCACTGCAATAGGTGGGTTAGAAAATATACTTAGTGTATATAAGATCAAAGATTCATTATAAATATTCTCAGATAGTTTAGTAGTAGAAAAATTTGAAGCCTTCGTAGTGTGTTTTGTGAATTCAGTTTGTGTACTGTATTATACAAGTTCAGTCAAATAAGGCTTTCTCTCCTGTTGCCAGATTTAGTGAAGCTGAATACTGTTGTGAGACTCTTAACATCACTGAATATAAAAGCAAAACCTTAAGTCTGGCTATGCCACAGTTGCATCTGGTGACTGTAGGAATGATGAAGCATGTCTTGTGGGAGCAGCTTGCATTGAATCCACCTGCCCCAACCCATGCCAGGTAGCAAACCCTTGCAGCTCTGACACTATCTGCTCCATCTCTGACCATGACCCTGTCTGCACTTGCCCAGAGGGCACCTATGGTGACTCCTACATAACCAGTTTCTCCAGTGAGACATTTGCTTTCTTTAAAATATGCCAGGCTGCATGGAGAATACTGTGTTTATTTGCAGAAGTTACTGGTGGTACATACATACCAAAATACATTGGTGATATAGTTTCCCTCATGCTAGGTTAAAGAAATTAAAGCTAGTAAACTCCAGGTAGATCAGTATTCCAGGTGAGCTGTTCACATTTGTGTTGCACTGAGATTTTCCCATGTATGCATTAAGATTCAGATAGGGTGGAATTATCTTGTAAAGGACTCACTGCTTAGCAATATGACAAACTATAATGATGAGAGAACCTCAGCAGTGCAAAATCCTTGTTTCATCCTTTAACCTTTTGACAGTATTGTTTGACATGATTTGACTTTTGTTGCCCATGACATGAAAATGCAAAGACAAATATCGACTGAAGAGTGATGTGGAATTTTGCATTGTTTTTCTTGTATTGAATTTAGTGTGATTGATCCACCACTGAGACCTGTACTGTTATTAGAAAATGTGTCTTGTTAAATGTTGCTTGTATCTCTCACAGCTGTTGGTTGCCGTGACAACAGTGCTTGTCCACCTACCCAAGCATGCATCAACAACCAATGCCAAGATCCTTGCCAATGCGGCCGCAATGCCATTTGTGAGGTAAAACAGCATCGTGCTACGTGTCGTTGTCCACCTGGCTATATAGGTAACCCAGTTCATGGCTGCAACACCCCAATCAACCCATGTGACAACGACCCATGTGGCGAAGGTGCCCTTTGTGAATTGGACAATGGCAATCCCATCTGTGTTTGTCCACGAGGCACAACTGGCAATCCCTTTGAAAAGTGCAGTGAGTGCATTCCTTTTCTTATTGCTTTAATTCTAAGGTCTGTATTATTAAAACTGAATGCACAGTGATGTAAGCAATCTCCTGATTTTTTATGGTCATTTATGAAATGACCGCATATTATTATGTGACTAGCCTGCATCCCACTTTACAGCTTGTAGTCAGCAGTGATACAGAAAGGTTAAAGTTTTCAGTCATTATCACATGCATCAGAAATTAGTATAAGAAGATTGGAAGCTTGTACACTTGCTTTGTCAGTTTTAATAATACGATCCTAACCTCCATTATTGAGAACTGTGAAGAATGAGATATGGATAATTAACAGCATATGAATGTACAGTATTAAGTTGTACAGTCCATGGATGTCTTTCCTAAGCTTAATAACATTCTCTAGGGATAGCCAGATTAGACAGGTTGTTTCTAACTCCTACAGCCCAAGTACAGCTCCATTAGGTTGAATAATATAATCTGGGCTAATTGTTGTCATAATATTCTTCATCAGCTTGAGAAACTTACTCAAAGCTAAAAGTAAAAAATCATCTGACAGCAGCTAAAATAAACAGAATGGCCACAGTCTGAAGAGGTTAATGAAACCTGTTTCCAATCCTGTCATCACAAGAGGGTCTTTCCTAAGTTGAGTAAAATAACATAGCAGTAGCCAGACTGAACTGAATAAGCATTTCTTTCTCACTTCCAGTTCCAGAAGGAGATGAATGTGAACCCAACCCATGTGGCCCCAATTCTGGGTGTAGATTGGTACAAGGTTCACCAGTTTGCTTCTGTCTACCAGAGTTTGTAGGTGATCCTCCCTCAGTGCCTTGTAGCCCACCAGCGAACCCATGTGAACCGTCACCATGTGGGCCAAACACAGCATGCAATGTGGTCAATGGCTTCCACCGCTGCACCTGCTTGCCAGGCTTTGTGGGCCATCCAAATACCATCCGAGGTTGTGAGCCTCCTGTTAACCCATGTGTTCCATCTCCATGTGGCACTGGTGCTCTGTGTGACCCACATAGGAAGTCTCCCTGCTTCTGCCGACCTGGCCTCATTGGTGACCCCTACATTGGCTGTAGAGGTAAGACCTTCATTCTCATCAGAAGTACCTTTATTTAACTCCTTGAATGTGGTTATGTATGTTATTGGTTATCCTCCCTATCTCCAGATTTTTTTTTTTTTTTTTTTTCATATAATTTGGGGGGTTATTTCTTAGTAAACGAGATGAAGGGGCTGTATCCAATTCCAATTTGAAAAGTTACTCCCAAACTGAATAAAATTGTTCTATCTATCTATAGCCCGACGCCCTAATCCCACAAAGGGTGGCCGCAGACAAAACGCCTCCAAGTCGCTCTGTCACCACCATTTGACTACCCTCACCCCAACTCACCCCCCCCTCCCTCATATACCTCTCAACTCCATCCCTCCACCTCATCCTCGGTCTACCTCTCCCTCTCCCTCCCTCCACCTCACCTACATACACCCTCTTAGTCAGTCTTTCATTCTCCATTCTCTTCACATGTCCAAACCACCTCAGTGTATTTCTCCTAATCTTCTCAACCACATCCACATCCACCCCACAGCGTTCCTTCACTTCTTCATTCGTCAACCTGTCCCTCCACGTCACTCCACATGCTCCTCTCAAGTAACTCATTTCCACTGCTCTCACTCTTGACTTGTTCCCCTCTTGCAAGGTCCATGCCTCGCTTCCATATGTCAGGGTAGGGATCACAATACAGTACTATCATGCAGTGACTTCTTAACTTCCATACTCACCTCCCTATTTCTCATCACTGCTTTCAGTGTACCAACAACCTTCCTTCCCTGCTGTACCCTTGCACGCACTTCATCCCCCAAAGTTCCATCCTTACTCATCACACTACCCAAGTACTTGAATGCACTCACATTCTCCATATCCTCACCATCCAACCTCACTGCACACTCTGTGACTTCATTCCTTTCAAACACCATAACTTTACTTTTGTTTACATTAACTTTCAGCTTCCTCCTCCTACACACTGTCCCAAATTCATTCACCAAACCTTGCAACTCCCATTCATCTTCACTCAACAGTACTGTTGAATAAAATTGTTAAAACAGAAAAATAAAGGACTAACATTTTGAAACATTGCTAGTGATGTGTTCTATATTACAGTATATGCATTCTTGCAGTCTCCTGAGAAATTTTTATTCAGTTAAGGGCACTTTCCCAGGCTGAATAAAATGTCCAGTAGTACAAGAATATAACATAAAAAAGACATTCCCTTACTGAAAGGTTAAGTCCTCCTTAAACGAAAGAAAATCGCGTATTTAAGTTTCTTTGACATCACTGATGTTGATTTGCCAGTTTCCTCTAATTTATGATAGCTGGTGAATGTAAAAAGTTGTGACTTGTTAGAATACATTTCTTTTCTACCTGTACAGAGCATGGTAATTTTGGGTTGGTACAATATTTTAATGTGATAATGTACAGTGCTTTTTCAACTACTGCATTATTATCTAAATAAAATTTAAATCATTTTTTTTGCTTACAGTTCCTCCACCAGCCTGCAGTCCTGGAGTCTGTGGCCAGAATGCTGAATGTTATGTGAGAGGAGACAGTTTAGAGTGCAGATGTCGCCAGGGGTATGATGGTGATCCACGTGTTCAATGCCAGGCTCAGCCAGACAACCCATGTGAACCATCACCTTGTGGCTCCAATGCTCAGTGCTCAGTTGGAAATAACAATCGCCCTGTCTGTGCCTGCTTACTTGGTTTCTTTGGTGATGCAGACACAATAGAAGGTTGCAAGCCTGAATGTGAAGTGGACAGTGACTGTAGTAGCGATTTGGCCTGCATCAGTACTCGCTGCATTGATCCATGCCCCAGTGCATGTGGCATAAACTCTCTTTGTGAAGTTAACACTCACCGTCCTGTATGTTTCTGCCCAGCTGGGTTCATGGGAAATCCATATTTGCATTGCAAGGAAATATCTGAACCAGTTCCTCCTGTTGAAGTGCCACCTCAACCAGGTGTTGTTAATCCATGTGTCCCATCTCCCTGTGGTATTAATACAGAGTGTAAAGTGGTAGGCAGTTCACCAGTCTGCACATGTATCGCAGATTATATAGGGGACCCTAATGAATTGTGTCGCCCTGAATGTGTGACCAATGCTGACTGTGATGATGATGAAGCTTGCATTGGCCAAAAGTGCCGGAATCCTTGTCCTGGAGTTTGTGGCACCAATGCCAAATGTGAAGTTGACAACCATAACCCCATCTGTTACTGCCCGAGCCACCTCACTGGAGATCCCTTCAGATCATGTTTCCCAAAACGTAAGTAGAAGCTGTAACATTGTATATTTTTCTCCAGTGTTATTTCAGTAACCAAGCCCAAAGCCTAATTTAGGGAGCTTGAATGGTTCATTAGTCTGAGTCTCAGAGACTTTTACTGGCTAACCAACATAGCGTTGAAGGAAGAATATGTTTTTTAAGCTGGCAAGTCAGCTGAAGAGGAAAAACGGTGATATCACAGGTGAGAAGTGTGTGAAGAATGATGAAGGAAATGTACTGGTAGCAGTGAACTGTGAGGATATTACAGATGGCTGGAGAGAGCATTATAACCGGTTGCAGAATGAGTTTGACTAGAACAGGAATTGTTTGGAGTCAGTGGATCCATAGTTTGGCCCTTGGCCTTTGATTGATGCAGCTACTGTGAGCAGGGCAATAGGCAAGATGTAGCTGGGGAAGGTAGCAGGTGTGTCTGGGTTGACTGCTGAAATGCTGAAGATCTCAGGAGATACAGGAGTGAGGGTAGTTACGATACTAATTTGGCAAATACTGTATGATTATACAGTACAGTGGGGCACCAATTTTCGCTCCTAATTGGGTCCAAAAATAATGCGCGAAAGTGGAATTAGCGAAAGTTGGGGCATTGTCTTTATGGCAAAAAGGCTAATTGGTTCCCGATTATCCTAAAGTAACATCAGATTTTCATTTTCACTTGCAATACAGTACATCAAATCACTATTGTACATTGCATTGTGAGATACAAACAATAAAAACTCAACTATCTTCCTTTTCATTTCATTATTATACTGCCGTTTCTTCACTCCAACACGATACTCTCTTTTAGCCTTGGCCTTTCCTCCCGACTTTGAATGTCCTGGCCACTTTTTATCACCACCACTGCCTCCCGGCCCTCCCCCCACACCACCAGGCTCTCCCCCCACACCACCAGGCCCTTTCCCCACACTACCAGGTATAGTAGAGGCCATTGAACCGTGAGAATCCAACACAATGGAGCTAGCACGCTCGTACACAATGGCGGGAATGGGTGGACAGAGTGTTGACATGACGTCATTCAAGATGGCGGTGGGTTGCGGGCGGGCGGTGCAGGAAATTCAAAGTTCAAAATATTGTCCCAAACCCAAAATTTGTGTGCGAAAATCAATTTTTTTCAAGCAAAAGTGGAAGTTAGGGAATATTTGGTGCATGCCGCGAAAGTGGATTCTGCGAATCCTGCTGTAGCGAAAATTGGTGCCCCACTGTACATGAGTGTGTTTTCCTGGATGACTGGCTGAAGAGTGTGATTGTAAATGCATAGGCCTATAAGGGGAAGAGTGATGCCCTGTAAAGAGGAAATTATAGAAGTATAAAACTTTTGGACCAGATGATGAAGGTAATGGAGAGAATTGTAGAAGGTTACGTTCTCCCTACGTGTCAAGTGGAGTTGGTGGAGGATTAGTGCCCCTCTCTGTGAAACAATTAACTCTAAGCCCTTGGCCACCCCGTTTGGGATACATGGCGTCTGGCAATGAATGAATGAATGATGAATGATTAGAGAAAGAACGAATATTAGTGAGATGCAGTTTGGGTTTATGACAGGCAAAGGGACCACTGATGCCATATTCATTGCATGACAGCTTTAGGAAAAATATGTAGGAAAGAAAAGGGATCAGTACTTTGTTTCTGTTGATTTGGAGAAGGCAGAGTCCCTAGGGAGGTGGTGAAGTGAGCAGTGAGAAAGCTTGGGATTGAGGAGTGGCTGGTTAGAGTGGTGATGGCTACGTGTGTGGGTGCTTGCATTGACATGACAGTGAGTGGAGATTTGAGTGATGAGTTTTCTGTGGCAGTTGGTTTACATCAAGGGTCAATTTTGAGCCCCTTATTGTTTATCGTGATGCTTGATGCCCTCTCATGTGGCTTCAGAGATGGACTCCAATGGAAGATGTTGCATACTGATGTTTTGGTGTTGGTTGCAGAATATGAAAAGAAGGCAGAGGAAAGCTGTAGGAAGTGGAGAGGTGGTATGGGGAACAAGAGCTTGAGAGTAAATGCAGATAAAAAAAGGTGATGGTATGTACAGTAGGGTTGGTGGCAGTACTGTCAAAGAAGAGGGAGAGTGGCCATGTGCAGTTTGCCACAAGGGTGTGGCAAGTAATTCCATCATGACCAGTGTTTGTGATAAGTGGGTGTATTAGAGATATAGTGGTATTAGAAATAGACTGTGAGATAATGCTGATTTCATATGTGTGGTGTGTCAGGGAGAGCATGTGGAGATTGTCAGGTGTGAAAGGATTGATCTTGCTGGTGGGTCTCTTGAATGTGTGGGGGAGTATTTTTTACTTGGGAGACATGTTATGTGCTGGAGGTGGGGCTGGAGTTAGCTCTGTGGCTAGAGTGAGGAGTGGATGGAAGAAGTTCAGGGAGCTGTTGCTTCGCCTGACATCAAAAAGGCTCTCCCTGTGTGGTAAGAGATCTTTGTATATGGCATGTGTTTGGAGTGTAATGCTGTACAGGGCTCTTGCTAACATGTAATGCTGTGCAGGGCTCTTGCTAACTGCCGATGGTTGCGAGCCATTTGGCTCCTAAGGTTTCAGATTTATGAGCCAAATAAATTTTTAGTAGCCAAACTGACTACGAGTCGAAATACGTTACGAGCAATTAATATATTTATTTACACATTGTGATGATTAGAATCATATAATGAGGTTTTAAGCATTCACAATGGCGACAAGGAAAGACTTAATAATCGATCACAGCGTGCTTTTTTGCTCATTTGTGAGATTTACTTATTCTGTAGTTTACTGGGTTTAGAAGTGGAAGTATTTTCTCCTTGCCAAAAGGCGACTTCCATGTAAAATTTGTTCGCCGAAGGGAAAAATACTCCTATTTGCAAACTGTGGCTTGCCAAACAAGAGTCCTGCTGTATGGTAGTGAGACCTGGACAGTAAAGGAAGAGGATATTTGTAGGCGCAAACATACAGAAATGACAGTGATAAGGTGGATATGCAGTGCATCCTTGAATGCAAGGCCTGGGGCGGTGGGGTGGGGGGCTAGGTTTATGATGGCGGAGTTAAGGGGCAGACTGGGACTGGAGTGTATTGGTGTTGTGATGAGGAGGGGTTGATAGAGATGGTTTGAGCATGTGCAGAGGATGAGGGATGATAATTGGGTGCAGAAAGTGAGAAGTGTGAAGGTTAGGGATGGGGTTGTGAGAGGCAGACCAAAAAAAGACTGGGGACAAGGTCATAGAGTATGATCTCAGGGATAATGGAAGGACTGAATAGGGAGGCAGCCAGAGATCGAGTGGCATGGAGAGCCACCATTAGGAGACCAAGGCTGATGCATGTAAGCATGTTGGAGCCTTTATAAACAAAACAAAAAAAATGAAATGATTGGTATGTGAATGAGCATCTGACCTTTTTCACAGGGCATGGTGTTTAGAGCTCTCCCTTCTTTTGTTCTTTCACTTCCTTATTTTCTGGACCATGCTTCATCGTATCCTTAGGTAGGAAACAGAGATCAGGATGGTTATATTGATATTTAATTACATTGACTAATTCCACTGTGGTAGGTGGGGATGCTCACCATCCACGTACTCAGTGTAGTGCTGCTCTCAGGTGACTGCCCTTTCCTTTCTTCCCTCCTTCTTTCCTTCCTTCCTCATCTGCCATTCTTTCTGTCATTCTTTCCCCTTTCTTCTGTCTGTTGGTGACTCTACATTGAGTGACAAGCCAAATGGTTTCCTGTAGCTACACCAGGAAAACATATACTATGCTGGTGGTACTGGTAACCATATAACCAGATTATGGCATCTGGTGGTTTAGTGGGTAATTAAGGCACTCCAATAGGATTGAGCCTGGGCAGGTTTATATCTAAGGGGTGGTTGGGTTTTATTGCTCACATAATGCCACTCAAGGATGAGTGAGGCTGGTCGCTTTCATCTCAACTATTAGGACCAAATTGCCTTGCCCTGGGCTTCTATTCCCCATGTGGGGCAACACAGGATTAGATGATGAATGAATGAATGACTAATTCCACTAATGACTGATTTCATTTTCACACCCAGCCAAGCGGCCTTCACCTCCACCTTTGTGTGAGCCGAGCCCATGTGGCCCCAACTCCCTGTGTCGTCCCTCCCCTGACAAAACAAAGGCAGTATGTTCATGCTTGCCAGGCTTCTTTGGGTCACCTTGCCGACCAGAGTGTGCGATTAATTCAGACTGCCCTACGAGTAAGGCATGCATCAACTACAAGTGTGTGGATCCATGCCCAGGCTCATGTGGCATTAATGCTGTCTGCAGTGTGGTGGTTCATAATCCCGTGTGCAGATGCCCTGATGGACTTACTGGTGATCCATTCAGCAACTGCTTCAAGAAAGGTAAATACTTTTTCCTGAAGTTTTTAAACTAGACTCCTACACTCCTCATGGAGCAACATTGGATTAGATGATGATTGAATGAGTTTACACTAGAAATGTGTCTGATCCTGCTGTAAACTGTAATTTGCTTACATGTACAGTATATTGTGAATCTGTAACTACAGTATTTGTACTGTAATGTGTATGTTAGAGTGTCTCAGATTCAGAAATTTCCTTATGATGTGCATGATATTTAGAGTACAGTACTATCATACATTACGGAATTGTAAATTTCAGAAATTCCAAAAGACCCTGCCCCAGAGGTGCCACAGCCACCAGCCCCACCTGTTACACCATGTGTTCCTTCATGTGGGCCCAATGCTGAGTGCAAAGTAGAGAATGGTATTGCATCCTGTACTTGTATTGCTGGATTCTATGGAAGACCGGAAATTGGTTGCACACCAGAGTGCATCACCAATTCATATTGCAACTTCGACAAGGCCTGTATCAACCAGCGTTGTATTGACCCATGTGTGGGAGCCTGTGGTGTGGGAGCAGAGTGCAATGTTATCAACCATAACCCGATCTGCTCCTGCCCTGATGGTTATGTGGGTGACCCATTCAGAATATGTCGTCCTGCTCCACCCCCTTCAGGTATGCTAATCACAGTTATCATAATTCTGATTATAACATTAAGTAGTAAGATATATGTTTAATGAAATTTTTAATTATGATTGTCTCCTCACTAAACATTATACTCTACAACTTACAGTCCCACCACCTGTGGATATGCCCTGCCAGCCAAACCTTTGTGGTAGTAATGCCATCTGCACATCAGTTGGCTCTCAACCATTGTGCACCTGTGTGCAGGGCTTCAAGGGGGATCCATATGTGCAGTGTCACCCAGAGTGCATTGTAAGCAGTGACTGTCCATTGACTTTGGCTTGCATCAGTCAAAAATGCCGTGATCCTTGTCCTGGCTCATGTGGTACCAATGCACAATGCTCCATAGTCAGCCACAACCCTGTCTGCGTTTGTCCTGAGGGTTACACCGGGGACCCGTTCACCCACTGCAGAATACGACCCATAATTTGTAAGACCAGAGTATCTTTGTTGTGTTCACTTGTCATATTATACAGTGCTGTATTTACTTCTGTGACAAGAGGATATTGTATATGCTTTTCCAGAGCTGGCCTCTCACTTTGTGCACTGGCATCATTACCAGTAATTATTACACCCTCTTTAGGATGCAGTTAGAGGTATTATTTTGAGCTTCATGAATAGGATGCTGTATTTTGGAGATGTATATATACTGCAGATATAACATTTTATACTGATATACTGTATGTACTGTACATAGTTTTGTCAGTTTGGGTTGGAGTTTCTAATGATGCTTTTTTATTTTGGAGGGTTCCTTCCATTCACCTTATCCATTGCCTCCTTTTCTCCTATATAGCTATCCCACCTGTTGGAGTTACCAATCCGTGTGTTCCCGACCCTTGTGGTCCAAATACTGAATGTCAGGATCGGAATGGCGTTGCTGTGTGCAAGTGTCTGTCTGATACCTTTGGAAATCCTTTCACAACGGGATGTGCCCCTGAGTGTATCACCAACTCGCAATGTGATTTGGATTCAGCATGTGTTAGTCAAAAATGCCGAGACCCATGTGAAGGCACTTGTGGACTTGAGGCATTGTGTAAAGTGGTAGCTCACAACCCCATCTGCTACTGTCCTGCTGGCTATACTGGCGATCCCTTCTACAAATGTTCTTTAAGTAAGATGGGTTCTTGCTTTTATAATTAACATGTTGAAACAATATAATTCTGTTAAGATATTGCAATCCAAATTTTGGAAGTTTTGGAATGTATTTATTGAGTCAAGGAAATGCTTTGGATATGTATGTGACAGCAATTACTATTCCCCACCAGTCTTGGATAAAGTCGATCCAGAGGTGGAGTTCCCCCCAGATAAACAACCAATAGATCCCTGCGCTGCTTCTCCGTGTGGACTTGGGGCCTTCTGTTCAACTGAGGATGATGTCGCTAAGTGCACCTGCCCTCTAGGCTATTTCGGCAACCCTTATTATGACTGCTATCCAGATTGTACAGTTAACACAGACTGTCCACCAAATTATGCCTGCATGAACCAGCGATGTGTTGACCCTTGCCCTGGCTCTTGCGGCATTAATGCTGAATGTCGAGTCATCAGTCATCAACCTCTCTGCTACTGCAGACCAGACTACACTGGTGACCCATATTCACGCTGCTATCCCAAACCATGTAAGGCTGACTTAAATCCTACAACCATTTTGCTGCCCACTTTACATCCAAGGACAATTTTTCTGCCTACTTTATAACCAAGAATAAATCCCTGACCTACTGTACAACCAAGGACTTTCTAATACCGACTTGACAGTCAGTGTCTGTTTTGGCACAACACTATACAACTTCAGCCAAGGACCATTCTGATACTTTCTTTACAGCCAAGAACGTTTTACAACCTACTTTATAACTAAGGACCATTCTGCAACAGTGTGTACAACCATGGACCAATCTGCTACCTACTTAACAACCAAGGACTGTTCTGCTACTTTACAACCTAGAACTGTTTTCTAATGTACTTTGCAACCAAGGACCATTCTGCTGCCTACTTAGCAATCAAGGACCATTCTGCTGCTTACTTCACAACCAAGGACTGTTTTGCTGCATACTTTACAACCATGAACCATTCTGCTATGTAACAACCAAGGACTGTTTTGCTGCATACTTTACAACCATGAACATTCTGCTACGTAAACCCTAGAGCCATTTTCCTCTGTGACTTTCGACCAGGGACTAATTTGCTACTCTAACTACCTAACATCACACCATTTTATTACTGTACTTATTTTCACCCAAGGACGTTTCCCCTAATCACTTTACAACCATGAACTATTCTTCAATTTACATCATTGTCTAAACCAAATTTTACTTTGTTAATGCACAGTCATGATTATTATTATTATTTTTTTAAGATACAATGTGCTGTTTTGCCTAAACTCTGTCTCTCTCTCTCTCTCTCTCTCTCTCTCTCTCTCTCTTTCCTTGGACTAAAGAGGTTCAAGTTGCTTGTTTAGTGCAGTTTTGCATAACTGGTTGCTGTACTTGTGTATAACATAACAGTAGTAGAAGAATCATCATCATAATAATGGTAATAATATTAATAATCCATCCATTATCCAGTCCTGTGTTCCCCCATCGGGAGCACCAAATATGTAATAATAACAGTTATGATAATAATAATAGTAGTAATAATAATCCATTCATCCATCCAACATCCAATCCTATGTTGCCCCATAAGGAGCATAGGAGCCCAGGGCTAGGCAAGTTGGTCCTGACATTTAAGATGAGAGTGACCAGCCTCACTCATCCCTGAGTGGCATTACATGAGCAATACACCCCAACCACCCCTTGGATATAAATAAAAATAATAATGATAATAATGATGATATATGTCAGGAAAGGAGGTTGTGCATTTGTAACTCGAATTTCAAACACAAAGATGCACGTCAATATACCTGGTATAGAGGGAACGGGGATCGTGTTGAAAGGAGCCTGATTGATTATGTGCTCGTAGAGAGGTCAGTGCTGGGAATGGTTGCTGATACGAGGGCAGTAAGAGGACGCTGTGAAAGTCTGTCAGATCATATGATTGTGGTGTGCAAGATAAAGCTGAGAGGAGTGAGGTGGACCAGGAGAGAGAGGAGCAGTCAGGGAGAAAGACTGAAAGTTGAGAAGCTGAGGATCAAAGAAATGGCAGATGAATACGGGACCAAAGTAGAGGAGTTGGAATCAGTGAATTGGAATGAAATGGATCTGGACAGCTTGTGGAATGCATATAGGGATTGCTTAGTTAGGAATGCTAAAGTGGTGTCTGGTGTGGCAAGAGTAACAACAAAGAAGAAAGGTATGGCATGGTGGGATGAAGAGGTTAAGAAAGCAATGGAGGAAAAGAGGAAGAGGAGGCTAGAGTGGTTACATGACAAGGGTTCAGTTGAAATAAGATCTGAATATATTGAGAGCAAGAAGCATATAAAGAGACTGATGAAGAAAAAAGAAGGATGTAAATGATGGTCTAGGAAGAAAAATGAATGCATATTACTCTGAAAATTGGAAGTTATTCTGGAAAGAGGTGCAGAAATGTAGAAGTGACAGCAGCAAGAAATGTGAAAGTGTGAAGAATGTAAGTGGTAGATTATTAACCCATGGGGATGACGTAAGGACCAGATGGAAAAAATATTTTGAAAGTCTGATGAATGAGAATGGAAAGAGCAAAGCAACTGTTAACATGATTGGTTTTTGGGGTGTGCGGAGGAGGAATGGAGTGCCAGGAAATGTGACACTCGCACAGGTGAAGAAATCTGTGAAGCGGCTGAAAAATGAGAGAGCAGCTGGAACTGATGAGGTGTATGCAGAGATGAATAAGTGTAGTGGAGAGAGCGGAATGAAATGCTTGTTGGAGATATATATGAAGGCATGGATGAGTGAAACTGTGCCAGTAGAGTGGACAAAGGCTGTGATTGTACCCCTGTACAAAAATAAGGTGAGCTAAGTGAGTGCAAGAATTATTATGGCATAAGTTTATTGGGTGTTGTAGGGAAGGTATATGGATGAATAATAATAATTATTATTATAGAGAAAGTAAGAGAGATATCAGAAGTCCTAGTGAGTGATGAACAGGGTCGCTTTAGGAGTGGTATAGGATGTGTGGATCAAATATTTGCTGTGAGACAGATAGTGGAAAAGGCTTGCGAGAAGGACTATAAGGTGTTTATGGCAATTATGGATCAGGAAAAGGCATACGACAAAGTAGATAGAGAAGGATTGTGGAAATAGGTGCCATCAAGAGTTTTTATGATGGTAGTGAGGCATGTGTAGGGGTAAATGAGCATCTAAGTAAATGGTTCACGATCGATGTGGGCATGCGACAAGGTTGTGTGATGTCCCCGTGGTTATTCAGTATTTATATGGATGGGGTGACGAGAGAAGTAAAAACTTGAGTAATGGAGAGGGGGATGGCATTGATAATGAATGGTGATGGATGGAATATCTCAAATTTGTTGTATGCTGATGATGCAGTTCTACTTGCAAATGCCGGACAAGAACTTGGCAGACTAGTGCAGAGTTTTGTTGATGTCTGTAAGCATTGTGCCTTGAGAGTAAATGCAGAAAAGAGTAAAGTAATGGTAATCAAGAGAGAAAGCGACTCCCAGTGTGATGTTACAATGATTGGAGAGACTGGAATTGGTGAGAGAGTTCAAATACCTTGGTACAGTGATAGAAAAGAGACAAAAATGTGCAAGAGATGTGGAAAGTAGAGTGACACAAGGAAGCTGGTGCTATGAAGGCATTGATAGGAAATAGAGGGTTGAGTGTTGCAGCTGCACGAGGCGTACAGGAAGGAGTGTTAGTGCCAACTTTAACATATCTTTAACATATGGATGTAAGACTGTGGTGTGACATGAAAATGAAGTCAGGAGCGAGAGCAGTGAAGATGGGACTGATGAGGAATCTATGTGGTGTACAGAGGGGATAGGATACAAAATACAGTAATGTGATTCATGAAAGATGCAGAGTGAGGAAGTCTGTGGACACCAAAATTGAAGAGAGTGTACTGAGATGGTATGGTCACATGGAGAGTATGGATAACATTAGAGTGGTGAAAAAGGTGTATCTGAGCTAATTCGAAGGAGGGAGGAGGCAAGGTAGGCCAAGGGGAAGGTGGAGGGATACTGTGGATGAGTGTGTGAGGAAGAGAGGTATGGAAGTCGGTGAGGCTAGGGAACTAACAAGAGATTGAGCTGGCTAGATGAATGTTGTGAGAAGTGCATGATCAGGGATTTGGCACCCTTTTTTAACATGACAGCGTCAGGATTTACCCTACTGGATACGTTTATGTGAAGCTGCAGAATGTGGTGAAAGTTTTTGGCATATCAGATGGAGCCAGGATTCTGGAGACTTGAATGATGAGTGCATGGAAGCATGGCTTATTGGATTGGGCAGCTTAGACTGTCTGGACATTGCTACCCCTCACCTCTGTCTAGGGTGGGAAAGGAGGTCTGGATGATGATGGATAATGATGATGATAACAATAATAATAATAGTGATAATATTAATAATGATAATAAAAATAAAAATTATAATAGTAATAGCATTGATGTCTAGTGCTGTGTATGCTCACTGGCGAAAATCTTTAGCTAATTCGCTCTTCTTAGATTCAACCATTTTCTGAATCTGCAGCAACACAGTTAATTATATACGGTATTATGGAGTTTCAGAGAATGCAACCATACTCTGACTAGCTTCAGTTTGTAAGCAAGTGATCATCTAGTCATACTGAAATAATTTAACAGCATAGCATTATATTAAAATCATGTTGCTTTGCATTTATAGATGTAAAGACACTGGCTCCTAACTGTGGATACTAAAATTATCAATGATCGAGTTAGCACTGATATAAACATTATGATATTGATCTCAAATAATTTGAGCGATGAGAATTGCTTGACATCTTTGTATGTTTATAAGTAATGACTCACCTCACCACACACACACACACACACACACACACACACACACACACACACACACACACACACACACACGTGTTAGCTAATTATAATGTAGTTTGTATAGTCAGGGTTAAAAATTCACCTATTGTTCCACTGCATTTACATCACTTGTTTGGCGTGGTTATCTTGGTCCATGATGCATCCAATTGAAGATGTTCATCTGTGGGCAAAAGAATATGCCATGCCTCTCTCAGCTTAGGATCATTAGTCAACAGAAGCAAAATTACGGTAGTCAGCAAAGGTTAATAAAAAGTAGAAGAGGTGAACTGTTAGGCAAACTCTTGTCTCTGACAGCTCATGAAAATATTTATCAAGGCCCTTTAAACATATTTACTTTTATTTATTTATATTGTTGTATGCAAATTTTACTTGTGGACATTTATTAGTCCCTTCTGCCCAAGGCCATTAGTAATATTTAATCGTGTCTTCTCATATTTCTCACTATTCTCAGTATCTATTTTAGGTTACTCTCTCCCTCATATGTTGCACTCTTTGTGACATAGGTCTTTCCTACATGTCTTACTCTTTCCCTACTCCATGTATCCAACATTTCTCTTCCCCACATCTCATTTTTCCTACATGTCTCACCCTTTTCCACATGCCTCACTCCTTCCCACACATTTGCTTTCTTTCTTACATACTTGTACTCTTTGTTACATTCTCATACTGTTCCCCACATTCTTGCCCTCTTCTCTGCATCTCAGCTCTATCTTGCCTTCTCCTCCTCACAGCCCCACCAATGCCGTTGCCTCCCTCATCTAAAGACCCATGCCACCCCAGCCCTTGTGGTCCCAATGCAGGGTGCCATGTTCAGAAGGGACGTCCTGTGTGTACTTGCTCTCCAGGCTTCATTGGCAAGCCTCCCAGGTTAGTCAGGCAGGCAGGCAAACATGCAGGCAGACTAGCAAACAGGCAAACAGGATGATAAACAGGAGCATTGGGGTCTGGGGCTAGGCTGCTCAGTCCAGACATTTAACCCAGTCAATATGATGACACCTTTTCTGTTTTTATTGTTGCTATTAACAGATTATTTTAATCAACTTAGGGAAGAATTATTACAGTGAAGGGGCTAATGAAGCTAATATCTAACATGCAGCTCAAAAAAGCTTTTAAATTGAATAAAGTAATCTGAAAGTACCAAGAATAAACTAAAGACCACTGAAGTCAAGAGGTTAAGGCAAGAGTGACCAGTTCCTAAGGGGCATTAAGTGAGCAATAATCCCTGACCCTCCTGTGGACTCAAACCCATATGGGCAACATCCAGTTAGAGTGCTTTAACTAAACCACCTGACCACCAAGCCTGTATATGTTAGTTATACAGTAGCCATCCAATGTAGTAAATGGTTTCCAGGGTTACAGGAAGTCATTTGGCTTGTCTCATTGTAGAATCACCTGAAGGTAGCTTCATTACATTGTGAGGGGATGGTAGGTTCCAATACCTACCTCCATTTATATTGGTGGTTGGTAAGTGATGATTGAGATGCCTCTACAACACGTGAGAAGTGGGATGCATAATATTCGTACTACATATTGACTGCCCTGTACTTTGGAAGAATCAGGCCATCCTTCATTTTGACAGGTCTCTCGAACCTCATGAGATACTTGTCTTTGGGCAGTGGTGGGAACAGAATTTAAAGATGCATATTAAAGGGCTTTTCAGCCCCTGAAGGTATAACAAATAAGTTGATGCACTGTTACTGTTGTTTAGCCCTCAGAAGTATGGTGATGCACATTTTATTTTGCTAGCTCCAGACAAATTTATTCAGCTTGGGAGATTTTCAGAGGGTTGATGGCAGTACTGTCTAACCCCTTTGCTTCGAAAAGTCTTTCCTTAGGTCAGTAAGTAATAAGGAGATTGCAAGAATAAGCTAAAAAATAGGTCATCAAAATAAAGGGGTTGGACCACTTTAAGAGTTTAGCCACCTAGATTCTAGTTGTATACAAGTTTCATTAGTATGTATCTAAAGCTTAACTGCTGTATTGATAGGCCTTCCACATGACTCTCTGCATTTACTCATAATAATGTAGACTTGTTTTAATTAATATTTACCATCATTGTATTGGTTACATTTTTTTTTTTTCCCTCTCATGCAAGGAAGAAGGTACAAAAGGCCAGAAGGGTACTATGAGTGCATGTTTAGTTCAAGAATTAGTAAAGTCCATCCATCCATCCATCATCCAGTCCTATGTTGCCTCACGAACAGAGTAGGAGCCTGGGGCTAGGCAAGTTGTTCCTGACATTTAGGATGAGAGTGACCAGCCTCACTCATCCCTGAGTGGCATTTCATGAGCAGTGAGCCCCAACCACCCCTTGGGTATAAACCTGCACCAGCTCAATCTGTTTCGGGCACCTTAATTACTGACTAAACCACCAGGTGCCATAATTTGGTTACATGGTTACTTCACAGTGTGGTAAATGGTTTCTTGGTGTACAGGAAACCATTTGGCTTGTCACTCAGTGTAGTCACCCATAGGCAGAAGGAAGAGGAAAGAATGAAGGAAAGAAAGACAGAAGAGTGAATGTAAAGTCACCCATAGACAGAAGGAAGAGAAAAGAATGAAAGAAAGAAAGACAGAAGAGGAAGGACAGAAGAGAGTAAAGGTCAGACACCCATAGCAGCACTACATCGAGTGAGTGGCTGGTGAGCGCCCCCACCTACCACAAGTAAGTAATAGAAAGATTTATGAGTGAAAGAAGTGAAAGAAAAGGTTTCTAAAGACATTTATTGTGATATGATTGTAATTGTTGTGTAGGTGCCGGCCAGAATGTGTGCTCAACTCCGATTGTCCATTGAGCTTGGCCTGCATCAGACAAAAGTGTGTTGACCCCTGCCCAGGCGTTTGCGGAGTCAGTGCCCTCTGTGAAGTTTCCAACCATAACCCAATATGCTTCTGTCCACAAGATCTCACCGGTGATCCTTACATCCATTGCCGAAAGCGTAAGTTAGACTGATTTTTTTTTTTTTTTTTTTTTTTTTTTTTTAAAGCCATGTGATTAAGCTTTCCTGCTGTCTACTGGACAAGTTTGTTTCATAAAATGATCACAATCCGAGCTCAGAGTAAGTACATCCCCATTATGTTTACTGCATTGTGATCTTATGTACATTTTGTTCTCTCTTGCTTTGACTTGGTCCTCATCAGCAGTAAGGGATATCAGGATTATCTGTCTGGTTTCATAGATTTAGTGAAGCCATATTGTGTGTGTTCTTCAAATGTATGTAGCGTTGTTTTTAGTTTCATCACCACCTTGGCTGTGACTGCATGTGCATGTGTGATTATCAATACCTGGGTAGTATATTTGTTTTATCAAGACTTGAATGAACATGTGATTCATAATTAAATGAATATCTTAGGTCTGTGTACTTAAACCATAAATTGCGAAATGGAAGGGAAGCCCTCAGTTTTTCTTGATAAATTTTGAAGTTTATGATGAAGAAAAAAATGTGTCTGACTCTCTTTATCATTGTTGGTTTCATTCTGTAATTTGGGATGCAGGATGAACAAACTTAATAATGATAGGCATTCCATGTTTGTCTTTAAAAAATTAAGGGGCATGCCTGCCCCTGCACAATTTAAATTTTAACACCACTGTTTGTCTAGGTCCAGCATAACTAAATTTCACCTCCTCTCTTTTAGCGGAAGTGAAGCCTGAACCACCACGAAGCCCTTGTGAAGGTGATCCCTGTGGTCCCAGTGCCATCTGTCAAGAAGTTAGAGGACAGAGGATATGCACCTGTCAGCCAGGTTTTATAGGCAATCCACCCTTCTGCCGGCCAGAGTGTGTTGTTCACAGCGAGTGTCCTCCTGTTCTAGCCTGCCTCCACAACCGTTGTGTTGACCCCTGCAGGGGCACCTGTGGTGTCCAAGCCCAGTGTCACATCACCAGTCACAACCCTATCTGCAGCTGCATCCCAGGATACACTGGTGATCCTTTCATTCGCTGTACCCTCATCCCACCCACAACAGAACATCCCATAATCTTGCCCCCATCCATACCACCTGAAACTGAGTATCCAACCACACCCCTTCCACCTATTCCTGGAACACCACCACAGCTTGATAAGGAAACCATTGTTCCAGTTACTGGACCACCAGCTACCACTCCAAAACCCATAGTAGTCATACCAGAGCAGCCTGCCCCAGCTCCTACTCCATGCATCCCTGATCCTTGTGGTGCCAATACCATCTGCCGCACCAGAGGCTATGATTATGTTTGTGAATGTCGTCCTGGCTATTTTGGCAATCCTAACATTGGCTGTGGCCCAGAATGTGTCCTCAGCACAGATTGTGAGAGAGGCTTTTCATGTGTCAGCTATAAGTGTGTTGACCCATGCCCAGGACCTTGTGCTCCTACAGCTCTGTGTAGTGTGGTGAACCACCAAGCAACTTGCTCCTGTTTGCCAGGCCTGGAGGGCAACCCACATGTCCATTGTGCTGTACCTCCCATTGCTGCCAGTACTCCCTGTAAGTATTCTTAAATTACACACATTTTCAAAATCAATCCATACCACATGGCAAATAAAGTCAAATATATATATATCAATAGGTTATGTATCTACACAGTGCAAATATGTATCATGCATACATAGCCTCCAGAATCATAAGGATAACTAGCCAAAATTGAGCGTTGAGATGATTGAGAGTAAAGTTTGTTTTTTGCATTTTTTATGTATTTCAGTAACTTTCTGTGTGATTTTTTTTTTATGTTACACAAGTACAGTACAGTCAGCCAAGGACTATAAGTTTACCTTTTAAGCTTGATTTTTATTTTCCCCTCCAGTGCTGGACATCAGCTTGTATGAGAGAGCTTACATTAAAAAAAAGAAAAAGAAAAAAAAAAGGAGGGTGGAGGGTTAATAGCCAATCCCATATTACCTTTTTAGGTGTGGGGGCCTGAAGCTAGGCTACCATAATCCAGTACATTTAAGGGTAGATTAACAGGCTTTCTCCCCCAGTGGCAGTTCATGATAAAAAATTTTTCGGTCACCTCTTAGAGATCAAACAAGTCCAAGTCTGTCACTCTACCGGGGAATTGGCTAACCACTAGACCAATGGATGCCAACTTTAAAGATGAAAAAAGGCCAGGGGAGGGGCTTACCATTAACTTGACAGCTAACGTCATTCAGTTTTGGATTTTAATTTTCGTTTCAGTAGTCACTGAGGATACTCTGATATCTATGACTGCCGCTGGTACCACTGTATAGTATTTAGTAAAGTAATAGCCTAAGTACTGTTAAACATTGTAGATGTCATCTGCACCTGTCATCAACAGAGCAATTGGTATGCTTTCTTTTTGGAGTTGTGCCACGACCATTATGTGGTCAGCCTAAAAAAGTATCATGTAGTTACCGTAATTATTCTCAATAACAGTATAGGCAGCTGTCATCTGAGAGTATTTTCATTGCCTGAAATAAGTTTAGGTTTTGCAGATAACCAGAAGTTTACAAAAACAGTTTTTAAAAAATCAAAATGACACATCAAATATCATATTTAATGAACTAATTAAGTACTGGTAAAAGTAAAGACAACTGTATGGCAACTTGTAAATGTCAGTTATTAAAAATACATGAGAAAGTTCATCCTCTTCATCTGATATAAAGAACTAATTATCTGTGAGTTACAAATAACATTTGTCCTCTGGAATAGTATTTTACGCCATCACATTTAGGCAAACATGCTGGATACTGGTTATTATCTTAGAAGTACATTCTTATTAGTATAACACATTTTGATTGAAGTAATAGTAAACTTTAGTGGTTCACTATTACTGCAAAGACAATTATTTTTTTTTTTTTTTTTTTTTTTTTTTTTTTTTTTTCTGGTGGTGTGAGGGGAAGGCTTAACTGCCTCATTTTCCCCACCACCAGGTTGTAGGCTTTTATCTATGGTACTTGATGTCAAGATATATAAGTTTATACTGCAAAAGTATACAGTACATATATATCACTTGACCAAACTGTTTCATGAAGCTCAGAAGTCAGTAGTTGGTTGACACACCCTTCGATTCTGAAGACTATTTATGTTAAGTCAGTGTATGTAATAGAACGTCTGTATTATATGTTTCCTTTTTTTATGTTCTTTTTTTATGTTAAGCCCACACTGATGAATGGCAGGTTCCAGTGTCTTCTATAAAGCCTATTTGCCAGAGTCCTTGAACTAAAAATATTAGTTGTATGGAAAAAATTGTGATATTTTGGAAAATGTCACTGATGTAATTATGACTCCCTGTACTCTTACCTTTATTTTGTTCTGTTGGACTCCTTGTACTTTTACCTTTATTTTGTTCAGTTATCTGCATTCTGAATATTTTATGAATGTTTTCCATATTGCAGCACCACCAACTGTTACACCTGTTGTGGTGCAGCCTTGTCAGCCCAACCCATGTGGTCTGAATGCTGAATGTCGTCCAGTAGGGTCTAGGGAAGAATGCCGTTGTCTTCCAGGCTATTATGGCAATCCTTACGTTGAGTGTGGTCCAGAATGCACCTCTGATAGAGAATGTTTGTTTCACCTGGCATGTGTCAATGAGAAGTGTGTGGACCCATGCCCTGGAACATGTGGCATCAGTGCTGAATGTAAGGTGGTCAATCATGCTCCTGTCTGCTTTTGCAAGGAAGGTTTTACAGGCGACCCCTACATTGCCTGCCGTTCTCAGCCAAGTAAGTATGCTGAAAAATTATTTTATTCATGTTTAGTATCTGTATTATTAGAGTCATCCAAAGTATATGTATGTGAAGTTGGTTATGTAAAATTTTACATGTTGGGTACTATATAGTATTGTGAAATGTATGATTCTGGAAATGGTAGTTAACATATGCATGTTATAGCCCCAACACCCAGGCCTCCTGATGTTTGCCACCCAAGTCCCTGTGGTCCCAACTCGATTTGCCGGACAGTTATGGGTAGGCCAGTGTGTGAGTGCCAACCCAGCTACTTTGGCAAACCACCTAACTGCAGACCAGAGTGCCTGACCAACTCAGATTGCCCTGAGGTGGAGGCCTGCATCAGTCTAAAGTGTGGTGACCCCTGTGTTGATGCATGTGGTACAAAAGCATTGTGTGAAGTGGACAACCACAATCCTGTCTGTTACTGCCCCAGCCATCTAACTGGAGATCCCTTCCTCCGCTGTGTACCATTCCCAGAAGGTATGCACTTTTCTTTTCATGTCTCAGTCATGCTTGCTGCAGTGGTAAGGTAAGAGCCGATCACAGATCATTGAAAATGTAATGAGCATAAGTGTTTTATCAGTTTTTCAGCTACAGCTCTTCCTTCCAAAGAAGATCCATGTATTCTGTTTTTTTCTGGATGTGGAGCCGAGAGTATGGAGGATGCAGGTGTTGCAGTTTGTCTGTGCAAACCTGGCCTCACTGGTAACCCATATTGGTTATGCTGACACAAATGCGTGGTAAACTCGTATTGTACTCATGACAAGGCCTGCTTACAAAATAAGTGCATAGACCCATGCCCAGGTGCATACGGGGTTAATGCAAACTGCCATGTGTCCCACTATAATCCTTTGATCACATGCCCTCACTACCTCACTTTGGATTCTTTCTCTCACTGTGTCACTCTAACTACCAGTAAGCACAAATGCTCCACACACTCATGTTTTGTACTTAATTCTTGTTTCTTAAGTTAACAGGTTTATACTTCCCTTAAGTAAAACACACTATTTGCCTACGCTTCAGTTTTACTACATAGTATTGGTTTGGTGCTAATACAAAGTTTTTCTGGCTGCCTTTCCTCTTGATATAATTCCTTTTGTAGCATTTTTGAATGAGCTAAGTATGTAAATAGTAGTGATGCAGTATCCTTAACCATCATTTTGTTTTGTCTTGTTTTGAAGGCTCCAGCATGCTTGCATGCATCAGCTTTGGTCCCCTAATGGTGGCTCTCCATGCTGCTCGATCTATGGCAGCCTCCCTGTTCAGTCCCTTAACTCTGAGGTCGCACTTAATGACCTCATCCCAGGTCTTTCCATGTACTAATTAATAGTGCTATATATTGACTGTGATGTGTAAGCAAGGACTCTCAATTGATCAGCTCCTGCAGCATCAGACAAACCTTGTTCTCCTACTCCATATTGCCTAAATGCAGTGTGTGAGAGAGTTGGTACATCCTATAAATGAAGGTATGTTCGAGAACACGTTGGTGATCCCTGTAGTGAATGTCAACCACAGTGCATATTCAACTCAGAATGTAACAGAAATCAAGTTTGTCACAACCTCAAGTGTGTAAACCCATGCCCAGGCACCTTGGCTGTTAATGCTTGTTGTGACACAGCCACAGTCCTTTTTGTTCCTGTCTTCCTGGCTATGAAGGCAACCCACATGAGCTGTTTCACTAAGAAAGATCCCAGTGAGTTCTTCATTAGCTCACTTTTCACACATCATGTATTTGCTATCCCATAATCACTGCTGCTCAGTCCACAAGTAGTACTGCACATCTCTCTTTCCACATAATTTAGCAATCTTGTGATATAAAGGAGCATTGTGGTGTGGATGTGGATGTGATAGGAAGCATTAGGAGGAATACACTGAGGTGGTTTGGCCATGTGGAGAGGATGGAGGGTGAAAGACTGATGAAGAGGGTGTGAGTGAGGTGGAGGGGGGGAGAGGGAGGGGGAGGCCAAGAATGAGATGGAGGGATGAGGTGGAGAGGTATATGAGAGAGAGGGGTGTGAGTTGGGAGCAGGGCAGTGAAATGGCGGGGGACAGGGTGACGTGGAGGCGATTTGTTTGTGGCCACCCCGAACGGGATTGAGGCGTCTGGCAATAGGTAGATAGATAGTGTAAAGTATGAATCCTTGTATCACAGTGCAGCAGTTTGATTCACCACTTTTCTTTCAATAGTTGTGGTTACTTTGAACATGTGGACAGTATAGTCAGTACCAACCATATGGAGAGTGGTCAAAACCCTAGGTTCTGATCACCTCCCTCATCACTATCAAAACCAGAATCACCCCAGCTGGCCACAAACACACATACACTCATTACAAGAGAGCCAACTGGGAGGCCTTTGTAACTGAAACAGAACAACATCTCGAAACACTAAACAGTACACCCGTCACAAACATCAACACCGTTGTGCACACTTTCAATACAATTATACAAAACGCAGACAAAAGACACATCCCTAGAGGCAACAGAAAGAGACACAACCCCAACTTCACACTAGATTTTCAAGGCCTCATCAGACAACGGGACACACTGTGACACTCCCCAACACCCCATACACAAGACTCCATACAACAAATACAAGAACTCAACACTCAGATAAACAATAAAATATCAGAATAGCAAACACTAAACTGGAAAAATTACCCCCAAACACTTGACCACATAACAAACATCAGCAAACTCTACAAAACACTAAACAGCATCACACTTTCGAACAGCAACACCACATAATCACACGCTGCCATCACAACAACAGACACCATACCCTCAAACAAACAAGGAAGCAAGCACTCTTATCAATCACTTTTCACAAGTCAGCCATCTAAACCCCCATCGCGAAGACCGACGTATCATCCGACGTAAGAGACAGTTCCCCACAGACCCAGACCACGCACCTTTCACTTACAACCAGACGAAGCACATCATTAACAACCTCAAGTACTCATCTGCCTGTGGACCAGACAGCATAAGCAACATTCACCTTAAACATCTAGGACCACAAGGCATACAAGCACTCACCAACATATCAAACTACAGCTACTCACACAACATAATACCCAACATCTGGAAGCATGGCAATATCATCACTATCCCTAAACCCAACAAAGACCCCACGTTACCCTCCTCACATTGCCCCATCACACTCCTCTGCACCCCCTCTAAAGTCACTGAATGACTGGTACTACAACTAGTCACATCTCACATTCCCCTAGCCCAGTCACAACATGGCTTTAGGCCACTACACTCCACAAACACCCTTCTTACAGACCTTACACAGAGAGTTTTCAATAGCATGAATTCAGCTAGGCCACCACACAGAACAATCCTACTCACACCAGACATTAGCAAAAGTTTTGATGCCATCCCCCGCCACAACCTCACAAACAAAATACTCAACACAAACATGCACAATAACACAAAAAGATGGCTGGCAAACTACTTAGCATGGAGATGTGCACATGTAACATTTGCCGGTCAGTCTTTTAACATCAGAAACTTCACTAACGGCGTCCCCCAAGGATCTGTTTTGTCCCCTACACTCTTTAACCTATACATGCACGACGTACCCACACCCCACACACCACAGATACACATAGCTTCCTATACGGATGATATAACACTTACATGTACGCACCAAAACGCAAACACAGCTGCACACATCATTCAACCTTACCTCAACACACTACACGAATGGTTCACCACAGACAGGCTCAAAATAGCCCCAGCCAAATCTACAGTGACTCTTCTCACAAACTGGACAGCAGAACACAGTCACATCCCACACCTCACCATAAACAACACTTCCCTACCACACACACACACACAGACACACACACACACACACACAAAATCCTTGGTGTAACATACAATACATCAGTGTCATTTAAACAACATGTCACAAACATTAAAAATAAAATAACACCAAGACTCAATGCCTTGAGGTCACTTGCCCATACAACATTTGGACACAACAAAGAAACCACCACCACGGTATACAAACAATACATACTTTCAGTGATGAATTATGCAAGCCCTGCCTGGGCTTCTAACCTCACCAAAACACACTACAACACTCTACAGACCATACAGAACAAGGCCCTAAAAATAATCACAGGCTGCGCAGCTACTACACGCACAGACCACCTACATCAAGAAACCAAAGTCCTCAAAGTCAAGGATCACCTAGACATGAGAGGCACCCAGTTTCTTGCTGCAGCCTCCACAAACCCACAACATCCACTGCAGTACATGGCAGCACATCCACCCACACCAAGGAACATCAAAACAACACCCAGCACACAATACCATACACAAATACTGTCATCTCGCCCACCTCAGACCAGGTTCCAGAAGCATATCCACACTCAGATCACTCGCTGCTCCATTCAATCACTTAAAGACAACACACAGCTGCATGCACAGCCTCCTGACATCCACCCTTCTGAATCCTATCTTCCTCATGAGGACAGGGTCCACCTGGCCAGGCTGAGATGTGGGCACCATCCAGCCCTCTTAAGCTACCAGAAGAGGCTGGATGACTCCGTCGCTGATGCCTGTCCAGGATGCAACACAGCATCCCATACTATTAAGCACATTATGGAAGACTGCATTGCACACAATCACCTATGCCAACAACACAACATACACTCTTTAAGAGCTCTGTGGGAAAGCCCGGTCTCGGCCATGGCCTTCCTAAGAGACTCAGGGCTGTTCGGCCAGACTGCCTAGGGAACATCTGCTACTACTACTACTGTAGTATGAGTATGTAGTATGCACAAAATGCAAATATTGTATTCCTTTATGTGTACTTGTAAGAAATTTTTTTGGGGGGTCATTAAGCATCCTTTTTCTTGAAATCAAGTAACAAGACTTGTTAATTTTTATAAACATTCCTTTCGCCATTGAGTCTTGCAGCATACACCAGATCAACATTTTGCAGGATAGCAGACTTACAAAAATTCTAAATGAACTTTCACGGTTTGGATCACATTTATTTAATCCCTTCATTCCAGTGATTTCTTAAATTATATTATTCTGCCTTTAGATGATTTTATTCAACTTATGGTGAGAAATCAGATAGTGATGTGGTTTATGAAAACTGCTTCTAACCATGCTATCAAGGTTAACAAAATCACATGGAGATTGCAAAAATAAAGAATACAGTTTTGAATGGAAAGGGTTAAGATGGCTTTGATAACAAGTTGCATGCCACATCTAAAAGCTAATGTTTGTTCAGTGGTATATTCCCCTAGTTCCAGTGGAGGAACCAAATTCATGTCAGCCCAACCTTTGTAGCCCTTTCTCCACCAGCCAGCTAGTTTAGGACTGACAAGTCTGTGAATGCCAGGCTGGCCATTATGGTGTTCCACCTAACTGTCAACAAGAATGTGTCACCAAATCTGACTGCCTGAGATATATAGCATGTGTGGAACAGGACTTTGGAGACCCATGTGAAAATACCTGTGGACAAATGGCAGGGTATCATGTAGTTAGCTACCCCCCAGTTTGCAGTTGTCTGCTTGGTTATGATGGAGACCCCTACATCCAGTGTTTCCTTAAGAGTTGACCCACCACCTTATTCCTCATTCTTCATAGGATGTCAGTGATGCTTGAAGTCACAGCAGTTACTGCTCATTTCTCCTCATACTGTTCTTTCTTCCTCATTCATTTCCCACAGAAAAATGGAAACTAACAGATTCTACCAGCACAGAACTTTGGTATTTATCCATATCTTATAAGTTAAATTTCACTTACCTTAACCCATTTGCGCATGATGATTCAGAACAAGTCAAAGCAGTGTTAGTCTGAAGAGGAATCCATGATGCACTGTGACACACTTGTCAGTGTTGGTCTGAAGTGATGCCAATTAGGCAATTCTTGACAAAAATATTCACCAAAAATTGTTTTAGCATGAAATGTCTCAGTATTGGGTGAGTTGTAGGGGAGGATGTCTATTTCCAGGCCAACACTCTCAAATACTGTAATCGGCATTCTCTCGGTTTTCGGTTTGGGGGAAGGGAAGGCGCACGCAATTTTTGGTGATTTACACGAAAAATATTGGTCGTATCAGAATTCTGACAACACCACATGAAAGCTCATAAAATTCTGCATCTAGACATATACTTAGCTCGTGCATTATGCAGGCAGAATTTTGTGCTAGAGTGTAGGGCAGTAATTTTCACTGTTGAACAACAGTATTCATTTTGGTACTTTCACAATTCTTTTACTCATCAGTTTTGTGTGTTTTTATTAGCTTATTGTATAGTATAAACATCGACGAAGATAATGGTATACAATTTATACCATTATAACCAATTTCTGGGGCAAATAAAATACAATGGGAATGTTTTCCTTTGTGCGTAAGTCCAGCCTGCCCTTGTGGCATTTTCTCTTATCATGTCACACACAGAAAACTTACAGTGTACAAGGGGATTATATGCAACCAAAATTATCACAGAAATTGTTGGTTAAGATAAAGACTGACATCATTGTTGCAAGTGATATTGTAATATCAACACATTTTGTAGATGACCGTTTCAGTCCTCTGTTTTAACTCCTGCCATGCTGATTCTTTGTAAGGTAGTTTACCTCCCCTGAGTCATTGTCTTATAACCAATATAAATTTTACCTCATATTAGGCTTGCAGCATGGCCCATGCAGACCTTCATTGTACCTTATTTGGGGTCTACAGCATGGCAGGGATTAAATCCATGCATAAAGTATGTGGAATACTCAGTTATCCAGCATTTACATGGGGAAAATGACTTCACTGAGAATGATATTTATGAGATTTGTCTAACTGGCAGGTGACACGTTGGCGAATTGATCTTGTATCCAAGCAAGGTTCGTAGCTCTGTAACTGAAAACACCCCATGGGTGATTATGTAAATGTGCCAGAACTTCTGACAAAAGTATGTTATGACTAACAGTGCTAAAAAAGTGACATACAGTATTAATACATCACAGTACATTAATACCTCGATATACGATACCCCTAGATGCGATACCCCGGCTTAACGATGGGGGTAGAAATTGCACCATACCCTGTCTAACGATGGCCAAACCCCGGGTTAACGATGGGTTTTGATTTTTCTTACTGATTTTGATTATATTTTAGACTAAAATTGTGTGTTTAGGTTTTTTTATAAATTTTTTAGACTTAAATTAATGTGTTTTAGCCATAGGTGGGGTGAACATTGTCATTTTCGGATACAGTTTATTAAACTGGATTTTTTCCAGACATATTTGATTATATTTATATTTAATTTGTTGGTTTTAGTGAGTTACTTACAGGTGTTAGGCTTAGGTTAGCTTCCTTGTCAGCTGTTAGGCCATTTACATTGCCGTTAAACCTGTTTTTGGGCTCATCTGGGTGGGTTTTGGACCTGGTTTGGGGGAAACCCAAGGCTAGCAAATGGTCCACATTGAAACACATGTTAAAAGTACCCCGATATACAATACCCCGCCTAACGATGGGGTTTTACCTAACCAATTAGATCGCTAAATCGGGGTATGCCTGTATTTAAAAAACATTAATGGTACACTTCATTTTTCCAACAATCACCCTTCCCCCAGTGGTTGTGACTACTTCACAGTCTGTAACACCCAAGCCTGAGGTGACCACACATTCATACCCTTGCATGCCCAACCCATGTGGTCTGAAAAGTCAGTGTACACCTGCAGGCCAACATTTTGAATGCATTTGTCCACCTGGCATGTTTAGCGATCTGTGCTCAGAATGTATTGTAGAGTGTGTAGTGGACTCAGACTGTCCTTGGATTGATGCATGCAGGCACAGTAAGTGTGTGGACCCTTATCAGTGTGAATGAAGCCAGTTCCTATGTGGTCATGCACAAACTAGTTTGTATGTGTCTTCTAAGTTTCACAGAGGATGGCTGTACTTAGTGTTTACTTATCCCTCTCACTCTTAGTAAGCATTACACATTCCTTCTCTGTTCTGTACTGTACTTATGCTTGATGTGACAAATGTATTAACCCATGTCCTGGATCCTTGGCATTGATGCTTACTGCAGAGTACCAGCCATATTCATATATGCACCTGTCCTCCTGGATTTTCAGGCAGCCCATAGGAACACTGTTTCTCTATTTCTGGTATGACTGTTCTTTCCTGTGGACAAACTTATCAATATACTGTACAGTGCATATGTTCTTTATACCCTCCATGATACTGCATATTGACTAATATCTCTTCAGATTTAGAGGCACACTTCAATAGCATGATGCAGCAGACATATCCTCCTCCTTCTTGATGGGATGTGTGCACCTGCCTCCAGGTTACTTTGGTGTCCCACCTAACTACTGTCCAGAATTCATTGTCAATCATGATTGCCCTACACATCTGGCATGTAGTAATCTAAAGTGTGTTGACCCTTGTCTTGGAGCTTGTGGCACTAAGGTTGAGTGCCATGTCATCAGCCATGTGCAAGCATGTCCTTGTATTCCTGGCTACACAGGAGAGTCATTTGTTTTGTGTAAGAAAATGCCATTGGGTAAGACCTTTTTCTTTTGTATCTCCTCACACTTTGACACTGATAAAGATGCAACAATTTTATCATATATTATCCCTGTTTGTGGTAGGTGGGGGCTCTCACCATCCACTCACTCAGTGTAGTGCTGCTGTCGGGTGTCTGCCCTTTCCTCTACTACATCCTTCTTTCCATCCATCCTCGTCTGTCTTTCTTTCCTTTATTCTTTCCTTGTCCTTCTGCCTATAGGTGACTCTACACTGAGTGACAAGCCAAGTGGTTTCCTGTACACCAGGAAACCATTTACTACACTGGGTGGTAACCATATAACCAAATTTTGGCACCTGGTGGTTAGTGGGTAATTATGGTGTTCCAGTTGGATTGAGCCGGTGAAGGTTTATATCCAAGGGGTAGTTGGGGTTGATTGCTCATGTAATGCCACTCAGGGATGAGTGAGGCTGGTCACTCTCATCTTAAATGTCTGGACCAACTGCCTAGCCTCAGGCTCCTACATTCCTCTTGGTGCAATGTAGGATTGGATGATGGATGGATGGATGGATTATCCCTGTACATATCATGCTAATAACATAATTATATTTATATTGCAGTTGAAACAACAACACCTCCGTCCAGAGAACCGGTAGACCCTTGCAGAGAAGGTACATGTGCTGTCAATGCCAATTGTCGTGTGGAAGGGAACCGAGGAATATGTTCTTGCATCGAGGGCTATTTTGGAAATCCTTACGTTCAGTGTCGCCCAGAGTGTGTTGGCAACTCAGAATGTCCACAGTACCTTGCCTGTATCAACAACCGATGTGTGGACCCATGCCCTGGCACTTGTGGCATTGATGCTTTCTGTGATGTGGTCAATCACCGGCCAGTATGCACATGTCCTAAATATCTGACTGGTGATCCATTCATTCATTGTAAGCCAAGTAAGTGGTAGCCTTTGTATTACATTAATATTTGAATAATGCAGCAGAGTTATTATATATAAATAATTCATGGTTTGGAAATTATTTTAATTCATAAAGAGTGACAGTATCATGCAACAGCTCCCCATGTAATGTGATGAAAAATTTTTCTTCTTCTACCTCACACTGTTATAGGAAGATTTGCTTGGTATGGTAACAGTGACTTCATGTACAGTACAATACATGGCATTTAGTTTGAAAATATAGTTTCCCACAGTTATGTTTGTGTATGTTAGGATATTGTAGCGTGATGCTGATAATTTGTGTGTTGTTCATCAGTTGAGACTCCACCAGACCCATGCAACCCAACACCTTGTGGCCCATACACCTCATGTGAGGTGGTAGCAGACAGAGCTGTCTGCTCGTGTATCCCTGGCTATTTTGGTGATCCAAACATCAGCTGCCGGCCTGAATGTACCATCAATTCTGATTGTCCTCTGAGTAAGGCATGTGTCAGTCTGAAATGTGTGGACCCTTGTGTGGGTGTGTGTGGAGAAAAAGCAGTCTGCAGTGTTGTCAGCCACAACCCATTGTGCAGCTGCCAAGATGGCTACACTGGAAATCCCCTTGTTGGCTGTCAGCCGAAGAAGCCAGGTGAGTTACCCCTGTCTAATAATAAACTGCCATAACCTTAACTTCAGCCTGTGATATCTAGAAATTAGTTTTAGTACCCAACTGTTACCTTAAAGTTTGTCCATTCAGTGTATGTTATTTCAGGTACAGTAACTTCTCAAATAACGTGAGTGTTATGTTCCTGGAGAGGTCATGTTATCTTAAAACATGTTATTTAAACATAATTTTCCCATAAGAAACAATGGTAATATTGGGGGTTACGTTCCTGGACTCTGGGAAACTCTACCCATTTGGGAAGTTATGCTACACTAAACTTAAAAGCAACAATATTAATTTGAAAGAAAATCTACGTAAAAAATAAAAACAGTATATTTAGGGAGAAGTAAACAACATTTCAGCCCTAGTTGGGCCTAAGCTTTGTTTACTTCTCCCCAAATATATACAGTACTGTTTTCGTTGTTTACGTGGATTTTCTTTCAATTTTGCTTCTTTCACGGCATTGTAAAAATTCCACAACATTATTAATGCATTAGTAGGTCATAGAAAATACAGTAAAAGTGACACTTTCATTATGGTAAGTAGGTCACAAACAGTAACAACACACAGCATCATTTCATCTATGCATCACTCATAGTCTGCTGCTGTCCCACCTCACCCCGCTCCCCCACCTCCAGCCCTCACCCACCTCCTGCCGCTTCCCCTCCTTGCTCTGCTGTCCTGATATGTAAAGACTTAATTTACCATAATAAAACAGATACAATATATATACTGTATATATTTTTTCAGTTGAATAAATTAAACTGTCCCCGAGACAGTCTATCAGCTCGGGACTGTCCAAGGCACATGTGGCTAATTTGAAAACATCACATATGTGTAAAGTTGCTTTAAATCTAGAAACCCTTGTTAGTTAAACATAGCTCCTTAAATATTTGCTCGTGTTAAAACGAAATCGTGCTGTTTAAACTTGCATTAGTTGAGAGGTTACTATAATTGTAATTCATGTGGAATATAATATTTTGAATAAACAAGAAATAGTTATGCACTGTTAGTATTGTGCTAAAGTTTAAGGGAAAAAAATCATACGTTCTTTTTAAAAAGTTTCAGATCCAAAATTATTCCAGTGAGTTTCCTGAAGATGCCCACCTTTCGATTTCATACTTAAGAGTTATTTCTTCAGGACCTCCATTTGTCTCTGCTTATTACTGGTATCAAAGTTTACACTTATCCTTGTAACCTGATGATATCCCCCAAACTACATGGCTGCACATGGCATCTATATTGGTATCAGTATATTCCATCCATCCTTCATACAGCTCAGTATTGTCCCATCAGGAGCACGGAGGCCTAGGGCTAGGCCTCACACTTGCCCCCAAACATTTGATCGTCAAGAGGAAACGAGGCTCAAGGGTCTGTCCACCGTTCAGGCTCAATTATGGAAGCAACTCTAACCCAGTGCTTCATTTCGTCTTGTCGATCACATGTTCACAGGCAAGTGTGTCCGGCCCCTTAGTCCATACATAAAAAGTAAAAGTGACCAGGTGCTCACCCCAGAGTGGTGGTATGTGAGCAGCAAGCTCCAGCCACCCCTCCCCAGGAAGTAGACCCTTACAGACCACATCCAGTTGGAGTGCCTGAACTTCTTAGACCAGCATCTAAGAAACTGTATGAGGTCTGTCCAAAAAGAAACTGAACCTTTTAAATAGCACACCAACTACCAAGCATAGTGTGATTACATTGGGAGCGCTGTGTAGCAGCAACTTTGAGCTTTAGTCTAACACTAGCCACATCATGCATCACTTAGTCATCATGATACATGTGCTTAAGTGAATGTGTGTTTAGTGCACTTGGCAAATTTTCTTCTATCTCTTCTATTGTCTGAAATCGACGACCTTTCGGGGTGGATTTCAACTATTGAGGGGGGGGTCAAATCCAGAGAATAGGGTGGCTGGGGGACAATAGTCATCTCGTGCTTCGCCAAAAAATCATAGGTAAGGAACGATACGTGAGCAGGTACATTGTCATGGTACAGTGTCCAGGTTTTATTTGTCCATGCCTCAGGCCTCTTCCTTCACACTGCTTCCCTCAGATGCTTCAGGATATCCAAGTAAAACTCTTTAATGACTGTTTGACTGTGTGGAACAAACTTATGATGAACGATGCTCTTCTAATAAAAAAAAGATGATCACAGTTGACTGACTCTGACATTTTTTTTTTTGTTGCAGTGACAATCTTCCAATGCACTGCAATGACAGCCTCATGTTTCAGCACCAGAGCCATACACCCACATTGCATCACCTGTTATGATATTTTTCAGAATGTTTTCATCAGCATTCGAACCATCAAACAGCTCATGACTGACTATGACACAGTTCTCTTTTTGGTCATCTGTCAGCAGACATGGCACAAATTTTGTGGCAACACAGTGTATCTTCATTTTTTTGGTTAAAATCATGTGGCATGAACTTTTACAGATGCCTACATCTTTGGAAACTTCACAGACAGTCAGATGAAAGCTGTCCAGATTTGGGATCGTCTTTGGTACATGTTTTTCCTGATTTTAACAGCTGGAACCACTTGTGATTTTGCATATGGCTCAAACAATCTTCCCCATAAGCCCGTTGTCAAGTGGGGTTGGTGGAGGATTAGTGCCCCTCCCTGTAAAACAATTAACTCTAAGCCGTTGGCCACCCCGTTTGGGATACATGGCGTCTGGCAATGAATGAATGAATGAAGCCCGTTGCAACATTTGAAAAGTCACCATAAAAGTGTTTCACATTTTGGAACTGAATTTCATGCAGACATGTTGCTCTTCAAGATCCTTCATTGTTCAGCTTGCAGCAAATCACCAATTGCACTAAGCACACATTCACACAAGCTTGTGTACATCATTGACTAAGTGACATGGTGTGATGCAGCTAGTGTTAGACTAAAGCTCAAAATCTCCGCTACACAGAGCTCCCACTGTGCTCACACTTTGCCAGCTACTTGCTGCACTATTTAAAAAGTTTAACTTCTTTTTGGACAGACCTCATATGAGGGCACTGAGGATGATGAAGTACTGTATATCAGTACACAGCATGAAGGCCCACCCGTGATCTTCATGTGTATCAGTACTGTACAGTATATTACAAAGTATCGGTAATTTAAGTCGGTGATGAGTATTCATGGATGTCAGTATTCATGGGTTTTGAGAAACCTAACTCCTGCAGATTTCCTTGGTGTACTATATTATATAACTACTCTCAAGACAGTCAAGTTATCATCCAGTTTATGACAAACAGGATAGGTTTACAAGACTTATTGAACAGACACAACCGTTCTGTAAGAATGGAATATAGGTCTTCGTTAAGTTTCACTTAAACGTGTTTCATTTTTAAGTTTGGCATGAATTAACAACTGTTTTGTACTTAAAGTTGCTTTTGACTCATTACTGAATTATTTTGAAGCCAGAAGTAAGCCAGTGCTAACTTTTAACTCTTTAATCTAGAATCAAAAGCATGTCTTACAGTCTGCTGTTGCAATTAAAGTATCACTACACCTCCATACATCCTAGTAAATTGAGGTCTGACTACCAGAGATGAAAAAGCCGTAAACTCAAAAGACCGCTCCTAGAAAACCAGTCAGTGAAAAATGCCCTAAAATCAATTTGTTAACTGTTCAGAATACTCCAGAAAATGTTATCCCAGTACTGGCCCTTGGAATGTTTTTTACCAATATTGGAGTACTAAGAAAGCACAAACTGAGTCATTTAAGCACAACAATGCATTGTGAAAAAACACAGTTCCAAATTATCAGTGTCACGAAGCACTATAATTCTGTGTTTCTTCCCATTAGCTTGAAAACACACAGTATCATAGTGCCAAACATAACCTTGCAAGTTCTGTGCACAGTATGTTAAACTTTACACTTCCTTCTCACGCTTCCTCCAAAAGGAAGAATTTAAGTTTCATTCTACATCACAAAAGTCTTACTCAGTTATATTGTCACAAACCATCCAAATTTTCCAGCCAAATAACACTTATCAAAGGACCAGTTATGGAACATGCAGTTTTCTGAATCCCTCTTTTCCAGTGAAGAATGAGTACGGTTTGATAAGACTGCAGTGTGGTCAACAACAACTTCTCAGCAGTGTGGCATAAACAGTAGTAAATCTGTCTTGCAGTGAACTGACTTAGTTACAAAGTTATTACAGAATCAGGATATAAAAGTGTCAGTAAAAAAATTGCATTGTACTGACTTGTTTCAGTCACAGTCTACTGGAAATCATGGAAGATTTAGAGTCATATTAATTAAACAAAAAAGTATTTGAGTGTAGAAAAAATCCACATTTGTGGAACAAAAAGTTTGTGAAATAGGGGATTTTACAGAAGTAATCATCAAAGACTTGCCTTAAATGTAAGTCATCATTAGGGAGACTTAATATAACTGCAAGAATGTTGACAAGAGGGAAAAGAGTTGTTAAACTGAGAACTTACTCAGCCACTAATATATATGTCACAACTCAACATGTCTTGATCGTAATGCTGCCCTTCATACTACCGTACATTACCTCATTCATACAACATAGCAAGCCATTAACAGGGCCATAAGAAAAGTCCTTTTGGCAAGACACTGATGGTCCATCAGGTATTTGACAGTATGGTAAAGACTTGACCCATTTTGTCATCAGTACATGAAAATAAGTGTTGTAGTGAGATCAGTTCTCTGATGCATGCAGGAAGATCAGTAGTGGACCTCTGTGATGTGTACTGTTAAAGTGCATTGGCTCTACTGCCTTCGCACACTTTTTGGTCACCTGGTCATCTAGTGAATTAAGGCACTGACTGGATGTGGTCCGTGGGTGTTTACGTCTGGAGTCCTGTTCACATAATGCCACATGAGTGAGTAACTGGTCACACTCACCTTAAATGTCTGGACTAGACAGACTAAACCAAGATCCCAGTGCTCCTAACAGCTGGTTGGATGGAAAGATATCAGTGTATACTGTGGTACATATTACTGTATAAGCTAGTAAAATGTGACTGTTGTAAATATGTTATTGTAAACCATGTAATTTCCGACAGTAAGAGACAATTCTGTTGTGGAGAGAAATCAGTGATGATCATGTATTTTTTAAGCAATAAGACATTATTTTGTTGCTAGGAGAGATCAGTGTAGACCACATAATTTCAGGCAATAATAGCTACATAAGCCTGTGTCCTGCTACACCTATTACGAGACATCCTCCCACCCACGTATTTTCCCTCCTTGGAGCTGTTCTTGCATTGGCCAATTTACCCTAATGGACCCACTTTCTGCCCTCCATCTCCTTGGACCTATTTTCCTTACCATGGTGGAAGACCTGTTCCCAGAATGGACCTATTTGCTCCTGTGGACTAATTTTCACCTTGGAATTTTTTACCCATTGAACCTATTTTCAGAACTGGGCTTATTATTTCCACAGACATGTGTTCACACATGGACCTACAGCAGCTTTTCACACCTTATGTGATTAAATTTGGACAACATGATTTTTGACAACACATCAAATATCTACCAAGTTGCAATTTTTCGACTACAACTTGAAATTTTTGACTGGTCAAGGCTAGAGTTTGGGATTCTGAATGCATCTAGGGCTGCTTGGTTTCTGTCCGCAAATGCAGTCTGGCTACGTGGAACTGAAAAATTACAGCTGGCAGTCAAAATATAAATATGGGTCACAGTTAAAAGGTCATTTGATGAAAAGATCATGGCCATTATTTGTGCTGAACTGGCTATATGTAGTAAACCCTTGAGGTATGATGCCTTTTTTTGTGATGAATCAGTTTTACAACATAAAAGTTAGGAAGTGATTCATGTTACAATATGGTGTTCATAATTACACTGAAATTTTGCAATTCAGAATTAAATAAGTAAATATAGAGATATAGTATGAACTGCATCATTAATGGCATGTATTGCATCAGCTGTTCACATGGTCAAGAAAGCAGTCACACATGGTCAAGGATGCAAGTGATGACACTCTAGCCTCGCCAAAACAACACGTGAATAGCAACGTTGTATATTGCACATTCGTTTCGTTTCACTTATAAAGGCTCCAACATGCTTGCATGCCTCAGCCTTCATCGCCTAATGGCGACCCTCCATACTGCTCGATCTTTGGCAGCCCTCCTGTTCAGTCCCTTATCCTTGAGGTCACGCTTTATGACCTTGTCCTAGTTCTTTTTCGGTCTGCCTCTCGCAACCCAACCCACAATGTTAAAAATGACAGAAATAAAGACTGGGTGAATGGTTGTGCAGGTACCAGCTGTGTACATTCTGTGTCTTCTTTCATTTAGAAATTAAGATGCCTCAGTCATGTCTAGCCTGTGCCAAAACATGTGAATTGTAGTGTCATATTTCACACACTGCATTGTTTACGAGCAATACAACATTGAAAATGAGTGTAATAAAGACACTGAGTGAATGGATGTGCAAGTACCAGCTATGTGCATTCTGTGCATTCGTTGTTGTATGACAAAATGTATCCGTGTGCTCGACACGAACCAGGACAAACAGTCCTAACCTAATGGATAATGACTGCTTTCAAGAGGGCATGAATAAAAATAATAATAATAATAATAATAATAGTTGAAATACCTAGCCCATGTTTCACTGGAAATAACTATGCTTGATGATATGAGCCAAAATAAAAGAAGATAATGCACAATAACTAAAAATTATGGGAAGCAAAGTTACAATTGCATGAATTGATGATTAGACTTTAACGAAAATGGTAACAGGGAGGTGGCTGTGTGCTCCAGCTGATGGGCTCATTTCAGCTTTAGAGTAACAGAGTGGTAGGTGGGGGCGCTCACCATCCACTCACTTGATGTAGTGCTGCCCTCAGGTGTCTGCCCTTTCCTCTCCTCCATACTTCTTCCCATCCATCCTCTTCTGTCTTTCTTTCCTTCATTCTTTCCTCGTCTTTCTGCCTGTGGGTGACTTTACACTCCCTCTTCTGTCTTTCTTTCCTTCATTCTTTCCTCTTTCTTCTGCCTGTGGGTGACTCTACACTGAGTGACAGGCCAAATGGTTTCCTGTACAGCAGGAAACCATTTGCTACACTGGGTGGTGACCATATAACTAAATTATGGCAACTGGTGGTTAGTGGGTAATTATGGTGCTCTAATAAGATTGAGCCAGTGAAGGTTTATATCCAAGGCGTGGTTGGGGTTTATTGCTCACGTATTACCACTCAGGGATGAGTGAGGCTGGTCACTCTCATCTTAAATGTCAAGATCAACTTGCCTAGCCCCGGGCTTCTAAGCTCCTTATGGGGCAATGTAGGATTGGATGATGGATGGATGGATATTTTTAACGTTGATACAACATGACTTTTTGATTATGTTGTTATTAAGAATCTATTAGCAAGTAATTACTGTACATTCATTTGGTAATACCAGTACTGTATACATTGAAAAGGAGGCACTGGAAATGGTAAGCTGTGATATTGTTCGGATTGTTTGATGTTTGATGTTCAAAGGAAGGAGTAAGAAGAGAAAACTAAATAGAAAAAAAATATTATTTGTTTGTGTTGCCACCAGTCACCCTCAGCACCAATGTATTTTTCTCAATAAGGATTCATTTAAATTTGGACAACTTAAATTTCGTGAGGTTTTTACAGTGCTAAATTTGAGAATCTGCCATATTTTCTTCCCATATGGGGTTACCCATTGCCTCATTTGTTCTCCCCTATTGAGATGGATTAATATATTCCTCCCATGAGCCTTTTTTCCCCACATGGGGGAATTTATTTATTCTCTCATTGACCTATTTTCCTCCTACGAGGGGGATGTCTAAGTACCACAGGGAGTGGCACATTGGAGGACTTATGACACCAGTGTATTCATTTATGTCTCATGTTTACCTTGTTGGAACAAACTCATAATAGTAATCAGACCACAGTACAGTAAAACCTCTACAACTCGGCATAATACATGTGCAAGCCTTGCCAAGTTAGCCTATTTACCAAGTTTTAGGGATGAACTTTAAGTTCCCCCTCAGCACACACACACATAAAAAAAAGGAAAAAATGGAAAAAAATTAAAAGTTTTTACAATAAACAGTAAAAGTTGCCTTACCATGATTCCATGCAGTTGTAGGGTGTATTCCAGGTATGGAGGAGGACTTTTGGCGGTTTTTGGAGGTGTTAGGGGGGCTCAAGATCATTTTTGGGCACACCTTTACTGTACTGTACTTGACACTGTACACTATGTAAAGCACAATTAACACAATAAATGCCATACTGTAATGTATTTATGACTTGTACTATACTGGGGAACTAAACATTAAACACTTAAACTTTACTGTACAACTCGGCATCTTACCGAGTTGGGGGGATTTTTGCCGACTCTCTTCCTCTCATGTGTGCATTTTTGGGAATTTTTGACTTTTGATTTTTTAAATGAATAATTTGGAGCCTTCCCGAGTTGTAGGTTTCCGACTTGAAGGATGCTGAATTGTAGAGGTTTTACTGTATGTGTAAAACATAAGTAAATACACTGGTGTCTCATAAGACCCCCAAGACATCACCCTTTGTAGTTGTAATAGCTTTTGACAGGATGAATCTATCTCTTTTAACCACTCTCAGTTCCAACCAATTCACTGATAAATACAAAAAATTTCTTAGCTCTAAAACAGAATGGTGTTTAGTGATGTCAGTTTCCAAATGGCAATGGATGACTGAACATGCTGTGTGGGATCACATTTTGCAGAATTGTGTCCATGTTACCTTTCTCTTCCCTGCTTTCCACATAGAGAATGTGGACAATAGAAATGGCAGCAGTTCTGGGTCATTTGGAGTTGACCCTTACTACCTTGATCATGTACAAAATTATTATAGTCTGTTAGTTCACTAAATTAACAACATAAACAGCTTCATCTACTTACTTTAGTTTTATATGAAAACTACTACCAATTTTAATATTAATGTTATTGGAGCTCTTCCCATTTTCTTACTGGAATGCTCCATGTCCACAGAACCTAACTCGTGAATTTTAGCGCATAGATTTATACTGTACTTCTATACATTATAATCATTATTGTATCCCAGCTTATACAGTCTGTATACATGTTATTTACAGTACAACTGTCCATAATGTCAGACACAGTACCTTTTTATTTAACAGTATTTATAAGGGACGGACCATTGGCCTACAAAGGTACTCGTTGTTGGGTTTAAAAACCACTTAGAACCATCATTTTGTGGTTAAATACTCAGCTTCTAACTTATAATAGTTATATCTAAGAGGTATGCAATTACCACTCATACACTGGCCCTTCCAGTGGGGGAAAAGTTTCCACAGTAGTGCTGTACTTAAAAGTGGAGGCAGTTGTACTTATTCCCCCATGAACTGTTTCCTCTATTGAGAAACCTACCTTTTTCCCTCATGAACTAATTTTCCCCCCATGGGAGGGCATACAGTACTTGTTTTCCTTTCATTGGATATCCTACCTATCCCCTCCATGGACCTGTTTTCACCATAGACCTTTTCCCCAATTGACCAACTTCCCCCTGCACCCACTCACCCTTCTCTTCCACTCCCCCACTCAGTGCAGTGTCACAGCAGCAGCAGCAGGATGACTCATCAAGTTCCTCCACATCTACAGAGACAGGCATCGCATATTTAACAGTGTATAAGAGACTATTCATTTGTGGATATCAGTCATGTATTTTCACTCAATAAGTGATAACTCTGTTACAGATGTACCCAAGGACCCTTGCAATCCAGACCCCTGTGGCATCAATGCAAATTGTGCTGTGAGAGACAACCGCCATGATTGTACCTGCTACCCTGGCTACTTTGGCAATCCGTTTGTGGAGTGCAAACCAGAATGCCTCATCAATTCTGATTGCCCTAGGTACCTTGCATGCCTCAACCAGAAGTGTGTGGACCCTTGCCCTGGTTACTGTGGGATCAGTGCTCTCTGCAGTGTCGCCAGTCACAAGCCTCTCTGCAGTTGCCCTCGTGGCTATGAAGGAGATCCACAGGTGGAATGTCGACCATGTAAGTACCCTCCTAGAATGATTGGGAAGTTATTGCTATTTCTTGGTTTCCTGCTAAATAGGCAATATTCTTGCAAATTTCAAAGCAGCATTATAATGTATTAAGCACTGGTAGCATGAACATGTTAATTGTGATGAGAAAGCATGTTACACTGCATGAACATACATAGAGCATGTTTATATTTTATTCTGTTGTCAGTGATGTTTGCATCTAGTTTTTAAAGAGTTTGGCATGTATCATTATGTACAAAATATTAAAATTATTGTTTTTCTCTGCATGTGTTAATTGCATGATTCCTAACTTTTTCAGCACCACCACCATCCCAACATTGCTCCCCGAATGCATGCGGTTTTAACACCAAATGTGTAGTTACTAACAATGTCCCTATATGCTATTGTCTCCCTGACTATACAGGCAACCCATACCAAGGGTGTATGCTTATAACAACTCCCCTTCCCCTGCTTGTAGACACAGCTTCAACCTTGATCCCACAACCTTTTCAACCACCAAAACCCCCATCCTCTCCTCCCCTGCCATCCCCAGCGTGCAAGGCTAACTCACATTGCTCCCCAACACACTCCTGCATCAACCAGCGGTGCGTCGACCCTTGTGCAGTCACTGCTTCCTGTGCTGTGGAGGCTGAGTGCACTGTCATCCTCCACCGTCCTGTCTGCAAATGTCCACCAAGGTTCCAGGGCAATCCACTCAACAGGTGTTACCCAGTGGTCACAACTCCCAAGCCTGAATGTCTGTCAGATGCAGATTGTCCACAAGACAGAGCATGTGCTGAGAGGAGGTGCATCAACCCATGCCGGTTGGCTAGTCCGTGCTCTCACTTTGCTGAGTGCACTGTCATCACTCACCTGCCTCAGTGTTCATGTATACATGGATATGTGGGTAATGGGTATTACTGTGAACTCTTCACCACTACCACAACTAGCACCATTTCACCAATAGCTGACTACCCAACTCACACTACAGTCAGCCCAGGGGTGGCAGCTCATCCAATCTACATTGATGACGAGTGTACTCTGGACTCTGACTGTGACGATGACCAAATATGCCACAATTTCCAGTGTGAACAAGTTTGCAGTGTAACTAATCCATGTCGTGGACCTAACACAAATTGTCAGGGTGTCAACCATTGCCCAGTTTGTCAGTGCATTCCAGGTTATTTTGGCAATCCTTACATTGAATGCAAGAAACCTTCACCCATCACGCCTGTGCCAGAATGCCTGTTTGACCGTGACTGCCCTCATGACAAAGCATGTCACCACCAGGAATGCATAAATCCTTGTATAGTATCAAATCCGTGCTCAGCTTTTGCCAACTGCTTCACTCAAAATCACTTTCCAATATGCTCTTGTATTTTTGGATATACAGGTTCTGGCTATGAATGTGACCCTCTCCCCCCCCTAACTGAAAGACCATCTTATCCCACTAGCTTTCATCCACCACCCATTGCTTTGACCACTTCTACACAACACCCAGTTGCTGAATACCTCACTACTGAACATGAGAGACCATATACGCACCAACCACCACCAGTTTCAGTACATCAAATTCCATCAGTGATTATAGGATGCGAGAGCAATGATGAATGTCCGTATGATACAACTTGCATCAATCGTTTGTGTAGTGACATATGCAGCTCCTCTTTATGTGGAGAACATGCAGAATGCCATACACTTAAAAATCGACCCGTTTGCCTTTGTCCTCCAGGAACCACTGGTAATCCAACCATTAAATGCACGGCTCAGCAAACAGAAAGACCTGTCACACAGCCAACACCACTAGCTGGCACAACAGTAGCATTGCCAGCATTTCCAGTTCGACCAGAAAGTGCTGTTACATCTACCCTATCTCCGGTCGCAGCACCAACAACAACTAGACGCCCATATTTCCCACCAAAGAAACCCTTGCCACCCATTCTTCCTCCAGTTGCAATTGCTTGTGAAAATAATGATGACTGTTCAATGGACAATACTTGTTATAATCATCTCTGTTATGATGTATGTTCATTGGGTGTTTGTGGAGAGGATGCTGACTGCAGAATAGCTTCTCATCGACCAGTGTGTACGTGTCCACCTGGAACAACTGGAGATCCAGTAGAAAAATGTGTAGCTATTTTAACTGAGTTACCAGTGACAGTGGCACCCATAGCAGAAACAACAGCAGTAAAAGATGAATACCATGTGCGTCCTGTTGCTGCTTCAAGTACACCCAGTAAGCCACCAATATCAGAATATCCTAAACATAAACAAAGGCCTAGTCCTGTAACACAATCACCACCAGATCCACCAACACCTGGTTCAATACCCGTTGGTTGTAAAGCCTCTGATGATTGTCCCACAGACAATTCATGTGTAAACAGAATGTGCATAGATGTATGCTACCCAGGTATGTGTGGAGAGAATGCAGGCTGTCAAACAACTGGGCATCGTCCACTGTGCACTTGTCCTCCTGGTACCACTGGCAACCCAACAATAAAATGTCAAGCTCTTGCTGTGGAGACAGAGACAGTTCCCCCTCCTGTAGCAGGAGATAAGCCACCATCAATTGAACCAACTTTGCAACCCATCCCTGGTTCCATCACAAGACCTCCACCGCCTGTGATAGAACATGGTACTCGTCCACCTCCGGAACCTCCGGTTACACGACCACTTCCACTTCCAGTTGTTCCCCCTGTTCTTGTATCATGTGAGAATAATGATGACTGTGATGTGGAAAACTCATGTATTAACATGTTGTGTTACAATGCTTGTAGTTTGAATATATGTGGAGAGGATGCTGACTGTAAAACATTACAGCACCGGCCTGTGTGTGTGTGTCCTCCAGGAACTACAGGAGATCCACAAGTCAGTTGTAAAGCTACTGCTACAGAGAGGATGACAACATTGCGCCCCATAACAGACAGACCACCACAACAACCAGACGTCCCATTGCATCCCATTGCTGGTCCTTCATCTCAAATGCCACCTGCCTTAGCAGAACATCCCACAAGCAGACGACCACAACCAGTAATGACCCACCCACCACCTGTTGTTAGTCCAGCACCTATTCAGATAGGATGTGAAAGCATTGAAGACTGTCCTTTGGATAATTCATGTGTCAATCGTCTGTGTCTGGATATATGCTACCCTGGTCTCTGTGGAGAGAATGCCGATTGTCAAACTGTTGGTCATAGACCATTGTGCACTTGCCCATTTGGGACAACTGGTAACCCAACAGTACAGTGCATTGCTTTACAGGCTGAATACCCATCAACAATGGTACCACTGGCTGAAAGTGCAGAAGTACTTGATGATGACATCATCCCAATCAAGGGTCCTGCAGTTCATCACCCATCACCAGTGGCTGAATTTCCATCAGAACGACCTCAAGTAACTACAATACTGCCAAAGAAACCTACACCAATAATTATTCCAGAAATTCCTATTGCATGTGAAAACAATGATGATTGCACCATGGATAATTCCTGCATCAACAACCTATGCTATGATGTGTGCAGTCTTGGTGTGTGTGGTGATGATGCTGACTGTAAAATTGCCACTCATAGACCAGTCTGTACTTGTCCTTCAGGAATGAAGGGAGATCCTACCACTGGGTGTATTGCCACTCAGACAGAACGTCCAACCACACATCCTGCTCCCCATGCTGAACACATCCCCACTGAACCAAGTGACCCAGTTCAACCTATAGCAGGAACAACCAGCACAAGGCCTCCCCCATTAGCAGAACTACCATCCCCACGACCTCCATCACCCCCAGTAACACAACCACCTTCCCCACCAACACCTGGTCCAGTGCCAGTTGGTTGTGAGACCTCCGATGAATGTCCCTCAGATAATTCATGTGTTAATAGACTATGCCTGGACATGTGCCATCCAGGTTTTTGTGGAGAGAATGCTGATTGTCAGACAACTGGACACCGTCCATTGTGCTCCTGTCCTTCGGGAACAACTGGTAACCCAACAGTGAAATGTCAAGCACTTGCTGTAGAAACAGAGACAGTTCCCCCACCTTTAGCCGGAGCCAAGCCTCCATCAATTGAACCAACTCTGAAACCAATCCCTGGTTCCACCACAAGACCTCCTCCTCCTCTAGCAGAACATGGAACTCGTCCCCCTCCAGGACCTCCAGTTACACAACCACCACCACCTCCAGTTGTTCCCCCGCTTCTTATATCATGTGCAAATAATGATGACTGTGACATGGATAACTCGTGCATTAATATGTTGTGTTACGATGTTTGTAGTTTGAATACATGTGGGGAGAATGCTGATTGTAAGACAATGCAGCATCGTCCTGTGTGTGTGTGTCCTCCAGGAACTACTGGAGATCCACAGGTCAGTTGTAAGGCTACTTCCACAGAGAGGGTAACAACATTACACCCCATAACAGACAGACCACCACTCCACCCAGAGGTCCCATTGCAGCCAGTTGCTGGTCCATCCTCTGATATGCCACCAGCTATAGTAGAATATCCCACACCCAGACCACCAAGCCCTTCGACTGCTCATCCACCACCTGTTGTTAGTCCTCCACCTGTTCAGATAGGATGTGAAAGTGTTGAAGACTGTCCTATGGATAATTCATGTGTGAATCGTCTGTGTCTGGATATCTGCTACCCTGGCCTTTGTGGAGAGAGTGCTGACTGTCAAACAATGGGTCATAGACCTTTATGCACTTGCCCATTTGGTACAACTGGTAACCCAACAGTGCAGTGCATTGCTTTACAAACTGAACACCCATTAACAGTAGTACCACTGGCTGAAAGTGCAAAAGTCCCTGATGATGACATCATTCCACTGAAGGGTCCTGAAGTTACTCACCCACCACCAGAGATTGAATATCCATCAGAACGACCCCCATTACCTACACTGCCAGCAAAGAAACCGATACCAATTGTTCCACCAATTTCAATTGCTTGTGAGAACAATGATGACTGTTCCACTGATAACTCTTGCATCAACAACCTCTGTTATGATGTGTGCAGTCTTGGTGTGTGCGATGAACTTGCTGACTGTAAAATTGCTGCTCACAGACCTGTGTGTACTTGTCCTTCAGGAATGAAGGGAGATCCTACCACTGGGTGTATTGCCACTCAGACAGAACGTCCAACCACTCATCCTGCTCCCCATGCTGAACACATCCCCACTGAACCAAGTGACCCAGTTCAACCTATATCAGGAACAACCAGCACAAGGCCTCCCCCATTAGCAGAACTACCATCCCCACGACCTCCATCACCCCCAGTAACACAACCACCTTCCCCACCAACACCTGGTCCAGTGCCAGTTGGTTGTGAGACCTCCGATGAATGTCCCTCAGATAATTCATGTGTTAATAGACTATGCCTGGACATGTGCCATCCAGGTTTTTGTGGAGAGAATGCTGATTGTCAGACAACTGGACACCGTCCATTGTGCTCCTGTCCTTCGGGAACAACTGGTAACCCAACAGTGAAATGTCAAGCACTTGCTGTAGAAACAGAGACAGTTCCTCCACCTTTAGCTGGAGCCAAGCCTCCATCAATTGAACCAACTCTGAAACCCATCCCTGGTTCCACCACAAGACCTCCTCCTCCTCTAGCAGAACATGGAACTCGTCCCCCTCCAGGACCTCCAGTTACACAACCACCACCACCTCCAGTTGTTCCTCCGCTTCTTATATCATGTGCAAATAATGATGACTGTGACATGGATAACTCGTGCATTAATATGTTGTGTTACAATGTTTGTAGTTTGAATACATGTGGGGAGAATGCTGATTGTAAGACAATGCAGCATCGTCCTGTGTGTGTGTGTCCTCCAGGAACTACTGGAGATCCACAGGTCAGTTGTAAGGCTACTTCTACAGAGAGGGTAACAGCATTACACCCCATAACAGACAGACCACCACTCCACCCAGAGGTCCCATTGCAGCCAGTTGCTGGTCCATCCTCTGATATGCCACCAGCTATAGTAGAATATCCCACACACAGACCACCAAGGCCTACGACTGCTCGTCCACCACCTGTTGTTAGTCCTCCACCTATTCAGATAGGATGTGAAAGTGTTGAAGACTGTCCTATTGATAATTCATGTGTGAATCGTCTGTGTTTGGATATCTGCTACCCTGGTCTCTGTGGAGAGAGTGCTGACTGTCAAACTGAGGGTCATAGACCTTTATGCACTTGCCCTTCTGGGACAACTGGTAACCCAACAGTGCAGTGCATTGCTTTACAAACTGAACACCCACTAACAGTAGTACCACTAGCTGAAAGTGCAGAAGTCCCTGATGATGACATCATTCCACTGAAGGGTCCTGAAGTTACTCACCCACCACCAGAGATTCAATATCCACCAGAACGACCCCCATTACCTACACTGCCAGCAAAGAAACCGATACCAATTGTTCCACCAATTTCAATTGCTTGTGAGAACAATGATGACTGTTCCACAGATAACTCCTGCATCAACAACCTCTGTTATGATGTGTGCAGTCTTGGTGTGTGTGGTGAATTTGCTGACTGTAAAATTGCTGCTCACAGGCCTGTGTGTACTTGTCCTTCAGGAATGAAGGGAGATCCTACCACTGGGTGTATTGCCACTCAGACAGAACGTCCAACCACACATCCTGCTCCCCAAGCTGAACACATCCCCACTGAACCAAGTGACCCAGTTCAACCCATTCCAGGAACAACCACCTCAAGACCTCCCCCATTAGCAGAACTACCATCCCCACGACCTCCATCACCCCCAGTAACACAACCACCTTCTCCACCAACACCTGGTCCAGTGGCAGTTGGTTGTGAGACCTCCGATGAATGTCCCTCAGATAATTCATGTGTTAATAGACTATGCCTGGACATGTGCCATCCAGGTTTTTGTGGAGAGAATGCTGATTGTCAGACAACTGGACACCGTCCATTGTGCTCCTGTCCTTCGGGAACAACTGGTAACCCAACAGTGAAATGTCAAGCACTGGCTGTAGAGACAGAGACAGTTCCCCCACCTTTAGCTGGAGCCAAGCCTCCATCAATTGAACCAACTCTGCAACCTGTCCCTGGTTCCACCACAAGACCTCCTCCTCCTCTAGCAGAACATGGAACTCGTCCCCCTCCAGGACCTCCAGTTACACAACCACCACCACCTCCAGTTGTTCCCCCGCTTTTTATATCATGTGCAAATAACGATGACTGTGACAAGGATAACTCGTGCATTAATATGTTGTGTTACGATGTTTGTAGTTTGAATACATGTGGGGAGAATGCTGATTGTAAGACAATGCAGCATCGTCCTGTGTGTGTGTGTCCTCCAGGAACTACTGGAGATCCACAGGTCAGTTGTATGGCTACTTCTACAGAGAGGGTAACAACATTACGCCCCATAACAGACAGACCACCACTCCACCCAGAGGTCCCATTGCAGCCAGTTGCTGGTCCATCCTCTGATATGCCACCAGCTATAGTAGAATATCCCACACCCAGACCACCAAGGCCTTCGACTGCTCGTCCACCACCTGTTGTTAGTCCTCCACCTATTCAAATAGGATGTGAAAGTGTTGAAGACTGTCCTATGGATAATTCATGTGTGAATCGTCTGTGTCTGGATATCTGCTACCCTGGTCTTTGTGGAGAAAGTGCTGACTGTCAAACTGTGGGTCATAGACCTTTATGCACTTGCCCATTTGGTACAACTGGTAACCCAACAGTGCAGTGCACTGCTTTACAAACTGAACACCCACTAACAGTAGTACCACTGGCTGAAAGTGCAGAAGTCCCTGATGATGACATCATTCCACTGAAGGGTCCTGAAGTTACTCACCCACCACCAGAGATTGAATATCCACCAGAACGACCCCCATTACCTACACTGCCAGCAAAGAAACCGATACCAATTGTTCCACCAATTTCAATTGCTTGTGAGAACAATGATGACTGTTCCACAGATAACTCCTGCATCAACAACCTCTGTTATGATGTGTGCAGTCTTGGTGTGTGTGGTGAATTTGCTGACTGTAAAATTGCTGCTCACAGACCTGTGTGTACTTGTCCTTCAGGAATGAAGGGAGATCCTACCACTGGGTGTATTGCCACTCAGACAGAACGTCCAACCACACATCCTGCTCCCCATGCTGAACACATCCCCACTGAACCAAGTGACCCAGTTCAACCCATTCCAGGAACAACCACATCAAGACCTCCCCCAGTGGCAGAACTACCATCTCCACGACCTCCATCACCCCCAGTAACACAACCACCTTCCCCACCAACACCTGGTCCAGTGGCAGTTGGTTGTGAGACCTCCGATGAATGTCCCTCAGATAATTCATGTGTTAATAGACTATGCCTGGACATGTGCCATCCAGGTTTTTGTGGAGAGAATGCTGATTGTCAGACAACTGGACACCGTCCATTGTGCTCCTGTCCTTCGGGAACAACTGGTAACCCAACAGTGAAATGTCAAGCACTGGCTGTAGAGACAGAGACAGTTCCCCCACCTTTAGCTGGAGCCAAGCCTCCATCAATTGAACCAACTCTGAAACCCATCCCTGGTTCCACCACAAGACCTCCTCCTCCTCTAGCAGAACATGGAACTCGTCCCCCTCCAGGACCTCCAGTTACTCAACCACCACCACCTCCAGTTGTTCCCCCGCTTCTTATATCATGTGCAAATAATGATGACTGTGACATGGATAACTCATGCATTAATATGTTGTGTTACGATGTTTGTAGTTTGAATACATGTGGGGAGAATGCTGATTGTAAGACAATGCAGCATCGTCCTGTGTGTGTGTGTCCTCCAGGAACTACTGGAGATCCACAGGTCAGATGTATGGCTACTTCTACAGAGAGGGTAACAACATTACACCCCATAACAGACAGACCACCACTCCACCCAGAGGTCCCATTGCAGCCAGTTGCTGGTCCATCCTCTGATATGCCACCAGCTATAGTAGAATATCCCACACCCAGACCACCAAGGCTTTCGACTGCTCGTCCACCACCTGTTGTTAGTCCTCCACCTATTCAAATAGGATGTGAAAGTGTTGAAGACTGTCCTATGGATAATTCATGTGTGAATCGTTTGTGTCTGGATATCTGCTACCCTGGTCTCTGTGCAGAGAGTGCTGACTGTCAAACTGTGAGTCATAGACCTTTATGCACTTGCCCATTTGGTACAACTGGTAACCCAACAGTGCAGTGCATTGCTTTACAAACTGAGCACCCACTAACAGTAGTACCACTGGCTGAAATTGCAGAAGTCCCTGATGATGACATCATTCCACTGAAGGGTCCTGAAGTTACTCACCCACCACCAGAGATTGAATATCCACCAGAACGACCCCCATTACCTACACTGCCAGCAAAGAAACCGATACCAATTGTTCCACCAATTTCAATTGCTTGTGAGAACAATGATGACTGTTCCACAGATAACTCCTGCATCAACAACCTCTGTTATGATGTGTGCAGTCTTGGTGTGTGTGGTGAATTTGCTGACTGTAAAATTGCTGCTCACAGACCTGTGTGTACTTGTCCTTCAGGAATGAAGGGAGATCCTACCACTGGGTGTATTGCCACTCAGACAGAACGTCCAACCACACATCCTGCTCCCCAAGCTGAACATATCCCCACTGAACCAAGTGACCTAGTTCAACCCATTCCAGGAACAACCACCTCAAGACCTCCCCCAGTGGCAGAACTACCATCCCCACGACCTCCATCACCCCCAGTAACACAACCACCTTCCCCACCAACACCTGGTCCAGTGCCAGTTGGTTGTGAGACCTCCGATGAATGTCCCTCAGATAATTCATGTGTTAATAGACTATGCCTGGACATGTGCCATCCAGGTTTTTGTGGAGAGAATGCTGATTGTCAGACAACTGGACACCGTCCATTGTGCTCCTGTCCTTCGGGAACAACTGGTAACCCAACAGTGAAATGTCAAGCACTGGCTGTAGAGACAGAAACAGTTCCCCCACCTTTAGCTGGAGCCAAGCCTCCATCAATTGAACCAACTCTGCAACCTGTCCCTGGTTCCACCACAAGACCTCCTCCTCCTCTAGCAGAACATGGAACTCGTCCCCCTCCAGGACCTCCAGTTACACAACCACCACCACCTCCAGTTGTTCCCCCGCTTCTTGTATCATGTGCAAATAATGATGACTGTGACATGGATAACTCATGCATTAATATGTTGTGTTACGATGTTTGTAGTTTGAATACATGTGGGGAGAATGCTGATTGTAAGACAATGCAGCATCGTCCTGTGTGTGTGTGTCCTCCAGGAACTACTGGAGATCCACAGATCAGATGTATGGCTACTTCTACAGAGAGGGTAACAACATTACACCCCATAACAGACAGACCACCACTCCACCCAGAGGTCCCATTGCAGCCAGTTGCTGGTCCATCCTCTGATATGCCACCAGCTATAGTAGAATATCCCACACCCAGACCACCAAGGCCTTCGACTGCTCGTCCACCACCTGTTGTTAGTCCTCCACCTATTCAAATAGGATGTGAAAGCGTTGAAGACTGTCCTATGGATAATTCATGTGTGAATCGTTTGTGTCTGGATATCTGCTACCCTGGTCTCTGTGCAGAGAGTGCTGACTGTCAAACTGTGGGCCATAGACCTTTATGCACTTGCCCATTTGGTACAACTGGTAACCCAACAGTGCAATGCATTGCTTTACAAACTGAGCAACCACTAACAGTAGTACCACTGGCTGAAAGTGCAGAAGTCCCTGATGATGACATCATTCCACTGAAGGGTCCTGAAGTTACTCACCCACCACCAGAGATTGAATATCCACCAGAACGACCCCCATTACCTACACTGCCAGCACAGAAACCGATACCAATTGTTCCACCAATTTCAATTGCTTGTGAGAACAATGATGACTGTTCCACAGATAACTCCTGCATCAACAACCTCTGTTATGATGTGTGCAGTCTTGGTGTGTGTGGTGAATTTGCTGACTGTAAAATTGCTGCTCACAGACCTGTGTGTACTTGTCCTTCAGGAATGAAGGGAGATCCTACCACTGGGTGTATTGCCACTCAGACAGAACGTCCAACCACACATCCTGCTCCCCAAGCTGAACATATCCCCACTGAACCAAGTGACCTAGTTCAACCCATTCCAGGAACAACCACCTCAAGACCTCCCCCAGTGGCAGAACTACCATCCCCACGACCTCCATCACCCCCAGTAACACAACCACCTTCCCCACCAACACCTGGTCCAGTGCCAGTTGGTTGTGAGACCTCCGATGAATGTCCCTCAGATAATTCATGTGTTAATAGACTATGCCTGGACATGTGCCATCCAGATTTTTGTGGAGAGAATGCTGATTGTCAGACAACTGGACACCGTCCATTGTGCTCCTGTCCTTCGGGAACAACTGGTAACCCAACAGTGAAATGTCAAGCACTGGCTGTAGAGACAGAAACAGTTCCCCCACCTTTAGCTGGAGCCAAGCCTCCATCAATTGAACCAACTCTGCAACCTGTCCCTGGTTCCACCACAAGACCTCCTCCTCCTCTAGCAGAACATGGAACTCGTCCCCCTCCAGGACCTCCAGTTACACAACCACCACCACCTCCAGTTGTTCCCCCGCTTCTTATATCATGTGCAAATAATGATGACTGTGACATGGATAACTCGTGCATTAATATGTTGTGTTACGATGTTTGTAGTTTGAATACATGTGGAGAGAATGCTGATTGTAAGACAATGCAGCATCGTCCCGTGTGTGTGTGTCCTCCAGGAACTACTGGAGATCCACAGGTCAGTTGTAAGGCTACTTCTACAGAGAGGGTAACAACATTACTCCCCATAACAGACAGACCACCACTCCACCCAGAGGTCCCATTACAACCAGTTACTGGTCCATCTTCTGATATGCCACCTGCTATAGCAGAACATCCCACACACAAACCACCAAGGCCAACGACTGCTCGTCCACTACCTGTTATTAGTCCTCCGCCTATTCAGATAGGATGTGAAAGCGTCGAAGAGTGTCCTTTGGATAATTCATGTGTGAATCGTCTGTGTCTGGATATCTGCTACCCTGGTCTCTGTGGAGAGAATGCTGACTGTCAAACTGTTGGACATAGACCATTGTGCACTTGCCCTTCTGGGACAACTGGTAACCCAACAGTACAGTGCATTGCTTTACAGACTGAATACCCATCAACAGTAGTACCACTCGCTGAAAGTGCAGAAATACCTGGTGATGATATCATCCCAATTAAAGGCCCGGAAATTCCTCACCCATCACCTGAGGTTGAATATCCACCAGAACGGCCCCCAGTACCTCCACTACCAGCAAAGAAACCTATACCAATTGTTCCACCAATTTCAATTGCTTGTGAAAACAATGATGATTGTTCCACAGATAACTCCTGCATCAACAACCTGTGTTATGATGTATGCAGTCTTGGTGTGTGTGGTGATGATGCTGACTGCAAAGTTGCTGCTCATCGACCTGTGTGTACTTGTCCTTCAGGAATGAAGGGAGATCCTACCACTGGGTGTATTGCCACTCAGACAGAACGTCCAACCATACATCCAGCTCCCCAAGCTGAACATATCCCCACTGAACTCAGTGACCCAGTTCAACCCATTCCAGGAACAACCACTTCAAGACCTTCCCCATTGGTAGAACTACCATCCCCACGACCTCCATCACCCCCAGTAACACAACCACCTTCCCCACCAACACCTGGTCCAGTAGCAGTTGGTTGTGAGACCTCAGATGAATGTCCCACGGATAATTCTTGTGTGAATAGACTCTGTTTTAACATGTGCTATCCAGGTTTTTGTGGAGAGAATGCTGATTGTCAGACAACAGGACACCGTCCAGTGTGTATCTGTCCTCCTGGAACGACTGGTAACCCCACAATGAAATGTTCAGCACTTGCTGTAGAGACAGAGACAGTTCCCCCACCTGTAGCAGGAGCTAAGCCTCCATCAGTTGAACCACCTCTGCAACCTATCCCTGGTTCCACCACAAGACCTCCACCTCCAGTGGCTGAACATGGAACTCATCCCCCTCCAGGACCTCCAGTTACACGACCACCTCCACCTCCTGTTGTTCCCCCACTCCTTATATCATGTGCAAATAATGATGACTGTGATATGGATAACTCATGCATTAATATGTTGTGTTATGATGTTTGTAGTTTGAATACCTGTGGGGAGAATGCTGATTGTAAGACAATGCAGCATCGTCCTGTGTGTGTTTGTCCTCCAGGAACCACTGGAGATCCACAATTCAGTTGTAAGGCTACTTCAACAGAGAGGTTAACAACATTACTCCCCATAACAGACAGACCACCACTCCAGCCAGAGGTCTCACTGCAGCCAGTTGCTGGTCCATCATCTGATATGCCACCTGCTATAGCAGAACATCCCACACACAGACCACCAGGGCCTACAACTGCTCGTCCACTACATGTTGTTAGTCCTCCACCAATTCAGATAGGATGTGAAAGCGTCGAAGAGTGTCCTTTGGATAATTCATGTGTGAATCGTCTGTGCCTGGATATCTGCTACCCTGGTCTCTGTGGAGAGAGTGCAGACTGTCAAACTGTTGGACATAGACCATTGTGCACTTGCCCTTCTGGGACAACTGGTAACCCAACAGTACAGTGCATTGCTTTACAAACTGAATACCCATCAACAGTAGTACCACTGGCAGAAAGTGCAGAAATACCTGGTGATGATATCATCCCAATTAAAGGTCCTGAAATTCCTCATCCATCACCTGAGGTAGAGTATCCACCAGAAAGGCCCCCAGTACCTCCACTACCAGCAAAGAAACCTATACCAATTGTTCCATCAATTTCAATTGCTTGTGAAAACAATGATGATTGTTCCACAGATAACTCCTGCATCAACAACTTGTGCTATGATGTATGCAGTCTTGGTGTGTGTGGTGATGATGCTGACTGCAAAGTTGCTGCTCATCGACCTGTGTGTACTTGTCCTTCAGGAATGAAAGGTGATCCTACCACTGGTTGTATTGCCACTCAGACAGAACGTCCAACAACACATCCTGCTCCCCAGGCTGAACATATCCCCACTGAACCAAGTGACCCAGCTCAGCCCATTCCAGGAACAACCACCACAAGACCTTCCCCATTGGCAGAACTGCCATCGCCTCGACCTCCATCACCCCCAGTAACACAACCACCTTCCCCACCAACTCCTGGTCCAGTAGCAGTTGGTTGTGAGACCTCCGATGAATGTCCCTCAGATAATTCATGTGTGAATAGACTATGTTTAGACATGTGCTATCCAGGTTTTTGTGGAGAAAATGCTGACTGTCAGACAACTGGACACCGTCCATTATGCACCTGTCCTCCTGGAACCACTGGTAACCCCACAATGAAATGTTCAGCACTTGCTGTAGAGACAGAGACAGTTCATCCACCTTTAGCAGGAGCTAAGCCTCCATCAGTTGAACCAACTCTGCAACCCCTCCCTGGTTCCACCACAAGTCGTCTACCTCCTCTGGCAGAACATGGAACCCGCCCCCCTCTAGGACCTCCAGTTATACGACCACCTCCACCTCCAGTTGTTCCCCCACTTCATATATCATGTGCAAATAATGATGACTGTGATATGGATAACTCATGCATTAATATGTTGTGTTATGATGTTTGTAGTTTGAATACCTGTGGGGAGAATGCTGACTGTAAGACAATGCAGCATCGTCCTGTGTGTGTGTGTCCTCCAGGAACTACTGGAGATCCACAAGTCAGTTGTAAGGCTACTTCTACAGAGAGGGTAACAACATTGCACCCCATAACAGATAGACCACCACTCCAGCCAGAGATCCCTTTACAACCAGTTGCTGGTCCATCTTCTGAAATACCACCTGCAATAGCAGAACATCCCACACACAGACCACCAAGACCTACAACTGCTCGTCCATTGCCTGTTGTTAGTCCTCCACCTATTCAGATAGGATGTGAAAGTGTCGAAGAATGTCCTGTAGATAATTCATGTGTGAATCGTCTGTGTCTGGATATCTGCTATCCTGGTCTCTGTGGAGAGAATGCAGACTGTCAAACTGTTGGACATAGACCATTGTGCACTTGCCCTTCTGGGACAACTGGTAACCCAACAGTACAGTGCATTGCTTTGCAGACTGAACACCCATCAACAGTTTTACCACTGGCTGAAAGTGCAGAAATATCTGTTGATGACATCATCCCAATTAAAGGTCCTGAAATTCCTCACCCATCACCAGAAGTTGAATATCCACCAGAACGACCCCCAGTACCTCCACCTCCAGGAAAGAAACCTACACCAATTATTCCATCAGTTTCAATTGCCTGTGAGAACAACGATGATTGTTCCACAGATAACTCCTGCATCAACAACCTGTGCTATGATGTATGCAGTCTTGGTGTGTGTGGTGATGATGCTGACTGTAAAGTTGCTGCCCATCGACCTGTGTGTACTTGTCCTTCAGGAATGAAAGGTGATCCTACCACTGGGTGTATTGCCACTCAGACAGAACATCCAACAACACATCCTGCTCCTCATGCTGAACACATCCCCACTGAACCAAGTGACCTAATTCACCCCATACCAGGAACAACCAGCCCAGTGCCTCCCCCATTGACAGAACTACCATCCCCACGGCCCCCATCACCCCCAGTAACACAACCACCTTTCCCACCAACATCTGGTCCAGTGCCAGTTGGTTGCGAGACATCAGATGAATGTCCCTCAGATAATTCATGTGTGAATAGATTATGCCTAGACATGTGCTATCCAGGTTTTTGTGGAGAGAATGCTGACTGTCAGACAACTGGACACCGCCCAGTGTGCACCTGTCCTCCTGGAACCACAGGTAACCCAACAGTGAAATGTTCAGCACTTGCTGTGGAGACAGAGACAGTTCATCTACCTGTAGCAGGAGCCAAGCCTCCATCAATTGAACCAACCCTGCAACCCCTTCCTGGTTCCACCACAAAACCTCCGCCACCTTTGGCAGAACATGGAACTCGTCCCCCTCCAAGACCTCCAGTTACACGACCACCTCCACCTCCGGTTGTTCCTTCCCTTCTTATATCATGTGAAAATAACGATGACTGTGATATGGATAACTCGTGCATTAATATGTTGTGTTATAATGTTTGTAGTTTGAATACATGTGGAGAAGATGCTGACTGTAAAACAATGCAACATCGTCCTGTGTGTGTTTGTCCTCCAGGCACTACTGGTGATCCACAAGTCAGCTGCAAGGCTTCATCTACAGAACGGGTAACAACATTGCACCCTATAACAGACAGACCACTGCTTCAACCAGAGGTCCCATTGCATCCAGTTGCTGGCCCATCATCTGAATTGCCACCTGCTATAGCAGAGCATCCCACAACTAGGCCACCATTGCCTATAACCACACGGCAGCCACCTGTTATTTCACCTCCACCTATTCTGATTGGATGTGAAAGTAATGATCATTGTCCCTTTGATAACACGTGTGTCAACCGGCTGTGTCTGGACATTTGTTATCCTGAATTTTGTGGTGAAAATGCTGAATGTCATACTAAAGGGCATCGACCCTCTTGTGTGTGCCCCCCAGGCACAACTGGTAACCCAACTAAAAACTGCACTGCTCTTCACTTTGAAATGCCTTCTACACTTACTCCATTGGTAGGAAGTGTAGAACAGATTGAGGATGATTACATCTCACCAGTCAAATATCCTACATCTCATCCTCCACCATTGACAGAAGTTCCTCCAAGCAGACCTCAACCAACAATTTCTAAACCATTGCCACCCCCAATTATTCCACAGATTGCTATTGCTTGTGAGAATAATGATGATTGTACCCCTGATAGCTCATGTATTAACAGTCTTTGCTATGATGTGTGCAGTCTTGGTGCATGTGGTGATGATGCTGACTGTAAAATTGCTGCTCACCGTCCTGTGTGTACTTGTCCTCCAGGAATGAAGGGAGATCCTACCACTGGGTGTATTGCCACTCAGACAGAGCGTCCAACCACACATCCTGCTCCCCATGCTGAGCAAGCCCCCACTGAACCAAGTGACCCAGTTCAACCCATACAAGGAACAACTAGCCCAAGGCCACCTCCACTGGCAGAACTACCATCCCCACGGCCTCCACCACCCCCTGTAACACAACCACCTTCCCCACCTACACCTGGTCCCATGCCAGTTGGATGTGAGACCTCAGATGAATGTCCCTCAGACAATTCATGCGTGAACCGACTGTGCTTAAATATATGCTATCCAGGATTGTGTGGAGAGAATGCTGACTGTCAGACAACAGGACACCGTCCAGTGTGCACCTGTCCTTCTGGAACCACTGGCAACCCAACAGTAAAGTGTTCAGCACTTGCCGTGGACATACATACAATTCCCACACCTATAGCAGGAACTAAACCTCCATCAGTTGAACCAAGTGTCCATCCAGTTTCAGGTTCCTCTACATCACCATCACCTCCAGTAGCAGAGCATGGAACACTCCCCCCTACTGTACCTCCTGTGACTCAACCTCCTTTACCCCCATTACTTCCTTCTTTGCCTGTAGCATGTGAAAACAATGATGAATGCAATTTTGATAACACTTGCCTTAATATGCTGTGCTATGATGCATGTTCTCTTGGTTTTTGTGGTGAAAATGCTGATTGCAGAACTTTTAGTCATAGACCTGTTTGCCTTTGCCCTCCTGGTACAACTGGAGATCCTCAGTTGAAATGCATATCTATTCTTGCTGAAAGTTCAACAACAGAAACTCCCATTGCCGACATTTCACAGGTGCCTGAAGAACCCATTCATCCAATTTCAGATACAACTTCTCGACCACCACCAATAGCTGAAACAAGACCTCCACGGCCAACTTCTACTTCACCACCACCAACACCAGTTCCTTCTTCACCACCACTAATAATTGGTTGCGAAAGTAATGATCAGTGTAAGTTTGGAACAACGTGTGTAAACCGCTTGTGTTTGGACATTTGTCATCAAGATCTTTGTGGTACAGATGCTGAATGCCAGACAATTGGACACAGACCAGTTTGTCTTTGTCCTCCTGGCACAACTGGTAATCCAACAGTAGAATGTCATGCCATAGCAGCTGAACATCCAGAAGTAAAAGAACCCATTGCAGAAATTTCAGATTTTCCCATAGATTTGGATCCAATAAGACCAATAGCAGGCTCAACTACAACTGTACTTCCACCTCTGACAGAAAGAACTACCAGAAGACCAATTTCCATTCTACCTACACCAACTCCACCCCCTATTATTCCACCAATTGCCATTGCCTGTAGAAACAATGATGATTGCACCATGGATAACTCCTGCATCAACAATCTTTGCTATGATGTGTGCAGTCTTGGTGTGTGTGGTGAAGATGCTGATTGTAAAATTGCTGCTCATCGACCTGTGTGTACATGTCCTTCTGAAATGAAGGGAGATCCTACCTCTGGGTGTATTGCCACTCAGACAGAACGTCCAACCACACATCCTGCTCCCCAAGCTGAACATATCCCCACTGAACCAAGTGACCCAGTTCAACCCATTCCAGGAACCACCACCTCAAGACCTCCCCCATTAGTAGAACTACCATCCCCACGACCTCCGTCACCCCCAGTAACACAACCACCTTCCCCACCAACACCTGGTCCAGTGCCAGTTGGTTGTGAAACCTCAGATGAATGTCCTTCAGACAATTCATGTGTGAACAGAATGTGCCTAAATGTGTGCTATCCAGGATTGTGTGGAGAGAATGCTGACTGTCAGACAACTGGACATCGTCCATTGTGCACCTGTCCTCCAGGAACAACTGGTAATCCAACAGTGAAATGTTCAGCACTTGCTGTGGAGACAGAGACAGCTCCCCCACCAGTAGCAGATGCTAAGCCTCCATCAATCGAACCAACTTTACAGCCTATCCCTGGCTCCACCGTAAAACCTCTACCACCACTAATAGAACTCGGAACACGACCTCCTCCAGGACCTTCAGTTACACGACCACCAGCACCTCCAGTTGTTCCTCCTATTATTATTTCTTGTGAGAACAATGATGATTGTGATGTGGACAATTCATGCATCAATATGGTGTGCATAGAGTCTTGTTCCCTTGGATTTTGTGGAGATAACTCAGACTGTCGGACAGTAAAACACAGACCTGTATGTCTTTGTCCTTATGGCACCACTGGAGATCCTCAAAAAAAGTGTTCTGCAATGACCACAGAAACAACTACAAGCAGAGTACCCCCAGTTGCAGAGAGACCAGAAATTGTTGATATACCAATTAACCCAGTTCTGGGGCCAACTACTACTGTGCAGGTTCCAGTAGCTGAGTTGCCGTCTATAAGACCAACAGAAATTCATATTACACATCCACCACCAATACCAACTTCTGCACCAACTGCTGCTGGCTGTGAAAGCACTGATCAGTGTCCCTTTGACAATAGCTGTATAAATAGGCTATGTGTTGATGTATGTCACCCTGGCTTTTGTGGTGAGGACGCAGACTGTAAAACTGTAAGTCATAGACCTACATGCTTATGTCCACCTGGTACAACAGGAAACCCAACATTAAAGTGTATGGCTGTAGCTACAGAAACTCCTATTGTCCATAAACCCATAGGTGAAGAAACAATTGTACCTCCGGGGAAACCAGTTGTTCCGGGAGCTGATCCAAGCATGACAACCCTTCCACCAATAGCTGAATTACCAACACCAACACCCTCTGTGCCTTTTATTCCACGACCAACTCCTTCTCCAGTTATTCCACCATTTATTATAGCATGCGAAAATAATGATGACTGCACAATGGATAACTCCTGCATCAACAACCTGTGCTATGATGTGTGCAGTCTTGGTGTCTGTGGTGAAGATGCTGACTGTAAAGTTGCTGCTCATAGACCAGTGTGTACATGTCCATCAGGAATGAAGGGAGATCCTACCACAGGGTGTATTGCCACTGAGACAGAACGTCCCACCACACATCCTGCTCCGCATGCTGAACATGTCCCCACTGAACCAAGTGACCCAGTTCAACCCATACCAGGTACAACCAGCCAAAGGCCTCCCCCAGTGGTAGAACTACCATCCCCACGGCCTCCATCACCCCCAGTAACACAACCACCTACTCCACCAACACCCGGTCCAGTGCCAGTTGGTTGTGAGACCTCAGCTGAATGTCCTTCGGACAATTCATGTGTGAACAGAATGTGCCTAAATGTGTGCTATCCAGGATTGTGTGGAGAGAATGCCAACTGTCAGACAACTGAACATCGTCCATTGTGCACCTGTCCTCCTGGAACGACTGGTAACCCAACAGTGAAATGTTCAGCACTTGCTGTAGAGACAGAGACAGTTCCCCCACCTTTAGCAGGAACCAAGCCCCCTTCAGTTGAACCAACTCTGCAACCCATCCCTGGTTCCACCACAAGACCTCCACCTCCTTTAGCAGAACACGGAACTCATCCCCCTCCGGGACCTCCAGTTACACGACCACCACCACCTCCAGTTGTTCCCCCACTTCTTGTATCATGTGCAAATAATGATGACTGTGATATGGATAACTCATGCATTAATATGTTATGTTATGACGTTTGTAGTTTGAATACATGTGGGGAGGATGCTGATTGTAAGACACTGCAGCACCGTCCTGTGTGTGTGTGTCCTCCAGGAACTACTGGAGATCCACAGGTCAGTTGTAAGGCTACTTCTGTGGAAAGTGTAACAACATTGCACCCCATAACAGACAGACCACCACACCAGCCAGAGGTCCCATTGCATCCCATTGCTGGTCCATCTTCTGATATGCCACCTGCTATTGCAGAACATCCCACTAGCCGACCACCAGAGCCTATGGCTACTCATCCACCACCTGTTGTTAGCCCTCCACCTATTCAGATAGGATGTGAAAGTACTGAAGATTGTCCTTCGGATTCTTCATGTGTCAGTCATCTGTGTCTTGATATTTGCTACCCTGGACTCTGTGGAGAGAGTGCAGACTGTCAAACTGTGGGTCATAGACCATCTTGCACTTGCCCATCTGGGACGACTGGTAACCCGACAGTTAAGTGCATTGCCCTGCTGACTGAACACCCATCAACAGTAGTACCACTGGCTGACAGTGCAAAAATACCAGATGATGATATCATACCCATCAAGGGTCCTGCAGTCCCTCATCCTCCACCACTGGTTGAATTTCCATCAGAACGACCTACAGTAACCACAATACCACCAAAGAAACCTGCACCAGTAATTATTCCAGAAATTCCTATTGCCTGTGAGAACAATGATGATTGCACCATGGATAACTCATGCATCAACAACCTATGCTATGATGTCTGCAGTCTTGGTGTCTGTGGTGAAGATGCTGACTGTAAAATTGCTGCTCATAGACCTGTATGTACTTGTCCTTTAGGAATGAAGGGAGATCCTACCACTGGGTGTATTGCAACTCAGACAGAACGTCCAACCACACATCCCACTCCCCATGCTGAACATGTCCCCACTGAACCCAGTGACCCAGTTCAACCCATACCAGGAACAACCAGCCCAAGGCCTTCCCCAGTGGCAGAACTACCATCCCCACGGCCCCCATTACCCCCAGTAACACAACCACCTTCCCCACCAACACCTGGTCCAGTGCCAATTGGTTGTGAAACCTCAGATGAATGTCCGTCAGATAATTCATGTGTTAATAGACTGTGCCTAGACATGTGCTATCCAGGTTTTTGTGGACAGAACGCCAACTGTCAGACAACTGGACATCGTCCACTGTGCACCTGTCCTCCTGGAACGACTGGTAACCCAACAGTGAAATGTTCCGCACTTGCTGTAGAGACAGAGACAGTTCCCCCACCTGTAGCTGGAGCTAAGCCCCCATCAATTGAATCACCTCTACAACCCATCCCCGGCTCTACAGTAAGACCTCCACCACCACTAGCAGAACATGGAACACGACCCCCTCCAGGACCTCCAGTTACACGACCACCAGCACCACCAGTTATTGCTCCAGTTATAATTTCATGTAAGAACAATGATGATTGTGATATGGATAATTCATGTATAAATTTGGTTTGCTACAATGCCTGTGTTCTTGGTTTCTGTGGTAAAGATGCAGATTGTATCACTGCTGATCACAGACCAGTATGCCTATGTCCATATGGAACAACAGGAGACCCTCAGGTACAGTGTCAAGCCATTAAAGCAGTCAAACCAGAAATTATTAAACCCATATCAGAGGTAACTCAGCCCCCACCTGGTGAACCCATTAGACCAACTGCTGAACCTCCCTCCACCACTCCTCCACCACTTGTCTCACATCATCCTCCACAACCACCTGTTCGTCCCACTCCAAGACCACCAACCGTACCAACACCACCTCCCATCCCTGTTGGCTGTTCCAGCAATGACGACTGTGATTACGAAAATACCTGTGTCAACAGAATGTGCTTGGATATTTGTTCTGCTGGTTTATGTGGTGAGGACGCAGATTGTAGGACCGTGAGAAACCGTCCATCATGCTTATGTCCACCTGGTACCACCGGTAACCCAACTGTGCAGTGTGTGGCTCTAGAAACTGAGAGGCCTCCTACAGTTCTTCCTCCAGAATCCGAGACCACTTCTTCACCTCCTGACCATCCTGTTGTGCCAGGCTTAGGACCAACCTCTGCTCGTCCTTCACCAGTGGGTGAACACCCCACTCCCAGACCCCCACCCCCACCTCTACCCAGGCCACCAATACCTCCTGTTGTTGCACCAGTAGTGATAGCATGTGAGAACAATGATGAGTGTCCAATGGATAACTCATGTCTAAATTATGCATGTTATGATGCTTGTGTTCTTGGTATCTGTGGAGAAGATGCTGACTGTCTCATTAGTGACCACAGACCAGTGTGCACCTGTCCTCCAGGCACCACAGGTGATCCAACGCAAAGATGCAAGGCTGTTGATAGCTTTACCAGTACTATACCTACACCCATCAAAGGAACATATCCCCCACCCCCAGATAGTCCCATTCACCCAGTGTCTCCACCACCCTCTACACCACATCCTCCTATGGTTGTGATACCACCTCCACGACCAACCACTTCACCCCCTGTAAGACCACCACTGCCTCCCACTCCCCCTCCAGTGCCCATTGGATGTGAAAGTTCAGATGATTGCCCATATGACAATTCCTGCGTTAATCGACTTTGTCTAGACATGTGTCACCAAGGTTTGTGTGGTGAGAATGCAGACTGTCGTACAGATTCACACAAAGTTGTGTGTACCTGCCCTCCTGGAACCACTGGAAATCCAACTTTGAAGTGTACATCGGTTGCAGTATTTATGCCTCCCACACCTCTGCCTCCACTGGCAGGTGCTCAAACATTGCCTCCCGATGATCCATTGGAGCCTTTGCCTGGTCCACCCTCAAGTACACCACAACCTATTGCTGAACACCCATCTCCAAGACCACCTTTGCCTTCTGTACCCACCCCTCCTCCTCCCCCAATTATCCCTCCCATCCATATTGCTTGTGAGAATAATGATGACTGTGATACAGACAACTCCTGTATTAACCTTCTTTGTTATGATGTCTGTTCACTTGGGATCTGTGGAGAAAATGTCGATTGTAAAACTGTTGATCACAGGCCTGTATGTTTGTGTCCTCCTGGTACAACAGGAGACCCTCAGGTACACTGTGATGCAGTTAAAGCAACCCCACCAGAAATTATTAAACCATTATCAGAAGTAACCGATCCCCCAGCTGGTGAGCCTATTAGACCAACTGCTGAACCTCCCTCTACCACTCCCCCACCACTTGTTTCACACCATCCTCCACGGCCATCTGTTCGTCCCACTCCAAGACCACCAGTCGTACCAACACCGCCTCCCATCCCTGTTGGCTGTTCTAGCAATGATGACTGTGATTACGAGAATACCTGTGTTAACAGAATGTGCTTGGATATTTGTTCTGCTGGGTTATGTGGTGAGGACGCAGATTGTAGGACCGTGAGAAACCGTCCATCATGCTTATGTCCACCTGGTACCACTGGTAACCCAACTGTACAGTGTGTGGCTCTAGAAACCGAGAGGCCTCCTACAGTTTTACCACCAGAATCCGAGACCACTTCTTCACCTGACCAGCCTGTTATTCCAGGTTTAGGACCAACTCCTGCTCATCCCCCACCAGTGGGTGAACATCCCACTCCCAGACCCCCACCCCCACCTCTACCCAGGCCACCAATACCTCCTGTTGTTGCACCAGTAGTGATAGCATGTGAGAACAATGATGGGTGTCCAATGGATAACTCATGTCTAAATTACAATTGTTATGATGCTTGTGTTCTTGGTATCTGTGGAGAAGATGCTGACTGTCTCATTAGTGACCACAGACCAGTGTGCACCTGTCCTCCAGGCACCACAGGTGATCCAACACAAAGATGCAAGGCTCTTGATAGCTTTACCAGTACTATACCTACACCCATCAAAGGAACATATCCTCCACCCCCAGACAGTCCCATTCACCCAGTGTCTCCACCACCCTCTACACCACATCCTCCTATGGTAGTGATACCACCTCCACGACCAACCACTTCACCCCCTGTAAGACCACCACCACCTCCCACTCCCCCTCCAGTGCCCATTGGATGTGAAAGTTCAGATGATTGCCCATATGACAATTCCTGCGTTAATCGACTTTGTCTAGACATGTGTCACCAAGGTTTGTGTGGTGAGAATGCAGACTGTCGTACAGATTCACACAAAGTTGTGTGTACCTGCCCTCCTGGAACCACTGGAAATCCAACTTTGAAGTGTACATCAGTTGCAGTATTTATGCCTCCCACACCTCTGCCTCCTCTGGCAGGTGCTCAAACATTGCCTCCCGATGATCCATTGGAGCCTTTGCCTGGTCCACCTTCAAGTACACCACAACCTATTGCTGAACACCCATCTCCAAGACCACCTTTGCCTTCTGTACCCACCCCTCCTCCTCCCCCAATTATCCCTCCCATCCATATTGCTTGTGAGAATAATGATGACTGTGATACAGACAACTCCTGTATTAACCTTCTTTGTTATGATGTCTGTTCACTTGGGATCTGTGGAGAAAATGTTGATTGCAAAACTGTTGATCACAGGCCTGTATGTTTGTGTCCTCCTGGTACAACAGGAGACCCTCAGGTACACTGTGATGCAATTAAAGCAACCCCACCAGAAATTATTAAACCATTATCAGATGTAACGCAGCCCCCAGCTGGTGAGCCTATTAGACCAACTGCTGAACCTCCCTCTACCACTCCCCCACCACTTGTTTCACACCATCCTCCACGGCCATCTGTTCGTCCCACTCCAAGACCACCAGTCGTACCAACACCGCCTCCCATCCCTGTTGGCTGTTCTAGCAATGATGACTGTGATTATGAGAACACCTGTGTTAACAGAATGTGCCTGGATATTTGTTCTGCTGGGTTATGTGGTGAGGACGCAGATTGTAGGACCGTGAGAAACCGACCATCATGCTTATGTCCACCTGGTACCACCGGTAACCCAACTGTGCAGTGTGTGGCTCTAGAAACTGAGCGGCCTCCTACAGTTCTTCCTCCAGAATCCGAGACCACTTCACCTCCTGACCATCCTGTTGTGCCAGGCTTAGGACCAACCTCTGCTCGTCCTTCACCAGTGGGTGAACACCCCACTCCCAGACCCCCACCCCCACCTCTACCCAGGCCACCAATACCTCCTGTTGTTGCACCAGTAGTGATAGCATGTGAGAACAATGATGAGTGTCCAATGGATAACTCATGTCTAAATTATGCATGTTATGATGCTTGTGTTCTTGGTATCTGTGGAGAAGATGCTGACTGTCTCATCAGTGACCACAGACCAGTGTGCACCTGTCCTCCAGGCACCACAGGTGATCCAACGCAAAGATGCAAGGCTCTTGATAGCTTTACCAGTACTATACCTACACCCATCAAAGGAACATATCCTCCACCCCCAGACAGTCCCATTCATCCAGTGTCTCCACCACCCTCTACGCCACATCCTCCCATGGTTGTGATACCACCTCCACGACCAACCACTTCACCTCCTATAAGACCACCACCACCTCCCACTCCCCCTCCAGTGCCCATTGGATGTGAAAGTTCAGATGATTGCCCATATGACAATTCCTGCGTTAATCGACTTTGTCTAGACATGTGTCACCAAGGTTTGTGTGGTGAGAATGCAGACTGTCGTACAGATTCACACAAAGTTGTGTGTACCTGCCCTCCTGGAACCACTGGAAATCCAACTTTGAAGTGTACATCAGTTGCAGTATTTATGCCTCCCACACCTCTGCCTCCACTGGCAGGTGCTCAAACATTGCCTCCTGATGATCCATTGGAGCCTTTGCCTGGTCCACCCTCAAGTACACCACAACCTATAGCTGAACACCCATCTCCAAGACCACCTTTGCCTTCTGTACCCACCCCTCCTCCTCCCCCCATTATCCCCTCCATCCATATTGCTTGTGAGAATAATGATGACTGTGATACAGACAACTCCTGTATTAACCTTCTTTGTTATGATGTCTGTTCACTTGGGATCTGTGGAGATAATGTTGATTGCAAAACTGTTGATCACAGGCCTGTATGTTTGTGTCCTCCTGGTACAACAGGAGACCCTCAGGTACACTGTGATGCAATTAAAGCAATCCCACCAGAAATTATTAAACCTTTATCAGATGTAACACAGCCCCCAGCTGGTGAGCCTATTAGACCAACTGCTGAACCTCCCTCTACCACTCCCCCACCACTTGTCTCACACCGTCCTCCACGGCCACCTGTTCGTCCCACCCCAAAACCACCAGTCGTACCAACACCGCCTCCCATCCCTGTTGGCTGTTCCAGCAATGACGACTGTGATTACGAGAATACCTGTGTCAACAGAATGTGCCTGGATATTTGTTCTGCTGGATTATGTGGTGAGGATGCAGATTGTAGGACCGTGAGAAACCGACCATCATGCTTATGTCCACCTGGTACCACTGGTAACCCAACTGTACAGTGTGTGGCACTAGAAACTGAGCGGCCTCCTACAGTTCTTCCACCAGAGTCTGAGACCACTTCTTTACCTCCTGACCAACCTGTTGTGCCAGGTTTAGGACCAACCTCTGCTCATCCCCCACCAGTGGGTGAACATCCCACTCCCAGACCTCCACCCCCACCTCTACCCAGGCCACCAATACCTCCTGTTGTTGCACCAGTAGTGATAGCATGCAAGAACAATGATGAGTGTCCAATGGACAATTCTTGCCTCAATTACTTATGCTATGATACTTGTGCTCTTGGTATCTGTGGAGAAGATGCTGACTGTCTCATCAGTGATCACAGACCAGTGTGCACCTGCCCTCCAGGCACCACAGGTGATCCAACTCAGAGATGCAAGGCTGTTGATAGCTTTACCAGTACTATACCTACACCCATCAAAGGCACATATCCCCCACCCCCAGATAGTCCCATTCACCCAGTGTCTCCACCACCCTCTACGCCATATCCTCCTATGGTCGTGATACCACCTCCACGACCAACCACTTCACCCCCTGTAAGACCACCACCACCTCCCACTCCCCCTCCAGTGCCCATTGGATGTGAAAGTTCAGATGATTGCCCATATGACAATTCCTGCGTTAATCGACTTTGTCTAGACATGTGTCACCAAGGTTTGTGTGGTGAGAATGCAGACTGTCGTACAGATTCACACAAAGTTGTGTGTACCTGCCCTCCTGGAACCACTGGAAATCCAACTTTGAAGTGTACATCAGTTGCAGTATTTATGCCTCCCACACCTCTGCCTCCACTGACAGGTACTCAAACATTGCCTCCCGATGATCCATTGGAGCCTTTGCCTGGTCCACCCTCAAGTACACCACAACCTATTGCTGAACACCCATCTCCAAGACCACCTTTGCCTTCTGTACCCACCCCTCGTCCTCCCCCCATTATCCCACCCATCCATATTGCTTGTGAGAATAATGATGACTGTGATACAGACAACTCCTGTATTAACCTTCTTTGTTATGATGTATGTTCACTTGGCATTTGTGGCGAAAATTCTGATTGCCAGACTTTAGACCACCGTCCAGTCTGTGTCTGTCCAAGTGGCACAACTGGTGACCCTCAGATTAGCTGCTTTAGCCTTCTGGTTGATGAACCAACCACTTTACCTCCTCCTGTTGGCATTACAAGTGAACTTCCAGAAACTCCAGTTCTGCCAGTGCCTGGACCCACTACACCTTCACCTGCACCAGTTACTGAAACACCACCTCCCCGGACAAGGCCGCCATCACTTCCGCGTCCTGTTCATCCCTCAACTGAAGCTCCACTTCCCATTGGGTGTACTACCAGTGGTGAATGTGCATTTGATGAAAAGTGTTACAATCATTTGTGTGTAAAGGCTTGTAGTGTTTTGCCTTGTGAAGCAGACTCTGAATGTATTGCCCAGATGCATGAAGCAGTGTGCACACCAGTGCCTCCTCTAACAGAGAGGCCAGAGTGTGTAGTGGATCAGGACTGCTTCACCACCCAAATTTGCATCCATAGTGTATGTCGAGATGTTTGTCTTGCTAGCAATCCCTGTGCCCCCATGGCTGTATGTGTTGGTGAGAACCATCGTCCCCGCTGTCACTGCCCTCCAGGATATATTGGCAATCCATTTGTTTCCTGTCATCTACCAGCACCACCTACCCCACCACCTCAGCCTACACCACATCCAGAGTGCCTTGTTGATGATGATTGTCCATATCATTTGGCTTGCCTCAACCAGCATTGCCGTGATCCTTGCCTCCAGAGACAAGTTTGCGGATTCAATGCTGAGTGTGTGGTTACAGTCCATACCCCAACTTGTATCTGTAGACCAGGATACTCGGGTAATCCATATGTTCAGTGTTACCCACCAACCACTCCTGCTCCCACAACTGCACCACCTGAACTTTTGCCACAGTGCATTCGGAATGAGGACTGCCCATATGACGAAGCTTGTTATAATGAAAACTGCAAGAATCCGTGTGTGGTGTCCAATCCATGCTCCCCTACAGCAGTGTGTGATGCAGTGAAGCACCGTGCAGTTTGTTCGTGTCTACCCCCTCTCACCGGTGATCCCTTCCTTCAGTGTACCACCAGTAAGAAGTCACTCCTCATCCTTTCTTACTCTTCTTTGTTCACGCATGTCAGAGCACGATGCATGTTTTTCTTAGTCCTGTACTTCTTTTTGTTTTATTTAGTTTCAGCTTCAGCATTTAAAGTTTGCATTGTTCAGTTATGCATCCAGGAGCCTGCACTGTTTGAGTCTGCACCATGAAGCCTGCATCGTACATCCTGCATCGTCCATTCTTTAAACTGCATCTTAAACTATGTGCATCAATGAATCTTTCATTTCTCAGCATTGGTAAACTGTATCTAAGCTTTACTGTCAGTCTGCTTTTCATGTATATATATATATGTATACAGTACAGTTTCCATAATTATGACCCAGTAAAAATATGTTCAAGTTGATAAGTTATTATAATTCTTATTCTGTATAAATGACCAACTGCCCTGGCTATGTATGAGAATCAGTTAATTACTAGATTCAGTTAACATCTCAACTCCAGCATATCATGGATTAGCTTCTCATGAGGCACTGTCATTTATATGTAACTGCTGTACTGTCTTATGAGCTAATGTGGATTACAGACCAAGAGTTCCATGATAGCTGTCAGTTGTGGTGTGGTTGATGCATACTTACTCTAACCTCCTTTCTCCTTTTATCCCTCCTACCACCCTAGTTGAAATCACGACACCAAAACCAGAGTGCATTGTGGATGGAGAATGCAGTGACAGTCTGGCTTGTATTCAGCAGCGCTGCCAGAACCCTTGTGCTGTCTATGATAACTGTGCTCCAAATGCAGAGTGTCATGTTACCCATCACCGGGCAATATGTTCTTGCCCTGATGGCTACAGAGGCAACCCTGACATACAGTGTTTTGTGGGTAAGCTCCCTGATCATTTTATTCTTACTCTTTTATTGAATCATGCATTTCATTGGATATCGTGTTGTTAGCCAATCTTTGTTTTCATACTTACTCAGTCCATTTATATATTTCTTATTTTATTCTTGCATTCTCCATATGATTTTATTGGGCTTAGGAAAAGCCTCACATACTGAAGGGTTTGTTGAAGGCTTCATGTACAATATTTTCTCTAATTTAAAATTCTCTTCAAAATTAAATACTTTGGAGACAGCAAGAATAAAATAATATATACGTTATCAGATTGAACAAGTGAAAGTCATGAAGGTGACCTGGGACTTGTAAGATTATTAATACTGTAACACTTTTTTTTTTTTTTTTTTTTTTTTTTTTTTTTTTTGAGTACTGCACATGTACAGTGTATATAGAGTAAATGTAGTACTGACTGACTGGGACTGTTTGACAAGATAATGACTAACTCTCGGGGGAGCACCTACTGTATGGCTTAGTATGTAAAGATATTGGTGATTGGATTTCAGTGACTACAAGCTTTGTGTGTTGACTGCCACTAACAAATGACAGTACTCAGTGAGTGCATTACAGTATTGCATAGACATAAGTGGCTGAATTACAATACATCAAATTGTATCCATCAAATATATGATGGATATTCAGTTATCTCCCAGGACTGCTTAACATATTTAGCATACTAGTATATTGACTGTATCCATGAATATACCAGTTACACAGCTGACATACTTGTATAAGGAAGTGTACATGTTTTATTAATGTAAATGTACCACACATTGATAAATTATTATATTTTCCAGTCAAGTAAGTACACCCATTTCCATTGTAGGCAGGTGAAGCTTAATGCCTGACAGCAGTTTACTGGCATGCTTTGGGCTATGATTCATGAACAGAGATGTCTGTAGTATGCCAGGCTAAACCTGTGGTTGCCAGAGTCTTCCATGAAATCATTTAATATCAACACTCCACAAATTCCCATGGACTGCTAATGCTTTGTTAAATAACTGTATGAGGATTTACTTTGGCTAGACTTGTCCTGTAGCTGTAAACATAGCTGGCCATTGAGACCAAGTGTAGATTTGGACATTCCTCTTGGAGGGAGGGTGTTAATCAGATTTCACCCTGCCTCATACTGGCAAAGTACAACTGAGTAAGGGTTGTGTGTAGGGAGAGTGATGCATGTGAAAGTCAGAGTGTTGTAGTATCTATGTTTGTGTGTGTCAGGTAGTGTGTCATCAGTATGAACTGTTCTGGTATATGCAAACATTTGAAAGGATATGCTACTTGCACCTAGTACTGTATAAATATCCACCACAGATTTGGTTTCATATCTAAGACTTGGGCACCCATGTATTGCAAGGCAACTCTGACACCACCAGACCATTGTATCTCCAGAACTGTTCATCTCTAATTAAATGAAAAATTCCTCTCTGAATGTCTTCTCTAAATAAGTTTGAGTTGGACAACAGCAAACTTGAATTGTCAGTATGATTTTAATGGAATGTGATCTCTCGCAACATCTGTTACAAGCTGGATTAAGGGGATGAACTGTGCGTGATGGAAATAAGTAACTGAATGTGATATAAATAAATAAGATTAAGGCGTCTGGCAATAGATAGATAGATAGATAGTTTATACAGATCATCCATAAACAACTTGCTTGATTTTTTCCACAAAATGTTGAGTGAGTATGACAGGAATAAAATAGTAGATATCCATTATTTAAGTTTCAAAAGGCATTCAACAAGTGCCTTACATCAGCGTAATGTCAGAAGTGTGTGCACTCGATATTAAAAAGGAGATTACACACTGGATAGAAAACTGGCTTCCATAATTGATAGGAAACAGTGAGCAGTGATCAGCAGGAAATATTCTGATTAGGCATCAGTCACTTCTGGAGTTTCACAAGGGTCAGTACTTGGTCCACTCCTGTTTATCACTCATATCATTGACACAGATGTTGGTCTGTTAAGTGTGATCACAAAGTTTGCAGATGTCGTCAAACTTGGAGTAAATGTGATCAGTCATGAAAGGATTGAAAAACTCCAAGAGGTCTTGTGGAGGCTTGGGGAAATGTTTGAGACATGGCAAGTGCCACTTAATTTTAAAAAATGCGAAATACTGACCATGTAAATCCCAAGTCAGACTATTCACTTTGGGGGAGAACTTTGAGGATGACTGACATGGAAAAGTATTTGGATATACTGATCAGCAGTGACCTAAAAGTTTCAAAAAAGTGCACAAAGTAGAGAAAATGGCCCTGATATTGCTAGGCTACATCCAGAGGCTGTTTTGTTATAGCAGTAGAGATTGTTCTTACACTCTATAACTCTTAACACAGCTGCTTCTGGAGCACACTTTGCAGTTCTGGTCACCTACACTGAGGAAGGATGTAAATCAACTTGAAAGAGTTCGAGCTAGAGCTACTAAACATATTCCGTCCATCAGGGATCACCTAAGGGCTCTGGGACGATTTTCATTAGAAACTCATAGACTACAATGTCAGCTCACTGAAGTGTTTAAAATACTGAATGAGTTTGACAATTTTGACCACAGAAAGTTGTTAGTCTCAACACGAACTCAGCATGCAACCTTGGTTGGAAGCTGGAACTGAAAATATTTAACACCATATATGTGAAAACTATTGCACATACAGATACAAGATCTGCTCCACCTGGAACAGACTCAGCTTGGATGTTATACTAGCACTACAGTAGAGCAGTTTAAAAGAAACCCTTGTAGGATCATACTCAAACTAGATTAAGTGTGTAATAGTTACGCATTGCCAAGCATATACTCCCCGGTATGGACTGCAAGGTCTTTAAGATACTAGCTTTTGCTTGTAAGTCCCTGTGACTCTGTGTGTGTGTGTGTGTGTGTATAAATATATATATATATATATATATATATATATATATATATATATATCTATATATCTATATATATATATATATATATATACACACACACACACACACTCAACCCCCTGCTATTGCGCCTAATTGGTCACAGGAAACGCGCGTGATAGCTGAATGCGTGATAGCTGAACTGAACAATTAATGGGAAAATTTCTAATTGGTTTTTCGGTGGCCCATTTTTCTAACTTTTAACCATTTTATGCCTATGATTTCCTGCCAATCTCTCCTCTGACATGAAATAAAGCATTATTATATTAATAATAACAGTATAATGAATAAATAAACAACATAAAAGGCCATCAAACTTTTATAAGGATTACGGCTTGGGTGGTTTGATTGGTTCCGAGGCTTGGGAGTGGCTTAGTTGCCACCAGATCTCTTTGGCTGTCTCCATTTCTTTAGTGTCCACAGCTAAACGGGGTATCACGTGGTACCTTAAATCAGGAATGGCTGAGGAACATTTAAGTGGAACAAAACTTGGACGCTATCACACACGTTCCTCACACTGTCGTCAGAGCCCCGTCTCAGTTGTAAACACGTGATTACTTTATCGACATCACAGTTTTTTCGGCATAAGAAATATTAACTCTTTATAAGGGTTTCAAAACGATTGATATTTATTCTAAAATACAATATTAATAAGTATTCAGCGTTAGGCTAAATTTCAGTGCTGTGGTACGATATGTATTCTTTCGAGCCAAATGGGTTTTGGTCACTGTTTTGCCCGTCGAGTCCTCGGCAGGAATCTGTTTAGGTGCATTCCAAATGCCCGTGCTATAATCGGGAATTTTACCACGTTACCGTTCCGATTAACCATCGTATCCTCTGCAAACCTCGTATGAAGTGCCGTGTGAATAAGTTTCGCTTAGCCTGTCTTCAAACTTGACGTGTGATAGCGGTCTTGGGGTGTGTGATAGCATGTATGGTTGTGCATTTGATGTGTGCGTGATAGCAGATCAGCGTCATAGCTGAACGCGTGATAGCAGAGGGTTGTGTGTATATATATATATATATATATATATATATATATTTACAGCTACCGCGAGTTGACTTAGGACCTTCCCCCCACAAGGTATTAAAAAACACAGAAATCATAGTACAGTATATCACAGTGTTTGTTCATGAAATGCCATTCACTAATATGAAATCACGTTTTCGTTTGTTTTTCAGGACCAGTTGATGCGTTTTGGCATGGAATCACTTACATCTCTAAAGTAATCTAAGAACATTTCTTTGCACCAAACATTTGTCATTTCAGTCTTGAGGTTGGCCAGATTGGGTGTCTTCTTCTCTCCCATGATTTTCTTCATCTTTGCCCAGCAGTTTTCTATCAGATTTAGATCCAGACTGTGGCCAGGCCAGTCGAAGACCTCAATCCGATTATCCTGAAGCCATTTTGTCACCTTTCTTGACTTGTGACATGGAGCTGAATTGTGCATGGAAAAAGTCATACCCTGAATAGCATAAAAGTTTAACAAATGATCTTTCAGAACATGAATGTACTGGCCATCATTCATCATCAAGTTCTTAGGAAGAAAGTAGAGGTCTCCCCTTCCCGTTTCACCTCAGAAACACCCCCATACCATTACTGATTGTGGGTGCTTAACAGTCGGCACCATGTAAGCAGGGTCATATTGACTAGGGGAGGCAGGGCAATGAACTTTGGCAGAACATACCTGGCACACCTGAAATGTGCTTTCATCGGAAAACATAACTTCTCCACTCATCTGATGTCCAGTGTGCATACTTCTTGGCGAACTGAAATGCGTTGCTTCTTCATGCGGTCAGTGAGAAGCGGTTTCTTGGCTGCGGTGCGGCTTGACAAACCCACCTTCTTTCTAGCGGTGTTATATAGTTCGAATTGAGAAGTCTTGTAACAGCTGGGGATGCATTCTCTTCAATTCTGCTGCTGTTCCTGATTACTTCCCTCTTCAGAAGCATATCTGTACCTCTGGAAGTCGTCCTCTTCTTTCCACTGTCGTGCTTGTGCTCTGGTACGACATCAGGTGCCAGGCCACGCACTGCAGCAAGAATCTTCATGATGGTTGACTTTGCGCATCCAGTACGTTCACAAATCTTGTTGATAGGGACATTATTCTGCCTCCATGCAATGATATGGACCCTCTCATCCCTTGAGCTGTACTTTCCAGGCATGACAACTCGACTCTAGGAAAATAACAGGGCAAACAGTAATGCTATGAAAAAAGAGAGAGGTGCAAGCTCGGAGCAACGAGAACAAATGCTCCCACTCTCGCTTCTAGGCAAGCACTGATTTGCTGAGTGTTTCACCGCCTCCAGCCAACACCAGAGGAGTTGCCAGTTACTTCTTGCCCCCAAAATTCATTTGGTAGAGGTGGAAACATAAAGCAAAGACAGGCAACTCTCCCATAGTAATTCTGTGTGTAGATTCTAAGTCAGTTTGCTGTGGGTATATATATATATATATATATATATATATATATATATACTTTCTGTATACAGTAATCCCTCATTTATCCAGACATAATACAGTGGGGCACCAATTTTCGCGCCTAATTGGGTCCAAAAATAATGCGCGAAAGTGGAATTAGCGAAAGTTGGGGCATTGTCTTTATGGCAAAAAGGCTAATAGGTTCCCGGTTATCCTAAAGTAACATCAGATTTTCATTTTCACGTGCAATACAGTACATCAAATCACTATTGTACATTGCATTGTGAGATACAAACAATAAAAACTGTACAGTACACATTATATGAGGAGAAACATACCACAGAGACCAGGTTGAGGTGTTTAATGGATGTTGGGGGTAAGTATCCGAGGCGCGTGGCGGGCTTATTTAGCCACTTTTTATCGCCACCACTGCCTCCCGGCCCTCCCCCCACACCACCAGGCTCTCCCCCCACACCACCAGGCCCTTTCCCCACACTACCAGGTATAGTAGAGGCCACTGAACTGTGAGAATCCAACACAATGGAGCTAGCACGCTCGTACGCAATGGCGGGAATGGGTGGACAGAGTGTTGACATGACGTCATTCAAGATGGCGGTGGGTTGCGGGCGGGCGGTGCAGGAAATTCAAAGTTCAAAATATTGTCCCAAACCCAAAATTTGTGCGCGAAAATCGATTTTTTTCAAGCGAAAGTGGAAGTTAGGGAATATTTGGTGCATGCCGCGAAAGTGGATTCCGCGAATCCTGCTGTAGCGAAAGTTGGTGCACTACTGTAGAGCCAAAGGCATGCCTGGGTAGTGGCAACATATGGATAATGAACACTATTCCTCTACCACACCCAGACCCTACATATACCCACCTCCAACATATACTTAACTTATATGTACAGTACCTGTGCCTAATTTGGCAGTGTTTTTCAGTCATTCAGGCATATTTAGACATCAAAACACTTTTAGGAATATGCAAAGTAATGTTAAACACCAAAAAAAACATGCAGAAAAAGCAGTGAAAACCAAAAAACACCCTACCTAAAGACTGCCGTATATACAATACCCCTCCTTATTTTGGCAGTGTTTTCTGGTCATTCTGCCATAGTTTGACATCAGAACATACATAGGATTATCCAAAATAATTTTCAACACCAAGAAAACCATGCAAAAATATAACTGAAAACCAAAAAACACCCTACATATACATGACTGTATGTACAATACCCCTCCTAAGTTTGGCATTGTTTTTAGGTCAATCTGCCATATTTAGACATCAAAACACACAAAAGAATATCCAAAGTAATGCTAAACATCAAGAAAACCATGAAAAAAAAAAAAAAATTAAAACTGAAAAACACCCTTCCTATGCATCACTGTATGTACACTCGATCAAAATAGTATCGGTGCACAGGGGGTCCGATGCCTACTGAAAAGGTTTGAACAACTGCTGACACTACCAACGTCTCATTGTGTATTATCAATGTCTATATACTGTAAACATTACATTTGCTATATGTTTGCAAGAGGATATTGCTAGTTGGCAATATATGACACCTCCCGACATCAAGGCTACCAACCTGTGGTAGGTCGGATACTAATATTTCAGTGACCTTCGTTCTGTGGTCCCAAATGTTTCACGCATGTTGTGCACCGATACTTTTTTGATCGAGTGTACAGTACCCCTCCTAATTTTGGCACTGTTTTCAGGTAAGTCTGCCATATGTGGCCATCAAAACACACATAGGAATATCCAAAGTAATGCTAAACACCAAGAAAACCATGAAAAAAAAATTGAAAACCAAAAAAACACCTGACCCCTACACCACTGTATTTACAGTACCCATCCTAATTTTGGCACTGTTTTCAGGTCAGTCTGCCATATTTAGACATCAAAACACACAGGAATATCCAAAGTAGTGCAAACACCATGAAAACCATGAGAAAAAAAAACACTTAAAACACCAAAACACCCGACTTATACACGACTATGTACAACCCCCTCCTAATTTTGGCACTGTTTTCAGGTCAGTCTACCATATTTAGACATCAAAACACACACAGGACTATTCAAAGTAATATGAGACACCAAGAAACCCATGAAAAAGAAAAAAAAAAACACGAAACCAAAAAACACCCAACCTATGCAAGGCTATGTACAGTACACCTCCTAATTTTGGCACTGTTTTCAGGCCAATCTGCTGTTTTTAGACATCAAAACACACATAGGATTATCCAAATTAATGCTAAACATCATGAAAGTGCATAAACAACAAAAATCCACAAAAAACTGATAATGGTTTGAAAATCTGTTGTCTGTGATGAGTGACTGCTCCCGGGGCTCAAAAAAACTTACGGCCAAATATGCATAAACTGATTATATTACGGTAGTATAAATCGTATACCTCCTCTTTGCTGGTCTTTATACTATAAGATAAGCCAATAAAAACACATAAAACTGATAAGTAAAAGTACAGAAATGCAGCAATAATAAAGTGTTCAAGAGTAAAACTTACTTTCATATAAATTCCCACCATCCTAGTTCAAAATTTTGCCAACACTTTCCAAGAGTTAAGCATATGAATAGATGCAGAATTTGATGAGCTTTCTCATGGACTTTGTGGAATTTTGATACAACTAAAAGTAGTTGAATAAATCGCAAAAAAAAAAGTGAAAACTCATAAGTCGGTGTTATCACCACAGAGGAGAATAGGGAATGAGGGAGTGAGGGGGGAGCCAGGAGGGTATGGAGGAGGGATGGGAGGAGGGTAGAAGCAGGGCTGTGGGCAGGATTCTCCCCTTTCTGTCAACAGGCGGATGGGCGTTTTTACCATACATTTACTCGTGGCCTGCGGTCTATTGGATGCCAAGTGGCCACATGGAAACACAACACACCATGACCGGGGAAGTTTTGACCTTTGGTACAGTCAATACAGTGGGGTTATGTCAGGTCATACCTTAACACATAACAAGTTTATCGTAAATCGGGAGATTGAAACACATTATAAAAGGGGGGTTACGTCAACTCAACTTCCCAAAGTCTGAAACAAAAATGACAATCCACCTTAATTACTTCCTGTGTCGGTCCAAGTTGTCTCCAAGACCAGAACAAACACTATCACACCAATACAGGCAGCATTACTCATATACAGTAAATCATTGCAACAACACAACAAACACACTTGCACAACGTTGGCCTGGTGCTACATGATGTATAGGCCAACAGTAGTACGATGCTTGGCTGAGAAGTGACGATAGCTGGGGGGGCACACGTGAACGAGTGGAAAAGACAGGACTTTGAAGGGGTGGCTGGACCGCAACTGAATCAAAACAATGCTGTACATGCTGGGGCCGCCAACTTGCCTGAGACATGCGACGATCACCTTGCGTGTGCCTGGTGCTTTGTACGAAATTTTCCGATGGCAATATCGTTATAGCGGGATTTTTATCGTGAATTGGGTTTTGGGGTGGAACTTTTCTATTATCGTTGTAGCGAATTATTGTATTCCGAATCAACGTAAAACGAGTAGTGACTGTATTGAGGCGGACAGCCGGTGTCACCAAACGTACTCGTGGGCTGCAGTCTGTTGTCGATGGAGGTGACGGTTGGGAAAGACTTAGCCCTCATAGTTGTGTGATATTAGACATTCGGTAGGGAATGTGTATGGATGTTTTGACACTGCTTTCAGGTTACAGTCATATTACTCGGGTGCTGGAGGTTCGTTCGGAGTGATAGGATGAGTGCTCTATCTTAACCGTACAATACAGGAGTGGATGAACATTTTAGTTCTGGTTGTGGGTTACAGACTTCTTCCTGCTCACGGCCCAAGCCCAGCAGCCACGATACCATATGTTTGAACATGTCGGCCAGCTGGCCAAAGTTGTCGAGAACTTTTACGTCCGGATAATAGGAAGCAAATTCGGATAATGGTTTAATAGAGCCAAGGCCCAGTGTCCAGATAATGAACACGTCCAGATACTGAGTGTCTGGATTAATGAGGGATTACTGCATGTGTGTGTGTGTGTGTGTGTGTGTGTGTGTGTGTGTGTGTGTGTGTGTGTGTGTGTGTGTGTGTGTGTGTGTAGTAGTCCCTTGTTTATCCGGATGCTCAGTATCCAGACGTATTCATTATCCAGATGCTGTGCCTTGGCTCTGTTAAATCATTATCTGAATTTACTAGCTATTATCTGGATGTAAAAGTCCCCAAGAACTTGAGCCAGCCGGGCAACATGTTCCAACATTCCATATCATGGCTGCTGGGCTTAAGTCGTGAGCAGGAAGAAGTCTGTAACCCACAACCAGAGCTAAAATGTTCGTCTGCCCCTGTACTGAATGACCAAAGCCACGCGCTCTTCCGATCCCTCCCAATGAACCTCCAGCACCCGAGTAATACAGCTTTAACCCTCAAGTGGTGTCAAAACAACGGTACGCATCCCCACTGAATGTCCAGTGTCACGCGGCCACTGTACAAAGTCTTTCCCAACCACCACCACCATAGAACAAGGACCACAAGCCACAAGTACGTACCTGTATTTGGTGACAGCGGCTGTCCGCCTCCCTACTGAACGTCCCATGTTGCATGGCCACCATGCTAAGTCTTTCCCTATGACCACCACCATCGAATACAGACCTCAAGTCACGAGTACATACTCAGTGATAGGGGCTGTCCATGTCTCTAACAAATGTCCAATGTCATGTGGCCACTGGGAGAAACACACATACACACACACACACACACAAAGAGAAAGAGAGAGAGAGAGAGAGAGATTCCTTCCCATGATATGATTACAATGTTAGTACATGTACATTAATCTCTGAAGAAAAGCATATGATAGCACACAGTATGTGCGTATGTACTGTACAATACACTTCCATTTAGTTTGGGTATTTGTTTCAGTACCACAGCCAGCCACCTTACTCAAGCAGCACTAATAAGATAGGTTAGGTTAGGATATGATAACATACATAATTTTGCCTGGGAAACACATTAAGCACATTTTTGAGAAAATCCTATGGTTAGTTTTGAAACGACGGGGTGAGCATCATTCCTGGTTGACGGTTCCTGGTGGCCACCACACATGTAACACAGGCCACAAGCCATGAGTACAGTATACTTTATGTACAGTAAAAGCGCCCGTCTGCCTCTACACCGAATGGCAGGAGTTCTCCAACCTCCGGGATTAGTGCGAAACCCCCCACCACACGCACCTGTCCACTTCCCTGTTGAATGGTCAGAGTCGCCTGGCAGGTCGCATTAGTCATACACTGCCTGAGGCGGTGATGTACTGGTCATCCGCTGTTGCCGTAACGTGCTAACCCTTGCCTGGACAAACGGAAGTGAATCTTATGCAGATGTCAGTTTGCTGCGTTTTGCTTTGTCTGTGCTCGGACGCAACCATGGGGTGCGATATGGCAGAGCTGTACTGCTTGCTGGCCAACAAGCCTGTACCTCAGTTCCTGCCATTGTTTTGCCTGAGTGCCTTGCATGCAAGAATGGCTGTGAATGTGGTTGCTTTTGTGATGGTCCCCCACTTGCTTCAGGTTGTGGCCCTCCTATATTGTATTTTCGTATGTGTGGTGATGGCCCCACCACCACCTGAGAAGCATAAGAGGGAGGTTCTGACTCTGGAGAAGAACTGTAAGATATTGGGCAAGGTTGACACGGGCTGGACCACAGGACTCACACTTCACGAATGTGATCTGGCTCGTTCATCATTGTTTGATATCAAGAAGCCACATGACAAGCTTACGCAGTACGGACAGGACTACGGCGAAAGCACACGTAGGGGCAACAGGAAGGTAATGGCCCAGGCCCAGCACACCATTATCGACCAGTCAACATTGATGTGGTTTTGCCAGCAAGATCCTGCTGCTGTGCTAGTGCATGGGACCAAGGTGGAGGCTGCTGCCGAGAAGTTTGCACACCTGCACAATATATATATATATATATATATATATATATATGTATGTATGTATATACAGTATATATATATATATATATATATATATATATATATGTATGTATGTATATACAGTATATATATATATGTATGTATGTATATACAGTATATATATATATATATATATATGTATATATATATATATATATATATATATATATATATATATCTATCTATAGCCTGACGCCCTAATCCCGCAAAGGGTGGCCGCAGACAAAACGCCTCCAAGTCACTCTGTCACCCACCATTTGACTCCCCTCCCCCCAACTCACCCCCCCTCCCTCATATACCTCTCAACTCCATCCCTCCACCTCATCCTCGGTCTACCCCTCCCTCTCCTTCCCTCCACCTCACCTACATACACCCTCTTAGTCAGTCTTTCATTCTCCATCCTCTCCACATGTCCAAACCACCTCAGTGTATTTCTCCTAATCTTTTCAACCACATCCACATCTACCCCACAACGTTCCTTCACTTCTTCATTCGTCAACCTGTCCCTCCACGTCACTCCACATGCTCCTCTCAAGTAACTCATTTCCACTGCTCTCACTCTTGACTTGTTCCCTTCTTGCAAGGTCCACGCCTCGCTTCCATACGTCAGGGTAGGGATCACAATACCATCATTCAGTGACTTCTTAACTTCCATATAGATATATATATATATATATATATATATATATATCTGTACCTATATATATATATATATATATATATATATATATATATATATATATATATATATATATATATACTGTATATATATATATATATATATATATATATATATATATATATATATATATATATATATATATATATATATATATATATATATATATATATATATATATATATATATATATATATATATATATATATATATATATATATATATATATATATATATATATATATATATACATATACATACAGTAATCCCTCTACTATCCGATGTAATAGAGCCAAAGGCATGTCCGCAAAGTGGTCCTGTCCGGAAAGTGGACCCCTGGCTCCTGGGCCGGTACTTAAGGATACTAACCCAGCCTAACTTTGAAAGCCACCTAAATAACTCCCTACCGGACATGCATAGCACCTATTTAAACCTATTTAAGACCCTATTCACACCAGTAATGAACATAAAGCATGAAATAAATGAAAAGGAACCAAAGAATGAGAAATTAGAAGTGGCTGTACCTCAGCCAGGGTACTTACAGCATGTCTGTGGCTGCCTTGTCTAAGGCGTTGGCAGTGGTGAAAATGCTCTTGAAGCATGTACAGTAATCCAGTGTTATGCTGCACTTACAGTAATTCTTTGCACTGTGAATTATAATTGTTTAACACTGCACATTGTTAATTGCACCACACCAGTTTCAACTGCCAGCTTGCACTCCACAGTTAATCCTTTGCACTCTAAATTCTAATTTCTTAACACTGCACAACACTCTAAATTCCCTTGTGGTCTAGTGGCTAGATATTACAATTTATTCACTGTTTATTCACAAAAAATGAGCACGTGCATCATCCATTGCAATACGCATCTACTTGTGATCGCAGTTAAGCAATAACTGGTGGTGAGGGAAGAGCAGGGTTGCCAGATCAGAGCTCGGCCACATTACCACACTCTTCAATTTTCATCACCAAATTTAACTTTTCGTTACCAAATTCGTAAAGCTAGCATTTATTCTTCACTAATTATATATACAAGTGGAAATAAATGTAATCACTCTCCTTATAATTAACAGCATGTTGATTATTTTCACGCTATGTAGGCTAGCAGAGTAATCAGAGACAGCAGACAATCCACCATCTCCATCCTGTGTATCCTCATACATGTGAAAAATCCATTTGGTAATGCGTTATTCTGATTCATTACCAAACGAATTTTTCATTACCAAATTGGTGCACATTTGGTAATGAAAAATACCAAATGGCAACCCTGACAGGGGAGGGGGGAAGGGGAAGGAAGGAAGGGGTGAAGGGGGCATGGTGTAAGCAGTTGTTCGGCGCCGCGTGGCAATTTCAAATTATGGGTGGAGAAAAAATCAGATTCTGGGGGATTTTTTTTCTTTTTTTGGCCATTTTTGGGTTCCGAAGGTCCAGGCCCACAATGTCCGGTAAGTGGGGTGTCCGGAAAGTGGGCGTCAGGATAGTATGGGGGTTACTGTATATGTATTTATATATACAGTAGACCCTAGATATCCACGGGGGTTAGGTTCCAGAGAACCCCGCGGAAGGTAAATTCCGCGAATACTCAAGTCATCATCACAAAATGGCATATTATTTCCACATAAACTAAGCACATCTCTGAAAAAATAAAAACCTACTTTAAAATATTACAAATACATATAAACACTCACCAGAAGACTGTGTGTTCTCTTCATAACCTTCGTACAATGATGATGATGATTGCTGTATGACGATGATGATTGCTGTATACATGACGATGATTGCTGTATGATGACGATGATGATTGCAGTGCAGTTCCTACAGTGCCAGTGTGGTGAGGTGACGAGATGTGTCGCGGCACTGTAGGTAAGCTGTGAGTCTAGTCTGACCCTTCTGACAGGATGCCAGCCAACAACTTACGCTCTCTTTGGCTTAGAAGGATTGCTTTTATTCTTTACTTGTTTCTTGAGAGCCATTTTTCACTTACATAATGAAGTACAGTAGAGTTGTAAACACGAGAAGGGCGACGACGACGTAAGTAACGAACTGATTGGTGTTTACAATAAGACTGGCGGAGTGGCAGGAATGCCCGTGGGTGCGGGAATGCTGACTGTAGCAACAAAAGAAGTGCGAGTTGCACGCCAATTTCAAATTAAGTTCCAGTGTATAGTACAGTATTAAAATAAGTTTGATCCGTGGAAACTTAAATCTGCAGATGCAAATTCCGCGGATAAGAAGGGTCTACTGTATATATATATATATATATATATATATATATGTATGTATACAGTCACTACTCATTATATGTTGAACCGGTATATGATAATTCGCTGCAGTGATAACAAAAAAGTTTCACCCCAAAATCCAATTTATGATGAATTTCCTGCTATAACGATATTGCCATCGGAAAATTTCGTACGAAGCGCCAGGCGCATGCAAGGCGACCTTCGTTGTCTCAGGCAAGATGGTGGCCCCGGTGTGCAGAACATTGCTTTGGTTCAGTTGCAGTCCCATCACCCCTCCAAAGTGATGTACTGTATTTTCCAGTTGTTCACGTGTGCTCCTCTGCTATCGTAACCCCTCAGTCAAGCATCGTATTACAGTATACAGCATGCAGCACCAGGCCAATGTTACGCAAGTGTGATTGTTGTGTTGTTGCAATGATTTACTGTATGTGAGTAATGCTGCCTGTATTGGTTTGATAGTGTTTGTTTTGGTCTTGGAGACGACTTGGACTGACACAGGAAGTGATTAAGGTGGGTTGTCATTTTTGTTTCAGTCTTGGGTAGGTGACTTTGGGAAGCTGAGTTGACATAACCCCCCTTTTATAATGTATTTCAATCTCTCGAATAACGATAAACTCATTATACGTTAAGGTATGACCTGACGTAACCCCATCGTATAATGAGTAGTGACTGTGTATATACTGTATTTATATAATTATTGTATATATATATATATATATATATATATATATATATATATATATATATATATATATAAACACACACACACACACTAATCCCTTTAAGACCTTGACACCCAAGTCCGGGACACCCAAGATCCCAGATATTTTGGGTTTGGGTCTTTGGAAACCAAAAATGGCCAAAAAATGTAAAAAAATCAACCCCCCCCCAAAAAAAAAAAAAAAAAAGTTTTCAACCCTACTTTGAACTTGCCACACGGCGATGAACAGCTGTGTTTTGGTGCATGGTTCCTCCGATGTCTGGGAGAGCGCTTCTGCCTCCTCCCCATTTCTTGCTTACCTACTGTTGTGACTGCACGCTTGTCACCATGGCCACCCACAAGCTCACTTTTGTGGTGGTGCCCTACCTGCTGCAGGCCCTGCTGTTCCTCTGCTACCTCTTATTCTTGTGTGTGATGATGGCCTCGCCACCCTAGAAGAGGAAACGAGTGGTTTTGACTCTGGAGAAGAAGAGGGAGATGTTGGAAATGGTGGACGCAGGATGGTTGACCTCCCACAGCCTCTGAGAATTCAACCTGGTCCGCTCTACCTTGTTTGAGATCAAGAAATCCCAGGACAAGCTCACCCAGTACACAGCTGACTTCACATCGAAGACCAAACGCAATGTGCAGAGGAAGATTATGTACCCTCCCAGGTTTGCAGAAATCAACCGCTCCATGCTGAGTTGGTATCATCAGCACCGTGCTGCTGGTGTATTGGTGGGTGGTACGGAGCTGAAGGCTGCTTCTGAGAAGTTTGCCAGTCTACATGACACCCCAGACTTCAAGGCATCCGAAGGGTGGCTCTTGCTTTCAAGTTATGACATTGACTTACCAACCGTAAGGCCCATGGTAAAGCTTTGGACACTAATGAGGGTGGAGTAGAAGAACTTTGGCAGAAAGTGAAGGGCTTGATCGACAGGGAGGGCCTCACTCACGGTCAAGTCTACAATGCTGACGAAACTGGTCTTTTCTTCAGGTATTTCTCGCTGCCCATGAACACCCTAGCAGAGGAGACAGAGAAACGTGTACCTGGACGCAAGCTGTCCAAGCAGTGGCTATCTGCTTTGTGTTGTGCCAATGCTAACGGCATGCACCAGCTCAAGTCCGTTATTGTTGACCGTGCAAAGCAGCCTCAGTGCCTTCGTGAGTTGAGGGATGTCCTTCCTTTCTTTTGGTATCATTCTGTGAAGGCTTGGTTCACAGCCAAGATCTTCAAAGACTGGTTTAACCAGCACTTCATCAAGGAAGTCATCCATTATCAGATGAAGACACTGGGAATCCCATGCAACCAGGTAAAGGCTCTCCTTCTTCTGGACAATGCACCTGGGCATCCGTCCGACAAGGAGATGGTGGCTGAGAATAGCCACATTAGGTGCTTGTTTGTGCCACCTAATACTACTGCTCTCATCCAACCAATGGACCAAGGAGTGATTGTGGCAACGAAGAGGCTGCACCGTCGGAAGTTCCTGGACGAGGTGATGGTTGTTCTGGAGGATGAGGACGAGCGCAGGGAGGGACGGGACACGCAAGGCCAGCAGACTGTGGAAAACCTTCGCCGCTACAACCTCAAGTCAGCCATCTACAACTTGGCCAGTGCATGGTGGGAAGTCATTGTCAAGACTCTGGAAAGTGGTTGGTCTCGTCTGCTTCTCAGAGCTGATGTGGTGCACAGCTTTTTAGGTTTTGATGTGGATGACTTCCATGCGTGTCTTCGTGCGGCTGGCAATGAGGTGGATGTGGACGAAGTGCATGATTGGCTGGATGACGACGAGGGCAATCCTGGGTATCAGATCATGTCTGATATCGAGATCGCATCTTCAGTTGCAGGTACAAGTACCCAGCTGGAAGATTCCGACGAGGACAGCGAAGATGATGCAGACTTCTCTCAGCACACCACTACTCCAGCCATCCTCAAGCTGAGCGTACTTCAGAAGCACATCGAGTTCATTCTGGACTACCTTGAACACCCGGACTGTGACAGGGAGATGGGGCCCCTGGGACTTGTGGAGGAAGTGTGTGTTTTTAGGCAGCACATCATCACTTGCCAGAATCTCCATCCCTTTCATCAAGCAACCATTGACACCTTCTTCAGGCCCATTACCCCCGCCGTGCCCAGCCCTGGCTCCACACCAATGCCTCACCAGGACATGCATTCCACCTCCGAGTCACAGCCCAGCACATTGGCCACAGTGGAGTCTCCACTGGGCGTGAGTTTGCGGCTATCTTCAGAGTCGTCTGCATTGGGTTGCCCATCACCACGTCCCAGCAACGCGCCCCTCGGCCACCTGCAGCACCTACTCTCTGACTCTGACAGTGAATAAACAGCAAAAACTCACCACTAGACCACATGGGAACTTACAGTGTTGTGCAGTGTTAAGAACAGAATATGCAGTGTTAAAAAATTAGAATTCAGAGTGCCAAGGATTAAGTGCAGAGTGCAACACTGGTGAGTTTCAAGTGCAGCGCAAGTAAGAAAAGAATGTGCAGTGTTAAGAAATTAGAATTCAGAGTGCAAAGGATTAAGTGCAGTGCAACAATGGATTACTGTACGTGCTTCAAGTGCACCTTCGTACTGTCAGATTTTTAGAGGAGGTGGGTTAACCTTCGGGACGGCCATGGACGTGTTGTAAGTACCCTGTACACTGCTAAATATTTTCCATACTTGCTTCTAATTCCTTATTCTCTGGTTGCTTTTCATTTATTTCATGGTTTCTGTCCCTTATTTGTGTGAATAAGGTCTTAAATAGAAGCTTTGCAGGTCCAGTAGGGAGTTATTTAGGTGGTTTTTCAACATTAGGTTGGGTTGGGGTTCATATGTATCTGTCCAGGGGCATTTTCCCAAGTCCAGGACATGCCATTGGCTCTAATATGTCAGATCTTGGAGGGGTTATATATACTGTATATATATACCGGTATATATATATATATATATATACATGTATATATAAGGAAGATGAATACCAGCACTGGGATGAACATCTTGTTTATTTATTGGGAATATTTTGGCTTTACTCTAGCCATCATCAGCTTAAAAAATTGATATCTTAGATTTACCAAAGAGAATAAAAAGTAATGATATTTAGATTTCACAATCAAGTGAACATACAATTAAATTCATAAGAAAAAAGGAAACAAAAGACAAAGAAAAAATATGGAAAGGATGTGCCGTACCATTTAACATACAGGTCAGCAGTCAGGTAATATTTGTGGTTAAAAACGTGGTCAACTGATAATAATGCTCATATTGGTTTAAAAAGTTAAAATTATCCATCCATCCATCCATCATCCAATCCCACTTTGCCCCATGAGGAGCATAGGAGCCTGGGGCTAGGCAGTTGGTCCTGACATTTAAGAGGAGAGTAACCAGCCTCACTCATCCCTGAGTGGCATTACATGAACAATCAATCCCCAACCATCCCTTCACTGGCTCAATCCGACTGGAGCACAATAATTACTCACTAAACCACCAGGTGCCAAAAAGTTTGCTATTAAAAAATGCAGAGCAGTGAGGTGGAAGAGTCACAGACACCCAGGGTTGGCTTGTGGAGGTGGGTGAGGAGAGTCTCTGCTACTTGTCTTGATGTGTCGTCATGGGAAGTGTGGAGAATGGAGAAATCACTTGTATACAGTGGGTGGCCTGAGGCTTCAGAGTGTTCATGGATCACTGAATAGCCGGGTTTCGATAAAGGAAGACCCGTTCTGTGTGACCTTCCACAATGCTCCGAGATCCTAACGGTGAGGTGTTGTTTGGTTTGACCAGTATGAGTAGAATTATGTCTACTGCACTTAATCTTGTACACCATCGATGACATCAGAGAATCGTGGATGCGGTCCTTGAACTTGAAATGGTTGGATAGCACTGAAGATGGCTTAAATACTATCCTCAGTGATACCTGTGGATAATATTCAGAGATGAGTTTCCTGATTCTATTCTTTACTCCAAAGGAACGAGGTCCTAAAAAAGGGGTTACAAAATAAACAAGAGCTTTAGGAACAGTCTGAACTTGTAAGGGAGGGGACAATATTTTGTTTAACCTTTTTCTATATGTGTATCAGTGATGTGTAAGGGAAAACCTGTTTCGTTTTAACATGTTTCATAAATTATTTAATTCCAAGTGAAAGTTTTTGTAACTTGAACTAATGTTAAATGCTCTAGTTACCAAAGTGTATATAAGGCTCTGTTTAAATTGCATGGGGATGTTGGATGTGAATTTAGTTGTCAAACCATTGTATGTTGGCTTACGAGAGACGGCGGTGCTAAATGAGTTATTTTTTCAACAAGCATATCCAGAAATGGTAGTTTATTATTTTCCTCTATATCAGAAGTAAATTGAATGTTTGGGTGTTTGGAATTTAGGTAATTCAAAAATGGGGAGACATGGTCAGGTGAAGCAAAAATGACAAAAGTGTCGTCGACATAGTGTCTGTATCAGATAGAGCCAAGATTTCGGGGGCTTGAATGATGAGTAATTGGAAGCGTGACCAAACTTAGACTGTCTGGACGTTGCTACTCCTCACCCTGCCCGGGTTGGGAAAGGAGGTCCAGATAATGATGATGATGATATAGTGTTTATATATATATATATCTATATATATATATATCTATATATATATATCTATATATCTATCTATCTATATATATATATATATATATATATATATATATATATATATATATATAATTTTATGGTTATTTTTATGCAGTATATAATTTATATAATGCTGGGACTGCATTGTAAGTTGAAGTATATATACCAGTACTTGTTTTGCCTTTCAGACATCAATACACATAAATTTTACTCAACTTGGTAATGGAATATGGTCACTATCCAAACAGTAACCAAGGAGACATGATGAGAATGAAAAAACACTGAGCATCAGATATCATTAGAAATATTAAACAAGTGAGATGGTGTTGATTTATTTCTGTTATTCAGCTGGATGCCGTTCCAACTCTGAGTGTCCTGTGGAAGAAGCATGTATCAATAAGGAGTGTGAGGACCCTTGTAAGTATGAGAACTGTGGAGAAAATGCTGAGTGCCAAGTCATCAAGCAGCGTGCTCAATGCTTCTGCCCAGATCGTTTCTTGGTAAGCCATGTACTCATCCTTTATTATGGTGGGTAACATTAGCAACCAATCACATATTGTATTACCCTGTCTCAGATGTATGAGCCCAAGGCTGAGCTACTGAAAGCTTGTTACTCCTGCCTATTTGTACCTAGAAAAGTAGAAATCTAGTTGTAAATTTGATGGTTGTATGTTGTAGTCCAGTAGGAGCCTAGTATCTTAGAAAAACTGAGTACAGTATGTTGATGACCCCCTTGCAGTTGATAGGCATTATGGAATTGTTCTGAGCAGTTTTGGGGACTTCATAGAACTTCTTCCTCAGCTGTTTACTTTTTTATTTTACACAGTAACAAGTAGTAGGTGATGGCTACCATCAACCGCTCATTTAATGTAGTGCTGCCTATCTCTTCTTTAGCTAACTCTACACTGAATGACAAGCCTAATAGTTTCGTGTAACCCAGGAAGCCATTTACAACACTGGGTGATAACCATACCAAGTAACACGGTGATGTGGAGCCTACTATGGTGCCCCTGTTAATTGGGTGGAGAGACACAAATACAATGTCCTTTCGGGAACCAAACCTCCACAGTCTTCCCCCCACCTTGCTATTTGAGACATTGTCCACTGCAAGGTAGGGTAACAATGGTCCACTGCAGGAGATGTCCATGTAGGGGCAGTTGCTTGTATGATTGATGGGTCTGCTGAGCTAGACACACTGGGGTTTACTACTACTGCTACTACTACTATTACTACTGTAATGGGGTCTATAAAAGCCTGTGTTGCTAGAGGCAAAGCAGGGATCCTCTCTTTGGCTCATTGGTAACGTGCACACCTATGACACATGAGGGCCTGAGATCAGATCTCGGTCAGACCAATGTGAATAATTTCTTGAGTTACATTTCGGTTATTACACTACTACTACTACTAGTAGTCCTATACCACAACTACTAATTCTTCTACTACTACATCTACTACTACTGCTGCTACTATACTGCTACTATTATACTGCAATTCTCCTACTACTACTACAGCTATACAACTACAGCTACTGTACTACTACTACTACTGCTGTACTGTAATACTGCTACAACTATACTGTACTACTACTACTTCTACTACTACTACTGCTACTACTACTACTACTATTACTACCACTACTACTACTACTACTACTAATGCTGCTATACTACAACCATTACTACCAGTACTCCTACTTCTGCTACTACTACTACTACTACTATCAATCAGTCTGTCTGTCTGTCTGTCTATCTATCTATTGTATATATCTATCTGTCTATCTCTTTCCATAGCCAAACACCTTCATCCCATAAGAGATGGCCACACACAAATCACCTCCATGTTACCCTGTCCCCAACCATTTTACTGCCCTCCCCCCCCAACTTACGTCCCCTTCTCTTATATACCTCTCTACTTCATCCCTCCATCTCATCCTCGGTCTCCCCGTCCATCTCACTCACATACACTAACCTAGTTTGTCTTTCACTCTCCATCTTCTCTACATGGCCAAACCACCTCAGTGTATTTCTGCTAGTGCTTTCTGTCGCATCCAAATCTACACCACAATGTTCCTTCACTTCTTCATTTGCCAAACTCTCTCTCCATGTAACTCCACATGCTCCTCTCAAATAACTCATTTCCACTGCTCTCGCTCTTGACTTGTGTCCTTCCAACAAGGTCTAGGCATTGCATTCATAAGTTAGAGTTGGTATCACAGTACTGTCATGCTGCAACTTTTTTACTTCCATGCTTACATCCCTGTTTCATATCACTGCTTTCTATGAACCAGCAACCTTTCATCCCTGCTGTACTCTTTCAAACACTTCATTCTCCAAACATCCATCCTTACTCATCACACTACCCAAGTACTTAAATGCACTCACATTTTCCATTTTGTCATTCTCCAGCCTCTCTGTGCATTCAGTTACTTCATTTTTCTTGAAGACCACAACTTAACTCTCCCCTACATTTACCTTTAAATTCCATTTCTTACATACTTGCCCATTCACCAAGCCATGCAGTTCCCCTTCACCTTCACTTGACAATACAGTATCATCTGCAAGCAGCAGAACAGAAAGTTTCCAAATGCTGCTTTCTCTCATTAGGGCCACTCCAACATCTGTTGCCCTACCTTGTTTCTCTTTTATAACTCCATCTAAATATAAATTGAGCAATCATGGAGACATGACACATCCCTGTTTCAGTCCAACATTCAGATAGAAAAATTCACACAGTTCCCCATCCACATGCACTGCGCCCTAGCACCCTCATACATACTCTTAATGGAATTCAACAGCTTTCCATTTACTCTATATATATAAATACTTTCCACATTCCTTTTTTATCCACTCTGTTGTATACCTTCTCCAAATCCGGGAAGGCAGCATGCAACTTCCATCCCTTCTCCAGAAGCTTTTCCATTGAATATCCTGGGATGAATATCTGATTTAATTAACTTCTTTCCTTCCTGAAGCCTCCCTGTTCTTGTTCAACTAATTCCTTCATTACTGTATATCCCTAACTCTGTCAGTAAGTATCCTATCATATACTGTACTTTTCCTGTTACACTAAGAAGACAAATATCCCTATGATTACCATATACAGTACTTCTTTTTCTCCATTTCCTCTGTACCTACCTTCCAATCCTCTGGGACTCTACCTTCCTCCCAGGCTAGTCTGCACATCTTGCATATCCTTTTAACTCCTATCTCATTCCCCATGCTTCAGCATTTCACCTCACCCTCCATCAATTCCTGGGGCATTCCTCATTTTGACTTTCTTCATTGATTCCACTACTTCCATCTTACAGATCTCTTCCTCCCTTCTCATCTACCTCCTTCTCCCATCCATTCCCCAGCCTCATATACAGGTATACCTCGATATATGATACCCCTAGATGCAATACCCCATCTTAACGATGGGGGTAGAAATACCACCATATCCAGCCTAACTATGGCCAAACCCTAGTTTAATGATGGGTTTTGATTTTTTTATCGATTTTGATATTTTAGGCTAAAATTGTTTGTTTAGGTTGATTTATAAACTCTTTTTTTAGACCTAGATTAATGTGTTTTAGCCAGAGGTGGGGTGAACATAGTCATATTGGGGTAAAGTTTACTAAGCTTGATTTTTTCCATTTATATTTGATGATTTTCATATTTTGTTGGTTTTAGTGAGTTATTTACAGGTGTTAGGCTAGGGTTAGCTTCTTTTACAGCTGTAAGGCCATTTAGATTGGCTTTAAACTTGTTTTTGGACTCACTTGGGTGGGTTTAGGACTTGGTTGGGGTGGGAAACCCAAGGCTCAAAAACACATCCCTATACTGTACATGTTAAATCTACCCCAAGATACGATACCTTGCCTAACGATGGGTTTTTTCTTAACCAGTTGCATCATTAAACCGGGGTATACCCATAGTAGCATTACTTTCATTCTCTATGTTTAACAGTTCCATAAAGTGTTCCCTCCATCTGCTCACTCTTTCCCATTTCTCCACCATCAGTTTGCCAGTTTTATATTTCATTCCCCTACTACCATCTTTATCACCTTGTATTACTCTTCTAACCTTTATCCAGGACATTTTCTTACATTCCCCTCACTTCACACTCAAATTCCTTCCAAACTCCTCATCTGCTTTCTTCTTACTCACTCTTTCTAATCTTTTCACTTCTCTCCTCATCTCTGCATATAACTCTCTATTCTGTCTCCCAGCTTTCTCCATGCCTTCGTTTCCCATCCACTCACTATATGCTTTTTTCTTCTGCGCTGCAGCTTGTCTAACCTCTTCATTCCACCATGCTGTTTCTTGCACCCCCTTTTGTCTTCTCTTCATACCACACACCCCCTCACATGCTGCACAGATTTCTTCTGTGAATACCTTGCATGCACCTTGCACCTCCCCCATCTGCACCAAATCATTTCTACCCAGTCACTCTTCCACTTCTCTCATATATTCTGATTTTTATGTTTATTTATTTATTTATTTATTTTTTTTTTCATCCTCCTGCAAATTTTCTACCCTCTTTGTATGGACTGCCACTTCTCTCTTTTATTCCATTTTTTTTTCCCCATCCTCCTGCAACTTTTCTACCTTCTTTGTAAGGACTTCTTCTCCTGCCCTTTTCTTCCTCTATTCATCCAGTGCAGAAGGTCCACATCTCCAATCTTTGTATGCTCTCGCATGCAGCACATAATTATTTTCTCATTCTCTCATCCACACACACACACCAAATCAGTCATTGCCTTCCATTCATTCAGTTCACCACCCATCCATCTCATTACTTGTCATGTATGCCTGTGTATCATTTTGGCTTTAAGGGGGTATTGGCTATCACGAGTCTCCTCCCTGCACTACTACTACTACTACTGTTATTACTACTACTACTGTAGTACTACTAAACAAATGCCTGTTTGTAGCTATTTGTATAATTTTATATCAACATAGTTTGTATTGCAGCTACTAAACATTTGCTATTTATGTAATTTTATGTCAACATAGTTTGTATCATTGGCATGCAAGAGGATATAGAGGCGTATAAGCAGAACTGAACAGTAGGTACAGTACTACAAAATCTCCAAAACCACTTGGAATATGCCCATTAATTCTTAGCCTATTTCTTCGTGGTTTTCAGGGTGACCCTTACGTGCGCTGTGAGCGACCAGAGTGCACCACTGATCAGGAGTGTCCATCTTGGCTTGCCTGCATCTCCCTGGAATGTCAGGATCCCTGTAACTGTGGCCCTGGTGCTGAGTGCCGTGTTGTCAACCATCGACCCATCTGCACCTGTCCTCCAGATTATGAAGGCGACCCCCATGTGGCTTGTACACACAGTGAGTTTCAGTTACCACATGTACAGTAGCATATATGAATATCCATACACGTACAAGTAGTGATTTTTGAAACCCTGTACAGTATATTTGTACAGGTTGACCTGTATACTGCACCCTTTTATCTTGTGTGTTGCAGGGGCACCTCAGTCTGCTGGTGTGAAGAACATTGGTACTTTGGCTATGTTGTGAAGTTATGGTACTAATCAGCCATGAAATGAGTGGACGTAAAAAATGCATAGCTTAATGCAGAAAAAGGATTATGAGATGTAGAAAATGGTGCAGGATAGACACAGGTTATAGTGACTGAACTGTTCCTGCAACACACCAGAATTGGGATGCCTAATACTGTATATGAACCACCCTGTTTATGTATAAGTGGTAGGTGGGGGCGCTCATCATCCACTTAATATAGTGCTGCTCTCGGGTGTCTGCCCTTTCCTCTCCTCCTTCCTTCTTTCCTTCCATCCCCTTCTGCCTGTCTTTCCTTCATTCTTTCCTCATCCTTCTCCTTATGGGTGACTTTACACTCCTTTTCCGTCTTTCTTTCCTTCATTCTTTTCTCTTCCTTCTGCCTGTGGGTGACTGTAAACTGACAAGCCAAATGGTTTCCTGCACATATGGAAACCATTTACTACACTGGGTGGTTACCATATAACCAAATTTTGGCATCTGGTGGTTTGGTGATAATTACGATGCTCCAGTCGGATTGAGCCAGTGAAGGTTTATATCCAAGGAGGTGGTTGGGGTTTATTGCTCACGTAATGCTACTCAGGGATGAGTGAGGCTGGTCACTCTCATCTTAAATGTCAGGACCAACTTGCCTAGCCCCGGGCTCCTATGCTCTTCATGGAGCAATGTAGGATTGGATGATGAATGAATGAAAAAAGTGAAATGTAGCAGTTGGCTAGCACATGCCCCAGATGGGTGGGTAACTGCATTATGTACATGCAGGCAGTGTTACAGATCCTGCAGGTAACATTAACGGTATGTCACTTTTGTCATATTTTATTCTTTGCATATTCAAGGCTGAAGTTGCTGATGGATGTTGAATGATGAACTGTCTCAAATATAACATGCAGGTGATACATTGACAATGAACTTTGTTGATTGGCCCAGGGTTTTGTGGCTGTGAGTTGCATTTTCTGAAAGTGTAAATAATAGTAATACAATGGTCGTGTAGAGTGAAGACAAATCTGTAGTTGTAGGAATTTGAAATGAGAATATTTTACATACAGCAAGTTCTCATATGTTACATTTTTTTTGCCCTTTTTTCATTCTTACTAAGTCCACAGTAAATTACAGAATAATTGCCTGCTGAAGTTAAATTGCTGTTTATAAAACTGACTTTAATTTCCCCCAATTTATGGTTTCAGTTGTATTAAAAGTTGTGTACAGTGCACTCACTAGTTTCACGAAATATACTTTTGCGAATTGCATTTTCACCTCTGCAAGGAGTCTCACGATTTTACTGAGAGTTTCGCGAGCCCCTGTGGGAAGTGATTGCACGCATGCACATCTCCTCAGTCAGTTGTTCGTGACATTGGTCAGCTTGATGAGCTCCCACTGGATTTTGAGGTTTTTGATGTTGAGGCATTGGGAAGTGGTGGTGTGGGAGACTCAACAGTGGTGGCGGGGAGCAGTGAGGGGACAAGTGGTAACTAACCACTGCTCCCAGCCTTGGAACTCATCATCAAGCCTCATCAAGCAGTTCAGCCTACTGTATGTGTTATGGTTAGCAAAGTCTTTAGTATTACGGTTCAGTAATATAATACGTGTCTGATTTACTGTGTGTAATTTATAATAGAGGTATTGTGTCATTAATGGGTAGCTAAGGGGGAATGAAGTGGCTGACCCCAGAACCAGTTACCACTTATTACATGTATACACACGAGTTTCGCAAGTTTTAGTTTCACAATGCAATTGTGGTACCAGTCAGGCGCAAAACTGGTGAAAGCTCTGTAACATCTCTAGCCAGTAATGTGGAGTGCCTGTGCAGTTATTCATTGCATAAAGTAAATTTCACTTTATTTTATTACTGTATTAAGGTGTTAGTGAATTAGCAGCTGTTCTTCACATTAAGTTGCTCAATTAATTCTAAAGCTGTTTTAAAGTAAGAAAAAAGTGGTTTCATGTTTTTAACCTCTCTCATGAATCAAAAGCATGTCTCCCTAGAGTTGTTTCCTGATAAAATGACATTTCAGTCAGTACAGATCATCAAACCATATTCTTATTAGCCAAGGGATTTAATCCCCGAGCTAGGCAACTATGGCCATATATCCCCGCTAGGTTACAGGAGCGCGCTACCACTCCCAGCACGGCAGTCCCGGGCGAGGCTCGAACTCGCAATCCCCCAATCACGACTCCGATGCTCTAACACTGAGCCACCGTGCCCCCATCTTATTAGCTAAGGAAGCTCCCTAACACCTCTTTCTTATCATCTTATTCCTGTACAGTATATGGCACATTAATATTTTCTTGTGTGTCATATAGACAAACTGTGTCATGTTAACATGGTGTAAAGAACTTGGAATAGAACATTAATGTGTTTTACTGAAAACTAATGACTGAGAAAAAGGTGTTGCAAAACTTTCTAACCTCTCAAAAGTGTGGTCTTACGACTTTAAACAAGGACTGTGTATAACTGTTGAAACATCCCCAGGGCCAGTTGAAGACCCCACATACAAGGAGTGTCGGACAGATGGAGAGTGCCCCAGCAAACAAGCATGCTTTGATGGCCGATGTGATGACCCTTGCCTGGTTATCCGGCCGTGTGGAAGCAACGCCAAGTGCAATGTGATTGACACACTACCATACAGGACTATGACTTGCGAGTGTCTGCCAGGTTTCACAGGCAATGCATACGTGGAGTGTGTTTTGCGTAAGTTATCCCATCCTCACTGTGTTGCCAGTAGGGCCCATAATTTTTTCCTTTTTCATTGCCACACAAATTATTTTATTTACTTATTTTTTGTTTCATATTTATTGCGACAGATTAAAATGCCATAGTAACCTCTCATTTTGGGCAGATATGTTTGCACAAATTCAGTAGGTGCCACATCATGAATACTGTACATACTTTGACTCCATTTGTGCAGAAATTTTTCTCGTTTATGAGGATTGGAGTTAAAAAAAAAAGGGGAGTTAATGTGCCAGCTGACAGTGTTTCTGTCCATTTTAGGGCTAGGAAAATACCTGGAAAAGTTACCAGTAGCATAAAAATCAAGAATCCTATTCCTTTGAAGGATGGTGTGCAAAATTTTGGGCACATTATCTAGTATCAGTGTACATGCTAAATACCATTTATTTGTCTCTAGTATCATCACATTATGTCCATGAATGATTACAGACCTTTGTATTATACTGTACTGTATGTCATTGATGTATGATACTTGACAAAAAACTTTATTAGAATGCCAAAATTTGGGCCTTTTGGAAATAGTTTTTGGATTTTCTCTTCCCATTTAGCTGAAAACAAAAGTTTCAAGATGTTTTTTTGTGCAGATTCTGTTTACACAGTACTTTTGGGGGATTCAGTAATTGTTCAAAGCAGGGGGTCAAAGTACACCTTTTTTCCATATTCACTGCATGATAAATTCAAATTGTATACAGTCACTACTCGCTATATGATAGGGTTGCAACAAGTGAAAATCTGTTGCATAATGATTTATTGTATAGCTAGTGTAGTCGACATAACATGGGTTCAATGGAGTTAGGGAGGGTGCCTTTGGCCATGAAACCTAAAATAAAAAAAAATACCCTTTTGGGTTTGTCCTTGGTGGCTTCTCAGTAGCAACACACTTTCCACTAGGGTTAGCATGCTTGCCAGGCATGATTTGCAAGTCACAAGTGTCAGTCTCTTACACACAGAAAGTTATTACTTTACTTATTAGTGGCCACTGCACAATTTGTTAAGCACTTGCACTGTTACTTGACAGTAGCAATGATGTTTCAAAGCCCTTTCATGCACAAAGTGGAACGAAAGGCAGACGATTACAGTGAATGTAAACACTGGGCAACCATACTGGCTCAAATAGCTGACTGTAAGCTTGTGTGCATCACCGCATCTGCACGAGATTCTTGGAGGTGGCTGTCACAATTATTGTTCTGTGAAACTGTGAACAATTTGTCTTTGTTATTCAAGAAAAGGAGTATAACTTTTATTATCATTGTACGGACTTGACCGTATGTAGTTTTCTGTGACATTGTTACATAATATTAGGAGTGTATACCCATGGCATTCCAGAAATATTATACTGTATTTGGTAGTGAATAATAGTAAATCATCATAACCATTTAATTGCAATTAAATAGTAAAATATTGCATTTGTTCAACTAAATATTGGTTAATTCCATTATAGTTATTTTCAGATGTCCTGTTCATTAACCATTCTAATGTTGTATACTTTCAGGCTCCTGTACCAGCCAGCTTTTTTTTTTTTTTTTTTTTTTTTTTTTTTTCCAATGAGTTTTTGTCCATGCTATACAGTATTCACACAGTACCACATTATAACCAGCAGAACCGAAAAGTCAGTTACTGTTCTATTTTTCTTCTTGTGATTCACAATCCCTATTTTCTTAAGCCATTGGATATACTTCTAATGTACAGTATTCTCCACTTACATTTTTTTTTTTTTTTATTGGTGTTCATTTAATGAGAAGGAATGAAAGTTTTATTTTGACTGTCGGTATTCAGAAGACATCCAACATATGACTAACCTGGGTGGTATCACTTATATTATCATAGTGATAATACTGTATGTGCTTAATGTCAGTGCATTTCAGATTATTTTATAATGCTTTGTATGTACTAGTGTTTTAGTTATTTTATAATGGGGGAAATGAAACTTTCAAGTATATCTGTTTCATGTATGCTGTGTATACAGTACAGTTTACAGTTTTAGAAAGTACTGTAGTGTAAATCACAGAATATCAACAGTGTATTGCCCAGTTATTACTGTGTGTTTGGTGTCTGCTGTCTTATGTGAAACAAGTTACTGCTAAGTGTGTAATTATACACCAAGTCAGAGATTATAATTTCAGCAATTAAGTAAAAAAAATCTAAGGCATCAGTACTTAGCAAAAAAAAGTATGCTGTTAAGTTTACATTAAACCTACCATGAGCCTTGGCTAAGGAGGGGGGGGGGGAAAGAAAGAAAAAAACAGGTATAAATAGTATGGTTTTGAGGACTGGAGTAAGTGAGAATGCAAAATTGGTCTGCATTCAAGTGTTCCATATCTAATTTGTTTGTATGTGTATGTGTGTGTGTTTTAGGCCCCACAGAGCCACCTGGCTGCACTTCTGATGATGAGTGTGGTCCTACTGAGGTTTGCCGCAACCGCCAGTGTCTTGATCCTTGTGCTGCCCTCAACCCCTGTGCCCCTAATGCAGAGTGTCAGGTACTTTGCATTATTATTCTTACTAACATACCCTGCTCTTCAGTTTCTTACTCCTCTTTTTGTTGTCCTTTGCTGAGAAGTACTGCATATCATTACTTTTGTTCTCAATCCAGTCTTCCATCTCATTAGTTGTGATACATGTATCTCTCTTTTCCATGCTATTTATTAAATGCCCTTAGCTTTGCTGTTGTAAAAACTGAAAACTCGACCTTCATTATTTTTTTTTTTTCTGAATGTAGACCCAAAAATCTGATACAATGAACACTGAAAAATTCAAGCTTCAGTGTTACCACGTCTGTCTTTGTTCTGTGCTGACTACAGTATGTGTCCATAACTTTGTTGAAAAAAAATTAACAAAATACACCCTTCATTTTTTTACTTTGTTATTCCCTGATGACTTTTTATCCATAACCCTGTTGCAACAAACACTGAAAATTCAAGTTTCTTTTTTTTTTTTCTTTTTTTTTTTTTTTTCCCCAGCATAATTCAGAATTAAGAATCAGTTTTATTATTTCTTCTTTCATTGTTTTTTACAGTATAATTCAGAATTAAGAATCAGTTTTCTTATTTCCATCTTAAGTGATTTGTGCTGACTATATTCCCATAGCTTTACTACAATTAGCACTATCAAAATTCAGACTTCATAAGATGGGAAATATCATCACGAATTTACTTTCATACTTCGGGTGATAGTTCATACCTTCCTCTCCAGGTGGAGAACCGACAGACCAAATGCACTTGTCCTGCTGATTACACTGGCAACCCTCATGTCAACTGTTACCAAAGTAAGTGACACCAGTGCTGCAGGTTCTTGCACCCTCCATCTTATCATGCTTTCTGTAGATTGATTCATATATTATGCACCCCAGTTCTTATATGTTACAAGGATGGCTGTGTCATTATTGCCACTATCATCCTTGCATGATTTTCTACTTTCCATAAACTGTCTAATGCTGTATACAGCCTGCTTTTACGTTCATTGTTTGCATAGTTGACAAGAAATTTTACAAGCCAACCAAAATGTCTCATTTCCTCACACCAGCAGACTGAACTGTCCCTGCAACACACTAGAACTGTGATGTGCATTACTGTATATAGACCATCCTTTATTTTGTCATTCTAACCTGTAATTTACAGGTATAGAAAAAAGTCCTTTTAAAGTTCCATTGCAACTTATAAATGTGGTTTGCCAGTTTCCCCCAGTTTACACTGACAGTTAGATAATTTGGAACATCACTGACAAACAACAAGGACTCAATGTAATCTTTCTAAAGTGTATAATTCTCAGTCCTTAATGTTCGTCTACCTAGATCAGCTAACATTTGCTCGTTACAATAAAATGCATGTGGTTTCCAAGAAAAAATATTTAATACTCCAGTTAAGCCTTTGCTAGAACAAGAGATGATAAGCTCATGTATACTATCACAGATCCCATGACTATCTTAAACCACATTCTTTCTTTGAGCATTTTGTAGACTGTCTTTGCTCAGGTACACTACCACAGGCTTGTCATAAGATGAGTAAGAAATATTAACATCTCTCCATCCATCATCCAACCCTACGTTGCCCCATGAGGAGCATAGGAGCCTGGGGCTAGGCAAGTTGGTCCTGACATTTAAGATGAGAGTGAAAAATATTAACTTCTGTTTAATTTTGACATTTAAGAAGAGTGTGGAAATAATAATTTTAAGTGAAGTATGCTCTAATTGAAGGTATAGATTTTGGAAGTTAATGATGTATTGATTAATTTTAACCTCAAATTGATGATTATACTCTAGTTTATTCTTGCCACTACCAAACAGTTTTATTCGGCTAAGGAAAGATCTCATGCTCGATGAGTCATATACTGTATACTGATTATTAACTCCTTCGCAGCTGAAAGGCCTGTCCTGTGGTAGCAAAAATAACATCTAGAAATATATAATAAACGTGAATGGGTTAACCTCTTGATTCCAGTGACATAAGAGTAAAGGTATTTTATTTAATCTTGCTGCCACCAGCTGATTATGTTAAGCATAAGAAAGTCCCATCCTGTTGTAAGGTTTAATGAAGGCTGTACCTATTGCCACCAGTCCAAATTGTCTGAGTTTGAAAAGTCTTTTAAAGCTAAACAATAATTAGGAGAGAGCAGAAGTAAAGCAATTTTAGTCCCCATTAAATTGAAGTGGTTAAAGTATAATGGCACAGAGGCATATGCAGCATATTTGACTGCACAGTGAAAGCAGCCTCACTAATCAGCCTGCAAAAGGTAACCTTTTTGATCTGATGATGTATTTTTGCATGTTATTCATGCTACTTACTAATTATTTAATTATACTTTTCTCTTCATTGGATGCCTGTGGGCATGGGTAACTCTGTTATGTAAGTTGCACTCACAAAATAACCAGTAACTCTTTAACTATGGAAGATACCCAGAATCTGAAAAGTTCTTGAGAATCTGGATATAGGGCTCTGACAGCTAGGAATGAACAAGTTTGGGTGGTGAGTTGGAGAAGGGATGGACTGGGAAAATGTTAATGTGAAGAGATCATCTGAAGATAAATGGGATTAATGAAGGCTATATCTAACCCATCACTCCTAGGCTGAATATAAGTGTCAGATAGTAAGAATAACATTACAAATGCATCACCTGATTGAAGGGGTTGAAACTGGATAGTATTGCCTTAGCTTGTACAGTGCCTGGCAACAACAAGTGCAGCCTTTGACTTATCAAGCTTTGTAACCTTTCACATCCACAGTAGTTTTGAAAAAGCATGAGATAGAACTTCTTCACTTGTTGCGACTATTGCCACAATTTTTAGGAAATGAATGTCTCAAGTTTTGATCAAGAGATAAAGTATTTCCTGAATCTATTTGCGCCATTACAGTGTTAGTTTTTAGTCATGCTGTACAAACCATGGGGTGACGTGGAGCCTGCTATGGTGCCATTGTTAACTTTGTGGAGTGATGCAGCCTCATCATCCACCGAGAAACCAAACCTCCATACTAATCCACGCGCTGTGGCGAGGCATTTTTCACCCACATGGGAGGATCAGTTCACTGCATGGAATGGACTTGCAGGGATGGTTGCTTGTCTGTTATTGATGGGTCTGCTTGATCAGACAGACTGGAATAGCACAACAACAACAACAATAACCATGATGATACAGTTTGTTCGTTATTAGGCTTAGTGTATAAATGAATGCTACTGCTAACTTAATTATGTCACAGACCAAGAGAGTGTCTGAAGCATAAAGGAGGCTCCTTTAGTGTTGCACATAATTATTAATAACCCTTGCAAATCAGTGTAGCTTATGGGCCATGAACTTAGCTGAATGTAACTTGCATGACATTAACACTACTATACTCCATATCAGCCAACTTGTCTGTCGAGCTGCACCCTCTCAACCACCATGTGAGACTCATGGAAGGATAGTGTGAAAGTTGCAGATAAATATGAACATCACTGTCAGAAACAGTTCACCATTTTATCCATATAAAGAAAGTAACCTAAGCCAGTTAGAGGGGAATGTTAGGTGTGAATCAGCTGACAAGTTAGCTGGTGTGGACTTACTACGCTCACCTGCTTATTCTTATTAACACCATAACCTCGTAACCCCACCTGTAGCTGCCCCACGTCCACCTCGCAAGTGCGAAATAGACATCGACTGTTTTAATATCAACAAGTGTTTGGATTCTCATTGTCAAAATCCATGTATGGCTGCCAACCCATGCAGTGAGAGTGCTGTGTGTAAGCCATACCGACACCAGCCCTACTGCTACTGCCCACCTGGCACCACAGGCAACCCATATGATCATTGTAGTCAAGGTATGTCTACAAACCTGTCTGTCTTCCACATTAAATGTCAAATTAAAAATTTCATTATGTAGAAAATGAAAGGAGGCATATTAGGTATGTCTCTTTAAATTAGGGTTTTTATTAAAGAGGTTATTTTGGCTGCATAGTATTGATAAGGTAGTATAGCCAAGGATAATGAAATCTTTTCCATATTGATTTCTAATTATACTGTGAAAATGACAGTTTTTACTGTTTTTATGGTTTGTTTCGATACACAGTTCATGGTAACAGTTTACAGTAGGGTAGGATCACTCTTTCATGCGAACTCATGCTTCAGTGATCCAACTCTCGATGATTATTAATAACTGTCTATTACTTGAGAGAAGAATACATCCACTTAGTTATGGATATCAGATAACTCAAGGTAAGTACTGTATAACTAATTCTGCCCTAAGAATGCTTGTGCATGCAAGAGCATGATAATTGCCAAACTATTAGGCATGCCGTAAACTAATAAACAGCATAACATCAATGACTGACACAGAAAGGGAGGGTGTTGACCAGTGAACTGACTTGGATGCTTCTTTTCTTTGATGCAGTACCAGTGGAGGAGCCTGAGTGCCGTGAAGACCCTGATTGTGTTACTAATAAGGCTTGCATCAATGAGAGATGCTTGGACCCCTGCCTGGTTGAGGATCCTTGTGGTCGTGATGCAGAGTGCCGAACCCGGCAGCATCGCCCAGTCTGCTCATGTCCTGAGGGTTGGGGAGGCAATCCTCAGATTGAGTGCTTCAGGCGTGAGTAGTAAACCAAGTGCCAGTGTACTGTGCATGGAGTTGGGTAATTCCTTTGCAGATATTGAGATACCTGGATGTGTAAATCATCGTGATGAGAGCTGAGGAGATGGCCAGCCCCTTCATAATTCGTTGGGGCAACTAACCTGCTTGTCAGCGCCTAATCCACACACCTACCGCTTTTGGACATACAGTGCTTCTAACCCGCTGCTAGTAGCTAGACTAACAGCAACAGACAGGTAAGACCACATAATAATTATGCAATTTTAACAGCGGAGTGTGTGAGGGACGAGGAGTGTCCTTCGGATAAGGCCTGTATCAACCAGAACTGTGTGGACCCTTGCACCTACAGTGGCCCAGCATGTGGCCTTAATGCCAACTGTCGAGCTGTCCTGCACCGGGCCCAGTGTTATTGTCCCCCTGGCACCCAAGGCAACCCAACTGTGGCCTGTATCACTGTTGGCTGCACTTCTCATGATGATTGTGCTGATCACCAGGCCTGCGACCATCTCAATCGTGTGTGTATTCCTGTGTGTGAGGCTACTACATGTGCTGTCCAAGCAGAATGTCATGCTGCAAACCATGCTGCCATGTGTGTGTGTCCTCCACCACTCACTGGAAATCCCTTCCTCCAGTGCTATCAAGGTGAGATAAACTTATCTTTGACCCCATTCTCTTCTGCTGTTACTGTACCTCACAGAATACTGATAATCTGTTAAAAATCAGAAACATTTTTGTTGCATTATGTGAATTGTCATACAGTATGGAGTTATGCAAACATGACTGGATGTTTTGAGTTTACCCATCCTGAGTATCTGCATTTTGTGGAGCTTACTATGTACTGTAGTCATTTAATTTTAAGCAGGGATAAAATTGCCATCTCTTCATCTTGAAAGATAAGCTGTAGTAATAAAGTAATATTAAATTTATGGTGCTAGTTCCAAAGAAGTTCCGTGGAAAGAATGTTGAGCCATAGTATTGTGTTTTGGTGTATTGAGCTATGTGAAGTATGCTCCAAGAGAACAGAAATGACCACCTAGTTCATTTGAATGAACTATGCTCTTGATCAGTCCATTTTTTAATGTGTGTTATGATTGTGTGTGAAGTTTATTTGTTGTGGTTTATGGTTTTATCATTGTTTTAACCATATTCTTGCCTTGTAGCAACAGTGACCTTTGATATTATGCTGCTAGGACTTGATAATCAAATGAATTTGATCATTGTGCATGAGATTTAATGTGTGGATGATAATGCAATCAGTAGGCCCTACAGTGAAAGAAAAACAAAAGACAGAGAGCTGCTACCTGTACCAGTGTATATAATGATAGTGTATGAAGTTTAATGTTTGAGGTTTGTTATAGTGTAGTTAATCAGTCAATCAATCAATCAATCCCACAGTGAAAGAAGAGCCCAAAACAGAGCCACCACCTGAGCCAGATTGCCGAAGTGATACTGACTGTCCCTCCAAGCTGGCGTGCATTAATGCCATGTGCCAGAACCCATGTGCCATCAGTGACCCATGCCCTGAATCCCAGGATTGTATTGTAGTGGACAGGGTGCCACTTAAGACCATGATTTGCGAGTGCCCACCTAACCAGATTTTAATGGAGGATGGAAATTGTATAAGACCAGGTAAGAGTACATGACATTTATACTGACTGGAAGCTGCCATTATAAGTCTCCTTATTTGATGCTTTTTTTCACTATTAACCCCATCAATCTTTAGTGATAACTATGCGGTGCACAGTGGGACCTTGTCATTGTGATCTGGTATTCCAATAAGTCATTACTTTGCCCTTGTCAGTTGATGTACTTTCACTAGAATTTCCTAATGTCATCCTTTGGGGTGAGTAGGAACCTCCCCTCAAAATTTCTTGATGATCCTCAATTTAATTCTCCTGTTGGCTGATTTGATGGACATACACAATGAAACAGGTTTGAACCCTAATCACCTTCAACCTTTGGTAGCATATGAAATATGTATGAATGCAGGTGCTGACTCTCATTAATGTTTGTAGGTGCAGTAGTACCAGAATGTGTGGTAGATCCAGACTGCGAAGACCATGAGGGCTGTAGGCAAGGCACCTGTGTGAACCTGTGTCGTGTTGACCAATGTGGTGTTAATGCATTGTGTAGTGCTGAGAACCACCGGCGCATCTGTCGCTGTGCCCAGGGCTATGTAGGAGATCCATATGAACATTGTCGCCGCAGTGAGTACTTCCCCTATGTAGTATTAAACTGTACAAGTAATTACTGGTACTTTAAACAATGAGATTGATGTTTCTGTCAGATGAGCATGTCTGTGTTGTGATTGAATATTACCTGAGCTTGAGTAGAATGTTAAGTTGATTTTTGTGGCTAATACATACTTTAGTTTAACAAGACATTTATACAGTATTGATTATTTTTGTGTCTTTATTAGTGCCACCACTGATTGGAGAACCCGAGCCTGACTGTGAGAATGATGATGACTGCAGCGATGAGTATTCATGCCTTAACCAGCATTGCATCAACCCATGTATCTTTGATGACCCATGTGGCCCTAATGCCTTCTGTTATGTCCATGATCATCATCCACAATGCAGGTGCCCTGCAGGCTTCACTGGTGACCCAAAGGTTGAATGTCAACTAGGTAAGTATTGCTTCCTGCCCCCATAACCCTGTACAGGTAGGATTTTGGGCATGCTGATCAGTCATGGTCTTTCACAATATAAACTCTGTGGGTTTTGCACCTTTCATTCATAGAGTTTAATTTTACTGCTTACTGTGCAGGTTTTTATAAATAATTTGTCCAGTAGATCACCTGAAATTGTATGAAGTTGCAAGAACCAGGTCATAAATGATGCATGTGTCAGCAAGCCTAAAACTGGCCCATTGCCTTGAGCAGCCCTCATGTTGCTGTTTATAACCTTTATTAATTTGGGCCAGGCCAGTCCTGCCATCCACTCAGTGTATCTCTACCAGACACCACTTTCCTCATGTCTTCGTGAACTGCTGTCAGTAAAAAATTTAATGAAGTTAGGTAAATGTAATACATTTGCCATACATACCGACAGCTGTATAGAGAGAGACGTGAAGAAGTATGTAGGGTGGAGTACTTGGCTGAGTGGCATCAGGGAAAATTAACTTGTATGGCACCTGACAAGCAGCTACCAGGCATTAGTGGACAGTGATTGATGGTGTTGTTCTAGCAACCACTTGTTACCACTGGGCTCCATGTTCCTGGTACTGTTGTTGCCTCTTTCTTAATTATTTTAACCACCTAACATCTGGCCAGCATTACCTTACACAGAAACAACTATGTGAAACATTATTTTGATCACTTACAGTTTAATATTGTCATTTTATGTATGTATGTTTGTATGCTTCTGCCATCTGTCTTCTATTTTTCATTTCATCCACTTATCACCCCGAATATTAGGGTTATTAAAATAAGACAGTCCTGTCCTCTAACATTTCGTCTGAAACTCTGACATTGTAGCTGTATACTGTTTACATTCCCAGATTGTTGGTATTGTGATTTTGTTTACTGTACATGCCACCAGACATATAATGTAAAGACCTGTTGGAGTGAAATGATACATCCTACTGACAGCTCAACAGAGCCACAGTGACACCTCTGTGCATGACAGAAGGAATGCCATTTCCATCACTAGTATGCATGCTAATGGTCTTCCATGACTTAGCTAGTGATAGCTTTCCTTTTTATCATTGTTCTTGCTTTTTAATGAACCATTTCTCATTTTGATAACTTATTGTTGTAGCTTGCTTTTTTTTTTTCAGACTTAACTTTTAGCCATAGAATCACTTTTCATAGAATTTTCAGTACATTTATAATGCCCAAACTTTACTAGTAATCATGGCTAGTCAGCTTAACTAGTTAACCAACTGCCTGATTTTAAATTACTGTAGCTTCTTTAGCATAATAACCATTAAACTTAAGTTCTTATGAAGTCTGTCTTCACTGTGAAAGATGGATTGTGACTAACCTTGTATGTGTGTATGTGTATGTGTAGCTGTAAATGGTGTGATTGGTGCCAACTGGACCATCGGAGGTGAGGGTCAGGACTGTTACTCCCACTCTGACTGTAGCCCCACCCACTGGTGTCTGGGTGGGCAATGCCTTCTCCTTTGTCCAGCTGCATGCCCATCCAGTGCACAGTGTCAGGTGCACTTACAGCGGCCTGTCTGCTCCTGCCCACCCAGTACCACAGGCAATCCCAACCTCATGTGTTCTGCAAGTAAGCTTTTCTTCTACTTAAACTACTACTTTAGTCATAGACAAGCATTTTGCCTGTTGCAAGCTCATGACTAAATAGTTCTGATTAATACAGAGGTATGAGATTTATCTTGCATCTTGTTCTTAACATCTACTCCTCATAGCTCTCATAATGCTAGTTGAATCATGGAAGATAAACATGACCTTCATCTTGCTGTGTTCCTTCTTGTCACAGTTGGCTGTGAGACAGATAATGACTGCTCCTACTCTGAAAAATGCTACAGTGGTAGATGTCATGACCCTTGTCATGTAGGGCAGCCTTGTGCCCCAACAGCATCCTGCTCAACCATCAACCACACTGTTAGGTGCTCATGTGGAGAAGGCCGCACTGGAGACCCAATCACCACCTGCCACAGACTTGGCTGCTCCTCCAGTGAGGAATGTCCCTTAGAGGAGGCGTGTTACCAGGGTTCTTGTGTTGATCCATGCCTGGTGACATCTCCTTGCGGGACAGGGGCATCCTGTCACACTCACCACCATACCACCACCTGCACATGCCCACCACACCTTGTTGGGGACCCATATGTTGAGTGCACCCTACTATCCACACCATCTAGCTGTCTCAGAGATTTTGATTGTGCTCCTGGTCTTGGTTGTGTTGATGGAAATTGTACCGACCTGTGCTTACATTTAAATCTGTGTGGATTAAAAGCAGTGTGTCAAGTTAGTGACATTGCTCACATGCGAACAGTGTACTGTGAATGTCCTCCTGGCCACAAAGGCAATGCCTACGAACAGTGCAACCCAGTAACCGAAGAACCACCTGGATGTCGGTTCGATGCTGACTGTCCCTTCTTCCACGCTTGTGTTGACAGTGAGTGCCATGACCCTTGTGACAAAAGTAATTGTGCTGCAGCTGCTGAATGCCGAAGTATCAACCACCGCCCTACCTGTTTCTGTCCTGCAGGGTACACTGGAGATGGTTATCAGTCTTGCTATTCCCTTGGATGTGAAAATGATCATGAATGTGCTGATGATAGTGTTTGTTTTAATAATAAATGCTTAGATGCTTGCACTTTCTCTCGGTCTTGTGGCACCAATGCCAAGTGTCATGGCACACAACACAAAGCAGAATGTCAGTGTGAGCCAGGCTTTGTTGGAAATCCATATACAGGATGTCAGACAGTTGGATGCGATGATGACTCTTCCTGCCCTCCCACAGAAACATGCTCTGGCAGTATATGTAGTGATCCCTGCCTTGAAAATAACCCTTGTCCTGCCAGTCAGTCTTGCTCTGTAGACAATCACAGAGTGTCTTGTATCTGTCCACCTGGTTACTCTCCTCAGCAAGGTGGAGGATGTATCAAGATCAAAGATGGTTCCTGCCTCACAGATAAAAACTGCAGTAAAGGCGAGGCATGCCTTGATGGAGAATGTCAAGATTTATGCCAAAAGAATCCTTGTGGAACCAATGCAACATGCACAACTCAGATTGGTCACCCTCTTGCTACTGTATTGTGTCAGTGTGGTCCTGGCTTGACAGGTGATCCTTCCAGAGAGTGTTTACCTGCACCATCTATACCTGCTGGCTGTACTTCTCACCAAGACTGCCCATGGGATGAAGCTTGCATGGAGGGTAAATGCAAAGACCCTTGCCTGGATAACCCATGCGGTGTTGGAACCACCTGCCGTGCTGTGGGCCACAGGCGCATCTGCTCCTGTGCTGTTGGATACCAGGGCAATCCCAACGTTGTTTGTACTCCAGGTATGTGTAGTTTTTTCATTGATTGACTGTTTGTTTGCTCACACTATATGTGTACATAAATACTGGTGTATATATATGTATATATATATCCATCCATCATCCAATCCTACAGTATATATATATATATATATATATATATATATATATATATATATGTACACTATATGTAATACATTCAATATATTCCTTACATATCATAATTGTGCAGTTCCCGAATAAACTTAAACTAATTTCTATTGCAGTTGGGTGCAGTCAGAGAAGTGACTGTCCATCACGTCAGGCTTGTGTTAATGGTCGCTGTGTTAACCAATGTGAGGCCCTCAGTCCATGTGGTACTGATGCCAAATGTGAGTCAGCTCCACAAGGACCAATCTGTTTCTGCCCAGAAGGTTTCATAGGTGATCCTTACACCAAATGCCAGCATGCAGAGTGCCTACAAGATGCTGAATGCCCGAGTCATCAACGCTGCCAAAACCAACTGTGTCAGGACCCATGTCAAACAGTAAAGTGTGTTGCAAATGCTAAATGTTATGTTCAGAATCATGATGCCAAGTGTGAGTGCCTGGCCGGCTACCAGGGTGATCCCGATCGCTTCTGTTCACCGACGCCACAGGCAGATTGTGAGGATGATCATGACTGTGATGCACTACAAGGTTGTATTGATGGAAAATGCTTGGATCTCTGTAGTGTGCTACATCCATGTGGCTCAGGTGCCATTTGCCAGATACTGGACAACCATCCACTGAAAGCCATGTCATGTATATGTCCAGAAGGCTCTGAAGGCAGTCCAGACTCTGCATGTATCCCAAGTAAGTATGGGTGTCATATTGTACTGTCTTGTTTTATTAATTGAACTCATTCTAGAGTAAAGGACATAGTTCAGCAATCAGTAAAAAAGTTACAGTATATTTTCAATCAGTTGACTGTGGATAATGTTGAACACTAAAAATGTTTTCCAGAGCCTTAAAACTGAATTAGCCACCTTGCATTCAGTGTGGTGGTAGCACTTGGCAATCCTCATATAATCAGTCACACACAGCCAGGCTGAGCTCATACTAACAACACCTTCACTGAATGGCAATCAAGTGAATTGCACACAGTTCAATAACAGTAAAGAAAAAAATGTATATACATTATACAGTTTGCCTATTTATCTTAATATTCTACATAAAATCTTATTATTGTAGTGTTTGTTGTTGCCTACCGTGTCACTCTGGCCAAGCAGACCCTTAAACCACAGGTAAAGCAACTTTTTGTGTATGAATGTAATCAAGTAAATTCCATACATTTTAGTGATAGTAGGGAAAAAATATACAGCACTCCTATTAATCCTTGTACTCTACATAAAATATGATTTTAATGTAGTTCTTGTTGTTGCTTAACTGCAGTCTGTCTGGCCAAGCAGACCTATTAACCACAGGTAAAGCAACTTTTTCCATGGGAATGTTCTACATAGAGGTACAATACAGTACATACACTTTGCAGTGAACCAGTGCCCCTTGTAGACAACACCTCGCCAGGTCAGAACTGGGTTCTTTCCCAAGACAGAGTGCTGGAAAATATGAGGTTTTGCTCCTGGGTGGACACTGCAGTTACTTAGCTCCACCCAGGATGCACAAAACCACCAGGCAGTGGCTGAATCAGTAGAAAGGTGGCCTGCAGTCCTAATGGACCCGGGTTCGAATCACCGTTGGGGCAGGGAACAGATTAAGAATTTGAATTTCATAAAGCAGACTGATCCACCTGAAGACCTGCCAACATGTCATAGAAATACCTCCACTAATAGCAGTACAGCAGTCATGTATGAGACAGCTTTAGTATGTATTTAATATGGATTCTGACTGTTAGCACTGAAGTGGTGACATCTGGTGTATAGTATGCAGGAAGAATACTGGGCCCTGAGAGCAGGCTGTGAAGCCTATGAACAGAGTTGGGGGGGAAGGGGGGAAAGGAAAAAAAAAAAAAACTTGTCAGTGCCTGGTTATTGTAATATTCAGCAGGAGTAGCGACATAAGAGGAAGAAATTTTTCTCCAGTTTAGTATATACAGTATGATAATAATTTAGAAATAATTAAGTTGGGAAGAGAGTGTAATAAATATTTTCAAAAACCACCATGCAGTTGTATTGTAAGATATATTAACTAGCTTGGCTGTTTATATAATTCTCTGAATCTGATTAGGCATAAACCAACATCTGTGGAAAATTTTGTGACAGATGAACAGAAAAACAGTCCAGTGCAGTATATTGCATGTACACTTAGTTATAAAACTATCACACGGGATGGATTCGATGATATATTCTCTCACCACCTTATTTGGGCAGCTACAGTCTGTGATGTCTCAGGAAGGTTGACATGAAAGCCTGTCTCAAAATACAGAATAATGTACGGCATTGGTATACAGTAAAAAGGCTCGATTAACTTGCATCCGATGCATCGGCACATCCTTATAACCGGAACACAAATTCGATCCGGCATGGGGTCGAAACTATTCCAGATACCGGTCTTTTTGTGTATATTGTAGTGTACACTCGGTAAAAAAAGTATCGGTGCACAACATTGACGAAACATTTTGGATCCCAGTACGAAGGTCTCTGAAATATTTGTGTCCGACGTGTTGGGAAGTGTCATATAACGTCATCTGAGGTATCCCCTCACTAAAATATAAATAAACATTCTGAACCTGCTACAGCCAGGCATAACCAGTTACCAAACCTCCCACACAGCCAGCACGTGAGTGAATATTTTCGGAAGACATCGAACCCTCTATGCACCGATACTTTTTTTACCGAGTGTACACTCACGATCGCTAATTTCTGTTCAGGGGTGCCCCCTTCGTACCCCCATGTACCCAGGGAAGAAGGGAGGGGGTGACGAAACGAAAAAAATGGGAGAAATGGAGTTCCCCCGAGCTAAGCCCTGTATTGGACTATATATCTTCGCTAGGGTTACAGGAGGGAGCTACCCCTCCCGGCACGGCAGCCCGGGCGAGGCTCGAACTTGCAATCCCCCGATCACAAGTCCAGCGCGCTACCACTATGCTACCGCGCCCCCCTAGGGTGACGAAACGAGCTCCACCCGCCTCTACCTCAGCTTCCAACCCTCCCCCATACCCCTACCCCTCCCAGCCCCCCACTCGTCATTTTTAACTGGCAGTTACATCTCAGGCTAACCTCATACTTTGCACTCATAGTCACATTACTAATACACAAATATAAAACACTAGGATATGTAAAATGAATATAAGATGACTATGAACACGCTGCAGCAAGAAATTAACCCCTTAAGACTGCAATTGTTTCAGGCAGGGTACCTCCCACAACAGCAATTCGGGGGTGTTTTGGCGACTTTCATCAAGGGCAAATTGACTGCATTCTGGCTAAAGAGGAAAAATTTACACACCTGACAACGCAATATGTACCCCCGTTGGCCTAATGGTTACCGTACAATCGTGCGTCAAAGTTTAAAAAAAAGTTTATGATCGTTACCCCTCGAAAACAATCGAAAACATGAAAATTGTGATAACTACCTATTTTTCTTATTGAAACAGGTCATTTCAAAGTGTTTTATCACACCAACCATGAAAACAGGTGTATGTAGGTGTGGGGAGATTACTAGACTGTGGAGAGACAAAGTAGGCTGCGGAGTAGGCCTATAGGTAGGGGGGTTGGAAATAACCAGCTTTTCGCATGAAAAGAAAGCACTTCATTGTGTTCTGTAACATCTACCATGAAAACAAGTGTGTATGTAGGTGTGGTGAGATAACTAGTGTGGGGAGTAGGCCTACAAGGCCTTGGTGGTACTTGGGGAGAAAAATTTTGGCAACAACAAAATTCTCTTATGAAAACCCTCCATTTCAATGGGATTTGTCATACCAGCCCTAAAAACAGGTGTGTATGTAGGTGTGGGGAGATAAAACAGGTGTGTGAAGTAGCCCTACAAGGCCTCATAGTCATTCCAAAACTAACCGACTCATATAAATGTTTATAACCATCAAGGACATCAAAATAAAGTTGAATAATGCTATAAATGCATGCATAAGAAAGGAAAAAAAAACAATAATTAGTTTCTGATTTCCCTTTTTACTGTCCCAACTTCTCGTTACACATTTATCACACCATTACAATTATCACATTATCATTACACGTCATCACACTTATCACTACAGTTTTGGCAACAACCAAATTCTCTTGTGGAAACTCTCCATTTCATTGGAATTTATCACACCAGCCATGAAAACAGGTGTGTTTGCATGTGAGGGGAGATGAACTACAATTATCACATTATCATTACACTTCATCACACTTATCACTACAGTTTTGGCAACAACCAAATTCTCTTGTGGAAACTCTCCATTTCATTGGAATTTATCACACCAGCCATGAAAACAGGTGTGTTTGCATGTGAGGGGAGATGAAACAGATGCGGGGAGTAGCCCTACAAGGCCTCATAGTCTTTCGAAAACTAACACAGTCAGACACTACTCAGAGGTGCTAATCTGGGCAGGTAGGGAGAATGAAACAAAAAAGAGTAAAAATACCGTAAGATGTGTCGTATGTAGTACAACGTACAGCATTCTCCAACTACGTACGTACAGAAACTGGTAGGTACGAAGTAAGAAATGAACGGAGTGAGGTGTAAAAATTTGGGAAGAAGTAGAAATAATATGAAACAGGTATGTACATCAGGCCTGACACTCGGGGGCCTGTTGGGGGTTGGAAGGGTAGTGAGGGAGAGATGGGGTGGGGTTTGGGGGGGAAAGAGGCTAGCAGGGAGGGAGGAGGGGCAAGAGAGGGTGGAAAGGGATGCAGGTTGTTGTGGGAGGAGAGATGCAGTTGCATGGAGGGGTGGGAGAGTGATTGGGGACAAGGAGGGCATGAGGGAGTGGAGTAGAGGGTGGCTTGGAGGCAGCCGAGAGGGGGATGCCCCCCCACCGCCCGGGTTGGTCCGATCCCCCCTCACGCCACATCAGGGACAAGTTCTCATTGGCCTGAAGCCATGTACGTCATAATCGGGGTGGAGCAAGTGCTCCGCAGTTTTTTACAGGCTGCATTCAATTGATGCGATTAGGCATTTTGGCGTAAAACTCAAATCGCATCAATTAATGCGATTAGGACTTAAGGGGTTAATGCATTACAATACTGACAATAAAACAAAAACGTTAGCAACGGCCACCCCAGGCCTCATGCGTTGGGTGTATGCATGCGTCCGTGTCTGTTCCTACGTGTTTGGAGGTGTTTATGTCTGTGTTTTTCAGTGTGTGTGTGTGTTTGCAAAGCAGTGCATCCAACACAGGAGGCCTGAGGTGGCCGTTGTTAACATTTTTGTTTTACTGTCGTCATAATGCATTAATTTCTTGCAGCAACATGTTGATAGTTATATTCTTTAACATATCCTAATGTTCTTTGTTTGTATTAGTAGTGGGACCAAGAGTGTTAAGCATGAAATCAGCTTGAGATGTAACTGCTAGTAAAAAATGACAGGTGGGGTGGGGGGTTGGGGAGGGGTATGGGGGATGGTCGGAAGCTGGGGTAGTGGCAGGTGGAGCTCATTTCGTCCCCCCCTCCCCTCTTCCCTGGGTATTCTGAGGTAGGAAGGGGGCACCCCTGGGCAGATATTAGTGAGCATGAATGTACCTGTACTGTATCTAATATTGAATAATGTACTTTACATAATGTCCCAAGTTTGGTACTATTTCATTTGTTTGACATCCCAGAAAATTTCTAAGAGTAACATTCAATTATCCAGAAAATTCCATATCCAGAATGGAAAAATCCCCATGCATTCCGGTTAATCGAGCTTTTACTGTAGTATGTTATTTTAGTATAATGTAATCAATATGACTATTAACAGCCTGACCTTTTTCCCCATATACAGTAAGGATGAGGTGAGGTAGGGTCTAGAAAACAAAGAAAGATCACTATTTTGACTGTGTGTACAATAGCACCTTTGGGACAAGCCATTATCTGAGATGTGTACATGCTAGCCAGTGTGACATTATGTTGTACTGGTATGGGTTGCAGATTGATTGTGTACAGTCAAGGACAATAGTATGCCAAATAATTCATCACTTATATTTCTTAAGCTAAAATGCACTTGGTATCTCTTTCTGCATGCAGATGAATTTCTCTGATACAATGCATCAGATATAAAAGTAATTACATACCGTAATTGTGAAATGGATGTAATGGAATAATAGGTGAACTCACATCCCTATATGTATTGGGAAGGGAGGGGTGACAGCCACTGCAAAGTGTGACTAACTGTATCATGCCTTACCATTTGAGTTGTGATTCCAAGCAGTCTGTGGATAGGACTTTTGCCATGGGTAAGGATTTCTGGTTAAGGCTGTGAATTATTTGGTCAGTGACAGAAGTTTGAATTTGTTGTCTGTAATTAACTGCATTTGAAAATCCTCAACGACTTGTTATTTGTCTTGACGTTACCATGTGGTTGTGCCAGGAGTAAAATGAGTATTTTGTTATATACCGTATACAGTACATACTTAGAAAGTTTATCGTATGTATGTATGTATGTGTTTGCATGAGTAGGTGTTGTATGGATGCTTATTGTGCACAGTTAATAATGGTACAGAACACCTTATTCTGCAATGTTTAGAGTTTTATCTTTGACATATTTCATGCCCATCCAAGGTAGTCAGCCAAATTGTTGAGTCTGTCATTTTGAAAGTCATTACCTGTGAAAAGGAGGTTGTAGTGTATTATGAGAATTTATTATTTAGATTCTGGTTATCTTTTTAGTTTACTATAATTTGTGTACTGTACTAATTTTGTTTTGTGATGTAACACTTTTCTACAGGCACTACTGACAAGAAATGTACAACTGATGTGGACTGCCCCCTAATCATGTCTTGTGAAGATGGAGAATGTCGTAACCCGTGCCGTTCTGATGACTGCGGTCCTGGTGCTCTGTGCTCTGTGCTTGAACACCGCCCTGTCTGTCACTGTCAGGCAGGTTATGCAGGCGATCCACAAGTGGGATGCTCCAAGAGTGAGTGTTCATGTTTGTTACAGCTGTATAAGACTTTAATTTGAGAAATTTTCTTCATTTTTTGGTATACAGTATTTGTTTTGTTTACCAATCATTTGGGGCGGGGTGAGGGGACTAGGGACCCCCTCCTCTGTCTTTTAGTTCCTAAAAAGAGACAGGCCAGAGAAAGGGATGGATGGGAGATGGAGTTATCCGCGTACCCTGAAGATTGGGTCTATGAATGTGCGTGGATGTAGTACAATTGAGGCTAAAGGGGAGGAGATTGGAAGAATGTTTGTGAGAAGAAAGTTGGATGTGTTAGCTTTGAGTGAAACGAAGATGAAAGGGAAGGGTGAGTCTATGTTTAGAAGTGTGAATGGAAGATTGTCAGGTGTTGATAGAGGAAGGGCAAGAGAAGGTGTGGCCTTGTTAGTGAGTCCGGAAGTACAGCAGTGTGTGATTGAATGGAAGGAGGTGTCATCGAGACTGATGTGGGTGAAAGCGAAATTTGAACGTGAGTTGTGGGTGTTTGTGAGTGCATATGGGCCTGGTAGTGAAAGGGATGAACAAGAGAGGGAGTCTTTCTGGAATGATGTTGATGAGTGTCTGCAGAGTTTTGGAACGAATGTGAATGTGGTAATGATGGGAGATCTGAATGCTAGAGTGGGAAATATAGCAGTTGAAGGTGTAGTTGGTATGCATGGTGTGCCTGGAAGAAATGAAAATGGGGAACGAATGATAGCGATGTGTGCTGAGCGGGAGATGGTGATTGGAAATACGCTGTTTGAGAAGAAAGATACTTATAAGTATACATGGGTGAGACAGGAGGGTGGAAGGGTTGTTGATAAGAGCTTCGATGGACTATGTGGTTGTGTCTAGGAATGTAATAGGAAGATTGTTGGATGTGAGAGTTCTGAGAGGGGAGGGTGGAGGTATGTCTGACCACTACTTGGTGGAGGGAAAGTTAAGAGTAGGTAAGAGATGGGTGAGAGCTAGGAGGGTTAGGTGTGGCAGGGAGGTTTTGAAAGTGAGTGAGTTGGATAAAAGAGAGAAAAAGATAGAGTATCAGGAGAAATTGAAAGATGAGTGGAACACACTGAAAGATCAGGAAAATGGCAGTGTGGAGGAGGAATGGCAGTTGTTTAAGAGTGCTGTGGTGGGGGATGCAGAAGAGGTGTGTGGTGTGAGACGTGTGGGTGGTGGTGTAAGAAAAGGAAGTGAATGGTGGTGCGAGGAAGTAAGTATGGCTGTGGCTGAGAAGAGACATGCATATGAAGTGTGGCTGCAGAGGAAGGATGAGATGTCATATGAAAGGTATAAGGAAAAGAGGAATAGGGCAAAAAGGGCTGTGCGTGATGCTGAAGTGGCAGCAGATGAGAGGTGGGGTAGGCGGCTTACAGAGAATTTTCAACAGAATAAGAAAATGTTTTGGAAGGAGGTGAAAAGGGCGCAAAAGGGAGAGTCTGGGAAGGAAGAACAAGTAAAAGCAGAGGATGGAAGGATGTTAATTGAGATGGATGCAGTAAGGAAGAGATGGGCAGAGTATTTTGAAAGATTGTTAAATGTAGAGGAGGAAAGGGTGGCTGAGATTGTGGCAGATGGAAGGGTGCAAGGAATAAATGTGTTGGGAGAGTTGAATGATTCTTTGATCATGAAGGAGGAAGTGGAGAAGGCAGTAAAGGAGATGAAAACAGGGAAAGCTGCAGGTATGGATGGGTGTGCTGTGGAATGCCTGAAAGGTGGTGGAGTGACCATTGTTGACTGGTTAGTAAGATTGTTGAATGTGTGCTTTGTGAAATTTATGGTGCCAATTGACTGGGCAAGTGCTTGTGTGGTCCTGTTGTATAAAGGCAAGGGTGATAAGTATGAATGTACTAGCTTTAGGGGTATAAGTCTGTTGGGTGTTGTAGGTAAGGTTTATGGTAGAGTGTTAATTATGAGAGTTAGACAGGGTACAGAGGGAGTGATTGGTGAAGAGCAGTGTGGTTTTAGGAGAGGGAGGGGATGCGTGGATCAGGTGTTTGCTGTGAGACAAGTGTGTGAAAAATATTTAGCGAAAGGCAAGGATGTGTTTTGGGCATTCATGGATTTAGAGAAAGCGTATGATAGAATTGATAGGGAGGCTTTGTGGACTGTTTTAAGATTGTATGGACTTGATGATAGGTTACTAAAAGGGGTGAAAAGTTTTTATGTAAATAGTAGAGTGTGTATAAGAGTGGGAAATGCTGTGAGTGACTGGTTTCCTGTGAGAGAGGGGCTGCGACAGGGATGTGTGATGTCGCCTTGGTTGTTTAATATTTACATGGATGGTATTGTAAGGGAGGTGAATGCAAGAGTTTTAGGTGGAGGTCTGAGTCTGGTGAATGTTGATGGTGGAGAGTGGAATCTGAAGCAGCTGCTGTTTGCAGATGATACTGCACTGGTGGCTGATTCAGAGGAGAGATTGAGACAGTTGGTAGAGGAGTTTGGAAGGGTGTGTGAAAGGATGAAATATGAAAGTAAATGAGAATAAGAGTAAAGTGATGAAGTGTACGAGGTTGGTAGATGGTAGGGGGATGAATATAGCTTTGAATGGCGAGTTGCTTGAGGAGGTAGAGTGTTTTAAATATCTAGGGTCACATGTTGCTGTGGATGGAAGAATAGATGCAGAAGTGAAGTTTAGAATAAATGAAGTAGGATATGTGCTGGGAGGAATGAAAAAAGTGTTTAGATGTTGTTCGCTTAGAATGGATGTAAAGAGAAGGTTGTATGAGGGTGTTGTGGTACCGACTGCGTTATATGGGGCTGAAACATGGAATATGGGTGTAGCAGAGAGGAAAAGTTTGAATGTAATGGAGGTGAGGTGTCTGAGGAGTATGTGTGGAGTGACCCGTATGGATCGAGTGCAAAATGATGAAGTGCGAAGGAGAACTGGAGTTGTTCGGGAGATGGCTGGTAGAGTTGAGCAGAAGGTGTTGCGATGGTTTGGGCATATGGAGAGAATGGATAATGAGCGATTGGTGAAAAAGATAACTAGATCTGATGTGAGAGGTGTAAGGCTGAGAGGAAGACCACGAATAGGATGGATGGACAGTGTGAAGAGAGCACTGGATGCGAGAGGGATGTCTGTTGAGCAAGGAAGAGTGGCTGTGCGTGACAGAAATAAATGGAGAGAAATTGTGAATGAATAAGTGATGACACAGCCCTGAGGGGATATTCTCCCGCATTTTGGTCTGATCAGCTAGTCAGGTCAGGTACGGGTAAGGGGATGGGTCTGTTATGATGTGGCAGGGGTAAACCAGCTCTGCTGTCGGGCCCTGCTGTGGATGTCACTGATTGCATTGCGCAGTTGACCCTTGTGCGGTGTGGTGCGGTGAGGATCTGTCCGTTCTCCCCTTGAGGCTAAGATGCGAATGAATGTGTTTGAATGGATGAGTAAATGGGGAGTGTGTCGTCCTGTCTCGGCTACCTCCCTTTCCTTGGGGGAAGCAGCCTAGGTATATAGATAGATAGACCAATCATTTTCAGCTATGAAGCAGTAAATTGCCTGGGCTGCTTTCTCTTTAACTGAATGTTAACCAGCTTTCTAATGATCTTAATGCCATTTTCATTCCTTATTTGATAACACTTGCAGCTATTATATACACCGTATAAACCATATATCTATCTATCTATATCTATCTATCTATCTATCTATCTATCTAGAGACAGGCATACCCTGGTTTAACGATGTAATTGGTTGGGTAAAACCCCATCGTTAGGCGGGGTATTGTATATTGAGGTACTTTTAACATGTATGCAATGTGGAGTGTTTACCAGCCTTGGGTTTTCCCCTAAACCGAGCCCAAATCCCACCCAAATGAGCCCAAAAATAAGTTTAAAGCCAATCTAAACAGCCTAGCAGCTGTCAAGGAAGCTAAGCTAAGCCTAACACCCGTAAATAACTGATAAAACCAACAAATAAAATCTGAAAATCATCAAATATAAGTCTAGAAAAAGTCAAACTTAGTAAACTACACCCCCAAATGACAATGTTCACCCCACCTGTGGCTAAAACACATTAATCCAAGTCTAAAAACAGTTTATAAGTCAACCTAAACACACAGTTTTAGACTAAAATATCATCAAAACTGGTTTTTAAAAAATCAAAACCCATCCTTAAACCAGGGTCTGTCCATCGTTAGGCGGGGTATAGTGGTACAGTATTTCTACCCCCATCATTAAGCCGGGGTATCGTATATCGAGGTATTAGTGTGTGTGTATGTGTGTGTGTGTGTGTGTGTGTGTGTGTGTGTGTGTGTGTGTGAGAGTGGTGAGTGAGTGAGTGACTGAATGAGTGAGAGTGGTAAGTGAGAGTGACTGAGCAAGTAAGTGAGTGGCAAGTGAGTGATGAGTGAATGAGTTGAGTGAGATGGGGGGGGGGAAGTAGTAGAGCAGTTTGGTTATTTTGTCTTCTTCCCTGTCCCCCCACTCTCCCCCACCCCTGCTTGTCTCCCTCCCCATCCCCCCACCCCTGCTTGTCTCCCTCCCCATCCCCCCACCCTCCCCCACCCCTGCTTGTCTCCCTCCCCATCCCCCCACCCCTGCTTGTCTCCCTCTCCATCCCCCCCACCCCTGCTTGTCTCCCTCTCCATCCCCCCCACCCCTGCTTGTCTCCCTCCCCATCCCCCCACCCTCCCTAACCCCCTCTCAGTGCATTGCTAGCTGTCTGCCTAGCTGTCACTGTCAGTTGCCCCCTGAAGCCTCCTCTCAACACCTCCCATCCCACCACCCTACCGTCTTACATGTGATGTTTGATGTGCCATTTTTAGCATCAGTATTGTTTATAGGATAATAACATTACCCATGGTGTTTCTGTTTCAGTCTCTATTGATTGAGTAAGGTATATTAGAGTTTGGGTTTGGGTCTGGAACACATCTCTGGCTTTTCTTCAGTATCTTATGGGGAAAATTGCTTTGAGATCCGACATACTCGCTGACAGAACACTCCCACCGGTACACTACTCAGCCGGATATTGGGGTATGTGTATATACAGTGTATATATATATATATATATATATATATATATATATATATATATATATATATTGTATATATACTGTATATCCATACATCATCTAATTCTGTGTTGCCCCATGAGGAGTGTAGGAGCCAGGGGCTAGGCATGTTGGTCCTGGCATTTAAGATGAGAGTGACCAGTCCCACACATCCCTGAGTGGCATTACATGAGCAATAGACTCCAACCACTCCATGGATATAAACCTGCACCAGCTCAATCCAACTGGAGCTCCTTAATTACCCACTAAACCACCAGGTGCCATAATTTGGTTATATGGTTACCACCCAGCATAGAAAATGGTTACCTGGTGTACAGGAAACCATTTGGCTTGTCATTCAGAGTTACCCATAGGCAGAAAGAGAAGGAACGAGTGAAGGAATGAAAGAGAAAAGGAAGTGTAAAGTCACCCACTGGCAGAAGGAAGGGGAAAGAATGAAGGAAATAAAGATAGAAGAGGAAGCAAAGGAGGAAGAGAGGACAGGGCAGTCACTTGAGAGCAGCACTACATTGAGTGAGTAGATGATGAGTGCCTCCATCTACCATATATATATATATATATATATATATATATATACTGTATATACTAATATTGGTCAGGCATTGTTAAAAGGATAACTAAAAAGTCGCCTTTTCCGGAAGGAACCTGTGCAAGGAAGTCATTTTGATTGGGGCAGACAAATAACACTTCCTCCATTTGTCACTAATGCCTCAGTCCATTCATATAATGATTTAAATTTGATGTTAGGGTATGCTCAGTGACTGAGCAGGGCCATAGTGTATTGTGTACATTTATATTTTTACAAAACATCCAGAAAGCTAATACTTTAGACTCAGTTTAACATGACCTAACATACATGAAGCTATCCTGACCTTTTATGCCCATGTCGTGTCAGGTCATCAAGTTAAGTTGGGTATGGTTTGGGGTTTTCACACTGGGTGTTTTTGTAAAAATTTTGATAGTGCGTTGTGGTAAGTTTTTGGCCACTGAACTTACAATGTACAGTCCACTACAAATCCAAATTATTTGTGGGATTAATATTTTTAGCAATTTTTAAAAATTCAGATGTTTTAGTCTATAAATTTATAGTTGCCCTCATTCCATAGTACCGGTATGTCTCACATAAAGTGGTCCATCCAATTGAATATAAACAAAAAATGCTGCCACACTGCCTAAAACTTGAAGCCTGCCACTAAATGTGGAACTGGTGGGGACTGTATGCTAAGAGCTTAAACAAGTGGTATGCACAGCAAACAAGGTGTACAGTAGTAGTCACTGTGCCCAGTTCGGTTGCAACTTTAATTTTCACATCAAGAACATTAAATGCTGTGCTTTTTGTTGCTTTGGCCATCATGTATTCTAAGGTAAATTCTACTTTGTTAACTTATGAACCTTGCATTCCTGCCCCCATCCTCTTAGCATTCTCCACGTGTCATTATGTTTTGAGTGTTTATAAAAATTTTAGTCATCTTATCTGATCTTGTTGATTAACGATGTTGGGGGCATGTAATGAAGGGTTTAGAAGGAGATGGGACCCTCAAAAGTACCATCACATGATGTACCACACCCACTTTATAGGTACAGTATGTATGTTTTTTTCAGTCACGTGAAAACTTCTAGCTTTCATCATGTGGGTGATGTGGATACAGTCATTACTTTGGTAACAGTCACAGGTCACAGTTTTATGCTCAAAATATTGCAAAGAGCTGCCTCATGTGTACAGAAATTACTATATAATCATCATACTATATTTGCAAGAAATGTTGACTTGTTGTGCAGTGGTCAAATAGTACTGTATGTGCAGTGGCATATGAAAGATGTGGATACAGTCATTACTTTGGTAACAGTCACAGGTTATAGTTTTATGCTCAAAATATTGCAAAGAGCTGCCTCAGGTATACAGAAGTTACTATATAATCATCATACTATATTTGCAAGAAATGTTGACTTACTGTGCAGTGGTCAAATAGTATTGTATGTGCAGTGGCATATGAAAGCTTGTCTAAGTACCATTGCATCTCAGACCCATCTGTATGGGAAACCTGAAATATTTTCTGGCACTTAGGAGCATCTTGAGAAGTTAGCCGTATCTTAATGCTATAACTGAGCTACACAAATGAATTTATGCTAGAAAGATACAGGTAATTCAGATTAGCACAGAATCATTCTAATTATATTATTATGTTCATACTGTAGAGAGTTTATTTATAGCCAGACACCTTAATCCCATAAGGGGTGGCCACAAACAAATCACTTCCATTTTGCCCTCTCCCCTACCATTTCACTGCTCTTCCCCCAACTTACACCCCCAACTCTCATATACCTCGCCACTCCATCCCTCCATCTCATTGATCTCCCCCTCCTTCTTTACCCCTCAACCTCACCCACATACACTCTCATAGTTAGTCTCTCACTCTCCATCCTCTCCATATGACCAAACCACCACCTTGTATTTCTCTAAATGCTTTCTGTCATATGTAGAAAGTACAATATAATAAATTTACATGGATGTATTTGATACTCTCATTAGGTGTCTTAAATTACTGTATATCCATTATTTCAGTTGGCTGTGACTCTGATCTTGGCTGCCGTGACTCCCAGGTCTGCCAGCAATATGTTTGTGTAGATCCATGCAAAATGAACAATCCGTGTCCACCAAGTGCTACATGTGTGGCTAAGAACCACCAGCCAGTGTGCCAGTGCCCTCCAGGTAGCTCTGGTAATCCTTTGGTAGCATGTCATCTTGTTGAGTGCACCACCAGTGAGGACTGTAAAAGCTTTGAAACATGTGTCAGTGATGAGTGCAAGGATCCATGCGAATACCTAAATCCATGTGCTGAGAATGCTGCATGCAGAGTCATCAACCATCAGTACGAATGCACATGCCCAGTAGGCTTTGTCGGTGATCCCAGGTTTAGCTGCAATGAACCAAAGGACCCTCATAAGTGTGTGGTGGACCAGGACTGTCCCACTACACATGGATGCATCCTGGATTCCCTGGTGACTCGCTACCACAGCCAAGTGTCAGCTGTTTACATACGCCTGGACAACACAGATTTGGGTGCTACATGCCGTGACCTTTGTCTTGAACACCAGCCTTGTGGCCCCAATGCCATTTGCTCTGTCATTGACTCTACACCTCGTAGATCTATGAGCTGTGCTTGCCCAGATGGATATCATGGTGATGCTAAGATTGAATGTCGGATAAGTGAGTATCAAGTTGTTTTTCTCGTACTGTACAATTTTATGCATGCTGAGTAATGTAATTCCTTATCATGAGGTACATTTTTAAAACTCTCTTCCAGCGCTGTATATGCAGCATAACAAGGAACAGAGAACAAATAGCCAGCTTTAATGATTTGATAAAAACAGTAGTGTGTTTCTCCTTCCCCAGTACCATCAAAAGGAGCATGTACACAGCACTCGGACTGCCTGTTCAGTGAAGCATGTATAGAAGGTCTGTGTCAGGATCCTTGCAACTGTGGCCTCAATGCTCAGTGCCATGTGGCCCAGCACCGCCCATACTGTACCTGTACCCATGGCTACACGGGTGACCCTCAGGTTGCTTGCTACAGAAGTAAGCATGTTTTGCCTTTATATATGTAAATATATATACTGTATACACATACAGTATATACAGTAATCCCTTGATTATCCGATGTAGTAAAGCCATTGGTATGTCCAGATATGGATGAAATCCAGATACTGTACATAGCAATGCCCTACCTACTTATACTCTATTTACATGTACAGTACCCCGTCTAATTGTGGCAGTGTTCTTCAGTCTTTCAGTTATTTAGACATCAAAACACACATGGGAATGTCCAGTATGATGATGGGAATGTCCAGTATAATGACAGACACTAAGAAAACAATGCATAAACAACAAAAGTCCACAAATACCATACAGATATGTACAGTACCCCTCCAAATTGTGGCAGTGTTCTTCGGTCTTTCAGTTATTTAGACATCAAAATACGCATGGAAATATCCAATATACTGCTAGATACTAAGATAACAATGCATAAACAACAAAAATCCACAAATACTGTAAATAAATGAAGAAGACGAAGGTTGCAAAAAGAATTTTAATAAAGTCCTGTACAGTCCAGTACTTACCACCCAGTGAACAGTGGACAGGCATCGTAGCCCGCTAGCCTCCAGCTGGTGTACAGTAATCCTGTGTGGTCTAGTGGGTAATGTAATCACTAGTGGTGGCCGTATTGATACCAAAATATCGATACTTCCGATACTAATTGTTTATCTGCAGGTATCGATACTGATTGCCAGGTATCGATTACTATGAGTGGCTTTCCATTTAAATGAAAATGTATTTACAAAAATACTACTTCATTGGGAAGTGATGTTTTTAAGATGTCCTAGTGCACTGAATGACAGTTTTGGTGCTCACAGTCCTATAAAATAGTGGTCATATAATTATCTTAACCCGGACTGAGCCCGTTTTGAGTAAATTTATTAAATTTTTAAGTAGTTTATTTTATTTTTTATTTTTTTTTAATGCAAGAAAGAAGGAACCAAAGGCCAGGGTTCCACAAACTGACTGAAAGGTATTAATTAAGAGACTATCTAAGTGTTAGTATCAGTAATCGATACCAGTGATACTGGCCAACAAAGTAATTTGTATCATATCTAAATTTAATCTCTGGTATCACCAATCACCAGTAATCACTTAACAAATGTCCGAAAACTCCTTGTCCCCCAACTGTTGGAGCTGGACAATGAGTGGGAAAGTGTGGTACCCACCATTGAACACAGCGTTGCCATGTCCCTACCAGCCGGCCAGGCGACTTTGACCATCTGGTAGGGAGGCAGATGGCCATTTTTGCTCAGTTGGTGGGTTAGGTCCTTTTACAAGCATGCAGCTCGACTCACGAGGCCAGCCATGCAACTTTGACCATTCAGTAGGGAGGTAGACGGCTATTTTTGCCCAGCTTGTGGGTTAGGGTCTGTAATACTCATGCACAGCTGGGAGCATCTGAGTGATCTGGGCAGTCAGGGGACTTTGACCATTCAGTGAGGAAGCAGATGGCCATTTTTGCTCAGCTTGTGGATTAGGGTCTGTATTACTCATGCGTGGCTGAGAGCATCTGAGTGATCCCGGTGGCCAGGGGACTTTGGCCATTCAGTGAGGAGGCAAACGGCCATTTTTGCTCAGCAGGTGGGTTGCGGTCTATTACCCACGCATGGCCAGAGGGGTCGGCTGGCCGCCCTACCAATTTTTTAAATTTGTAAGCTGCCTAACCAGTGATGTCAGAAATTTTATGTTTGGATATGGACAAAGAAATCCAGATATGAACTTACAGGAGCAAAGGCCTAATGTTCGGATACAGGGCGTGTCCAGATACAGTGCGTCCGAAGAATCGAGTGATTACTGTATATATCTATCTATCTATCTATCTATATATATACATACTGTATATACATACATACAAATTAGAAAATAATACATTCCATTCTGTAATATACTGTATTATATTAGCAGTGTACAATGTACTGTACTGGTAATATTACCAATACTCAGTATTGTAATAAATATAATATCTTTTCATTGCAGTTGGATGTGCAGATGATATTGATTGCCCAAGCAACAAGGCCTGTGTGGCACAGGAGTGTGTGGATCTATGCACTACAGAGTCTGTGTGTGCACCTTCAGCAACCTGCACAGTGGTAAAGCACAAGCCTCACTGTGTATGTCCTCCTGGTGAGCGTGGTGATGCCAGTCAGGAATGTGTAGCCCTTGGGTGCCGGAGCAATGATGAGTGTCCCCCCAATCGTGCCTGCATAAACCAGAAGTGCCAAAACTTGTGTGAAAATATAGAGTGTGGTGTGGGTGCACACTGTGTTGAACGAGATCATAATTCCACTTGTCTGTGTCCAGATGGTCATACTGGAAATCCCATGGTGGCGTGTCACCCCCCAGTTCAAGTGTGTGTGACAGACCATGACTGTAGTTTTGGGCTAGTGTGCACTGTTGGTGTATGCTTAGATCCATGCAAGCAAGCGAGGCCATGCGCAGTCAGTGCCACATGTACTGTTCAAGAAGTTCTTCCCATCAAGTCAGTTATATGCACATGCCCTCCTGGGTTCACAGGAGATGCAAAAACCCAGTGTCGGAAAAGTATGGATTTGCTCCTTCTTAGTCTCATCATACTCTGTCATAATTTGTATTCTTCCGGATCTGTCCTTTTAAGTGGTTAAATGAGTACAGGTATTTAGAATATGTTTATATAACTGTAATGCATTTTCTAATTTCTTTCCAGGTTTTGTGATTATAAGTGAAAGTTCTACCATCTTGCTAATATACTTCATTTTGTAGTACCAGGGAGACCTGACACTGTGTGCTCAGATGACAATGATTGCCATGAAACTCAAGCATGCCTGAAGGGGCAGTGCCTTGACCCTTGTGCCTGCGGTGAGAATGCTGTGTGCCATGTGCGGGACCACCGTGCCATATGCTCCTGTGCTCCCAACTATGCTGGAAATCCATACATTGCCTGCCATCTCAGTAAGACACAATACATACATACATGCACACACTCTGCTCACCTAAGAAGTATTCAGAATATTAACTCATGCAAAAATTAACTCTACTAGATATATTAATGATGCGGATACAATAACTGATACTGTAATAACCTAACCTTAATGATGATGATCTTTAAATAACATCTATCAGGTGGTTAATATCTGCTTTCTACAGCGTACATACTGGCATTAACTTACTGTGGTCAGTCAATATATTGGTGCTTCTCTTCCCACCAGCGACGGGTTGTGTTAACAATGATGGCTGCCCTCCAACACACAAGTGCCTCAGTAGCCAATGCATCGACCCTTGTACCGTGGAAAATCCTTGTGCAACCAACAGCCTGTGCTTCTCTGACCAACACCAGGCTGAGTGTCGTTGTCCTCCTGGTCTGGAAGGAGATCCGTATGTTAAGTGTGTTGAACGTAAATGTGATGATGATAATGACTGTCCTAGGGACAAAATCTGCCACCAAGATCAGTGTGTAGACCCATGTTCTTACACAAATTGTGGCAGAAATGCTGAATGCTACCCTGAAGAGCACCGTGGATTGTGCAGGTGTTTGCCAGGTTTCCAGGGTAACCCCAATGTGGCTTGTGAAAAGGAGGAGTCTCCTGAACCAGTCTGCAAAAGTGACCAAGATTGTGGTCCAAACTTGACCTGCAGGAATAGTCAGTGTGAGGACCTTTGTGTGAATCAGCCTTGTGGTCAGAATGCAGAATGCAGAGTGGTGAACTCTGTACCATTCAAGAGTGTGATGTGCCAGTGCAAGCCAGGCTACCATGGTCAGGCTCACATACAATGCAGACCTAGTAAGAACAGAATTGTTTTTACACTGAAATTTTGCATAATGTCTAATAATTTCCCCAGTTTAGTACAGTGTTTTGCCTTTACTGCTTCATAGTACTGTATCCATATTCCTACTGATCATTAGAAGGAAGGCAAAACTATTTTTCAAAATGATCCAGTGTAAATAATGCTTTGCTGATAATGCTAATTTGCAGTTACAGATAAACCTTATTGTGAGCACAACTCAGACTGTGCCTTTGGTTTGTCATGTGTGGATCGCCAGTGTCAGGATCCCTGCAACTGTGGGGAAAATGCATTCTGCTCAGTCATCAATCACAGGCCTGTCTGCACATGTGCCCTTGGTTATGAGGGTGATCCACATACTACTTGCAATCCTAGTAAGACATCTAACATTACTTATGCCTGTATGTTTTTATGATATACAGTTCATTATAGTAATAACAACAGTACAGTCACTAACAAGAACCTAAGCAGAACTGACAGCACCAACATAATGAATTTTCCACCTCTAGTTTCCTTCTTGCTATAAACCAATTAACCTTATGATTTTATCTAGCAGCTTAACAATATTCTTAATATCTGTATTGCCTAGAATGAGGATCAAGTAATACAGTCCCACAGACATTAACACTACTCTCTTGCTCCAGCTGGGTGCACGAGTGAGTTAGAATGCCCAGCAGACCGCACTTGCTACAGGGGGAACTGTGTCAACCCTTGTCTACTTGAGAACCCATGTGCACCACGAGCAGAGTGTCGCCCTGTCAATCACGAGGCCACCTGTCTGTGTCCCTCTGGCACAAGAGGAGACCCACGTATAAAATGCATTGTGGATGACTGCACAACTGACAAGCAGTGTCCACCAGATCGCGTGTGCCTCAGTGGTCGCTGCCTTGACCCATGCATCTACAACAATACTTGTGCACCCAATGCAGAGTGCCACAGCATCAGCCACCGGGTGGTGTGTCGTTGCCCCCCTGGTTTTGAGGGTCAGCCAACCATTGCATGCATAGAGAAGCCACCACAAAGAGACTGTCAATCAGACTTTGATTGTGAAGCTGAATATGGCTGCTTGGACAAAGTGTGCCAGAAAATTTGCAGTGTTTTGGAACCCTGCGAGGACCCTAATGTTTGTACCCTCATAGCAACACAGCCTCTCAAGACCATGACGTGCACCTGCCCTCCTCATATGGTCATTTCTCACAGAGGAGAGTGTGTTGACTGTAAGCATATTTTATCAATATATATCAGTAATTACATTAATTTTTCAGCAGATACCTGAGCATCGTTAAGTCTTCATCATTTGCTTCACAATTACTGCTGTACATAATACTTTCCATAATGTAGTTTCATCTGCAGTGCCATATGTTGTATTGTAACAGTTAACTCGACCTAAACCATACACTTCATATTTAACACAAGGCCAGACAGCCACTAGCCTGTAACTTCATATTAACACTAACATCTGAAGCAGTTTTGAATTGCATTTGTGCAGTACTAATTCCCCCCCTCCCCTTCTTGCCTGAATTCAGTGGCTACACCGATTCCTGCCGGATGTCGTGCTGATAGCGAGTGTCCAAGTGATGCCGCCTGCATCAACACTAAATGTGTTACTCCATGTGACTGTGGCATTCACGCAGACTGTCGTGTAATAAACCATCGACCCATCTGCACCTGTCTTCCAGGATACCAAGGCAATCCCAATATTGGTTGCTATAAAGGTACAGTATTCAGTTTTCCTCTTTTGTGACTTTGGTAATGAAGATTTATTTTGATAAGCTCAGACCTAACATCTCTTGCCATTACAATGCTGCATGTACCTAAAGATGGCATTTAATCAAATTGACTTACTATTTTAGGTGGATGCACTGAGAATGAAGAATGCCCACGGGATAAGATATGCTACAATGGAGTTTGTGTGAATCCATGTGTAGTACAGGACCCATGTCCTGTTAGTGCTGAGTGTTACCCAGAGGATCATCAAGCTAAATGCCGCTGTCCACCTGGCCTTGAGGGTGATCCATATGTCCAGTGTCTGCTGATTGGATGTAGAAGCAACTCTGATTGTCCAACAGACAAAGCATGTATCAACCGAAAGTGTGTTGACCCTTGCCTTTATGACAACCAGTGTGCACCCAATGCAGAATGCTATGTCTTCCAACATACTGCTGGGTGTCGCTGCCCACCAGATGTGCCTTATGGTGACCCACGATTCATGTGTGAAGAAAAAACTGTGGTGAGCGACCTGCCCGTGCCAGAGTGCCTTGTAGACAGTGATTGCCCCAGTAAGAGAGCCTGTATTGAAGAGCATTGCATCAACCCTTGCCACTCACTAAATCCTTGTGATGATACAGCTCTGTGTGAAGTGGTAGACTCTGTTCCAGTACGCACTATGATATGTGTGTGTCCTGAAGGATTTGTCATGACTGAAGAGGGAACTTGTGAATTAGTTGAAATACCAATACCACCTGGATGCCGTGCTGACTCTGACTGCCCTGAAGAAGAGGCCTGCATCAATCGAATGTGTCGCATTCCCTGTGACTGTGGTCCCAATGCTAACTGTGAAATAATCAATCATCGTCCAGTGTGTACCTGTCAGGTGGGTTACCAAGGCAATCCTGACATTGGTTGTTTCCCTGTTGGATGCCAAGAAGACAGTGATTGTGAAGACCACCATGCATGCTATGATGGTGTCTGTGCCAACCCCTGTCTAGTCAATGATCCCTGCGCCAACAATGCAGAATGCTATGCTCAAGAACACCGTGCTTACTGCCGCTGTCCATCTGGCATGCAAGGTGATGGCTATACTGAATGTATAGTTATAGGATGCAGGGCAAACTCTGAGTGTCCTAGTGACAGAGCATGCATTAATAATCACTGTGAAGATCCATGTGCTCACAAACCTTGTGCACCTACAGCAGAGTGTGTCATCAGAAATCGTGAAGCTCTCTGTCGTTGTCCACCTGGCACTGCTGGAGACCCCCAAATGGAATGCCTACCAATCCATCAACCAGACTGTGTGTCTGATGGTGACTGTGAAAGCCAGCATGCATGCATTAATGAAAAATGTGTCAATCCATGTAAAGTACTGGATCCATGCCATGAGAGTGCTAAGTGTCAAGTCATTGATACTCTCCCTGTAAGAACAATGCTGTGTGTTTGCCAAGAGGGAATGGTAATAAAAGAGGAAGGAGAATGTGATTTGGTGCCAGTTGTCAAGCCTACCTGTGAGTCTGATCCTGAGTGTCCTTCAGACAAAGCCTGCTTCAATGGATTTTGCAAAGACCCATGCCAGTGTGGCATCAATGCAAATTGTGAAATTTTAGAACATCATCCTGTTTGCACATGTGAGAGAGGGTATGAAGGAGACCCAGAGACTGCATGCTATGAAATAGGTTGCTACAGTAAAGATGATTGCCCTACCACTCATGCCTGCCGCAATGGCCAGTGTGCCCCAGTGTGTGGGCCTAACAATGAGCCTTGTGGAGAGGATGCCATTTGCCAGGGTGTTGACCATGAGGCCGTTTGTTACTGCCCACCTGGCTCACGAGGCAACCCACGCACTCAATGTATCGCAATAGGTTGTGCCTCTAACGATGCTTGCCCTGATGACCGCAGTTGCGTCAACCAGCGATGTGTGAGTCCATGTTCGTATGAACCCTGTAAGGAACCTGCCACATGTCGTGTTGAAGGACATATTCCCGTGTGTCCCTGCCCTCCCGGCTTCAATGGCACTATTGACAAAGGCTGTGAAAAGAGTGAGTATTTAGATATTCATATTTCATTATGACTGTATCATCTCTGCAAAGTAATAATGACATTTGATTGTGATATCCATTTATTAATCCAGCATGTATTAGTAATACTAAAGAGTTTGTGTTCCCAACACTACAGTTGTAATTGGCTGTCGCACGGATGGTGACTGCCCAAGTAAGACTGCGTGCATCAATGGTGAATGTATCAACCCATGTGGCCTAGACCCATGTGGAGAAAACACTGAATGTCGGGTGATTGACACGCAGCCCATCCGTACCATTGCTTGTGAATGTCTGCCAGGCTATCAGGGTGATGCTTCAGACAAGTGCATCCCAAGTAAGTTTAAAACCTTTTATCGGGTTCTCCAGGTATGCCATACTTTTGTATACAATCAAAATGATGCTTGAATGCATCTAACCTAACACAGCTGCTTGAAATATTTATGTTATTGAATTTTGCTTTTTGCATTTTGTTCAGCATTTAACAGTTGCTTGAAATATTCATGTTGTCAAATATTGCTATGAAATTGCATTTTGTTCAGCTTATCATCGTATGAGAATGTGTAATATATTGTAGCATTTGTAGCACTGTAATACTTGAAGGATTTACATTACAGAGTATAAATCCAGTCTCTTAAAATTAAAAACAGCCATGCTTCAGTACAGTTGTCACTGGATGAGACATTCATATCCTTCAGTTATTATTTTATGGAACATTCATGCTTTACCATTGAATTAACACAGCATCATAAGTGTGTGAAACTTGCTTAATTATTAACCATGGCAGTACTTGCATAGTGTACCATTTTAATAAGTGGAATATTGTGAATCATATTATGGTTCCCCTTGGATAATGTTCTGGCCTGATCTTTAATTATATAATGCTCTTGGCATGTGTTCCTCCTACCACTGTATGTATTGTTGTATGTTGATGACATTGTTCACCAGTCTGACTTGGTTTCTTGATATATTAACCATTTTGTATTGTTCTCATTCCAGGACAACAGCTAATAGTTTGCTTATTTGTGCATGCCAGTGGATGGTGAAGGGAAATGGCACTTTTATGTTAATTTGATATATTTGATCTCTGTAGTAAAATAAGCATAGAAAAAACACCTTACATTTTACTGTGATGCACTGTCACTGGTATATAATTATGTATATTTAGGAAACTTTATTATCTTTGACAAGAGTGTGTTAACTGTTTACACACAGTATTATAACTGCAGTACCAGTATTCTGTTCACGGTAATCTTTAAAATGGTCAGCTACTGATGCTATCACAAAGCCTTACTGATTTTCAGTAGTACAGTACAGTATTACAAAGATGATCTAACAAACTAGGCTGTTAGGAATGTGAAGCAAGCTTAAAAGTCTAGTGCAAGTGAGAGAAATAAAAAAGTTTGTTAAAAAAAAGCTCATGCATCAGCCTTCATCATCAAATGGTGGCTGTCTACACTGCTGAATCTGTAGAAGTCACTTTATTCAGTCCCCCATCCCTGAGGTCACACTGTGACCTCCTTCCATCTTTTTTTTTGGGGGGTCTGCCTCTTGCAACTCTGCTCTCAGCACCTCCACACCCATTTATCATCCTCCATCCTCTCCATTTGCCCAAACCATCTCAATCTACCCTGTCTCATCACAGTACTGTACTAAAGATATTCAAAACCCATCCTTCCTCTCATCACTTCATTTGCAATCCTAACACCCGCCCCCCACCCAAGCCTGTCATTCAAGATCACACTACTCATCCATTTAATCATTCTCATCTTTGTACATTTGAACCTGCAATTAGCCTTCTCCTTCACTGCCTGAGTTCCATTACCATACTGCATCACACCCACATACTGCATACAAGGACCCCTTAGTGCAAAGAGAGAGCCCTCTCAATGTCAGAAGGGGCAACAACTCCTTGAACTTGTTCCAGCTACTCCATACTCTTGCTACCAAGCTATCTTCAGGCCTACCTTCAGCACACAAACAACTCCATGAATGTGTTCCAACTACTCCTTACATGCATCCCAGCTATCTCCAGCACATGTGATGTCCCCTAATAACAAAGCTTCTCTACACTCACACTCTCCAGCAATATTAATCCTTTCTCGCCTATCCTGTTTGCTGTCCTTTCCATACTGCACAAACAAAATTATTATTATTTTGTAGCCTACCTGCAATACCACCAGTTCTCTTACACACCCACATATCACAAACACTGCACAGCATGGGAGTTACTTCCCACACACTTGTGGCAAGCTGTGCAGATTACACTCCTTTTAAAAGAACCAACACTTGCCCTAGATCTCATCCTTTTGTTTTATAAAAAATCACCTTGTGTTGGCTTTGTAACAGCTTTAAAATTGACAATATTATCAGCAGTAGAGTAATTGTAGTCCAGTAATTATAATAAAAAGAAAAATAACAGCAAAACCACGGCATTTTTTTTTTTTTTTTTTTAATGAAGCTAAGTGAGGTTACCGTGAACATCTGGATGTATCTTTACTTTAACCCTTGTGTCTGGGTGGCCATTTTTAGATAATTCTTGCTGCTAGCAGAGAAGTTTATTTTGCAAATCAAAGGCCTCTCATTCTCGTGTATTATGGCTTTATGTAACCCCTCCAGTTTGTAGTCTGTCATAAATTATTTGAGCTCTGGTGAATTCTTTTGAAGTTGCTTTTTTGAAAAACAAAAATGAAAAAGATCAACCATTAAATACTCAGTACCATAATATCATTAGATGGAAAGACTAAATGAAAAATACTGTACTTTATATCCCTTGGCTCAGTGGGTTATAGGTAATACTGGTATCAGTAGTGGATTGTCTAATGTAATTTTATCATAGTTTTTTAATGTTAATATTAATTTCAGGAAATATTTGTAACTGTCTCTTATACAGCATTCAGTAACTTGTTGCTTATTGGTGAAATATTTCCGTAAGAAAACATATTTGTCATGTATAAAGCATGGAGAAAGTCAAAACATAATTCAGGTTTCTAAGGTATTCATTAGCTATTTCATCTTTTATACGAGTTCAGTTATGGTAGCATCTGCAATAGATTATTGTATTCTGGCAGGTACCAAATTAATAGAGGTTAGGAAAGTGAAGTCAACTAGGGCAACATCAACAATAGCTTTCTGTTAAATGATTCTCTACGAACATGGAACCATATTAATAAAACTCTCCTAATCTCAGATTGTATGTAACATTGCTTGTATATATATTTGTCTTCACTCGTATGGGTAATAAATACTGTCAAGTTAGAGTAATGTTTAAGAAAAAAAAAAAAAAAGCACTCTGGTATTACTGTAGTTATTAAAACAAATTTTTTTTAGGAACCTTTATAAATACAATCCTTGGCCCTTTCCTTAGCACCAGTTTGTCCATATGAGAAAGGCTTCGTACAAGTAGATGACAAGTGTGTCTGCCCAGCTGATCGTGGTTTCTATGTTGATGAGAATGGCAACTGTGTCCGCTGTTTGTTGGAGCTGGGCTATGTGCTTACTGAGGATGGACGTTGCATATGTGATCCAGAGAAGGGTTATGTGGTCACCCGTGCTGGTATCTGTGACTGTCCACTCCCTGCTGTGAAAGATGAAGATGGGAATTGTGTGGGTGAGTCTTTGCTTTCCATTGTGATTTATAGTTGCCCATGTAAATACTGATTCACTTCATTAAGATATACTGTAACTCTCCTCTTCCTGTTGTGAGGGATGAAGAAGGGAATTGTTTAGGAAAGTCCTATAGGGCTATATTGTGAGTATACACTGGTGTGGACAAGTGCAAGGTGTTGTATGTGCCAGGGGTTGATAAAATATGTGATGACAGAACACATTTGGTTGTTCGTACTGTTGCTCACTATGTTCTATAATGTGAGAGGCAGCTGATCACATCTAACAGTTGCAGGTATAAATAACCATTATATATTAGGAGCTTGGTAACACCTTCATGCTTTTGGTGTTAATAATACAACCAATAGCCTTTTCATTATGATACACAGCTTGAATGGTATGATCATGTGGAGAGAATGGGTGTGAACAGTGGTGAAAAGCATATATCTGAACAAGTTTCAAGGTGGGAGGAAGCATGGTAGGCCAAGAAGGTCGACAGATATGGTAAATGAGCATGTGAGAAAGATAAGGATGGAAGCTGATGTACCTAGGGAATTGACAAAGAGATTGAGCTGGCTGGATGAATTTTGTGCAGGGGAGCGTATGACAAGGGTCTGACACCCATTTTTAACTTGGTCATTGGACTGACTGTCAGCTAGTAGGATGTGATGCTATGTATCCAGTGGAGTCAGGATTCCAGGGTCCTGAATGGGAGTGTAGCCCAATCAGTTGGGCAAACTTTGGTTAGCATCTTTTATTTATTTATTTATTTTTCTGCCTTTCTGAGCTTTACCTCACTCCACCCTGGGGTGATGATGATGATGATAATAATGGCACAGGTTTTTCTTAATTTATTGGGTGCCATCACTACAAATTAATTATCTGTGGTAAACAAGGCGTATATGGAAACTACACACACGTACTGTACTTTAAAGTTGTGTGCTTCAAAACGTTCCTTATAAAATTAAAAGTAATTCTGGGTAATATTTGAAAAACTCCTGCTGATATTACTCCATGAATGGGGTGATATTGGTATGCTTTTTTTTTTTTTTTTTTTTTTTTTTTTTCTCCCCATGAAATGGGATACAGCAGCATATTCAAGTGATTGGTATGCAGAATCTTCATCGATATTATAGCAAAACACATGAATTCAATTACTACATATTACCAATGAGTAAATAATGGCCTAAAACTTGTAAAAAAAAGAAAAGAAAAAGAAACTGGTCCCACTTCATCTTACAAACTTAAGAATGCTATTGATTATGCACAAATGGGAGAAAAAACAATGGATGCAAGTGATCATTAAGCTCAGAAAACAGACTATTCCAGTAGGTCTTGTAATATCATAAATTATACAAAGTTTATCTGGAAAGAAACCAAACTTTAAATAGCACACCAACTAGCCAGCTTAGCATGATCACGATGGGAGCGCTGTGTAGTGGCAACTTTGAGCTTTAGTTTGTCACTAGCTGCATGATTGAACGAATGTTTAGTGAACTTGGTGAATTTTCTTCTATCTCTTCTGTCATCTGAAATTGGTGACCTTTCAGGGTGGATTTCAGCTTGGGGGGGGAGGGGGGGGGAGGTCTGCAGGGGCCAAATCCAGAGAGTAGAGAAGCTGGGAGGTGATAGTCATCTCTTGCTTTGCCAAAAAATCACAGATAAGGAGTGACACGTGAGCAGGTGCATTGTCATGATGCAGCATCCGGATTTTGTTTGTTCACACCTCAGGCCTCTTCTTTTGCACTGCCCCCCTCAAATGCTTCAGGACATCCAAGTAAAACTCTTTATTGACTGTCTGACCACATGGAACAAACTCATGATGAATAATGCCATTCCATTAAATTAAAAAAAAAAATCATTTGAGCGAGTCCGACCAGTTTTTTTTTTTTTTTTTTTTTATTTTTTTTTTTGCAGTGATGCTGTGCCAACCTCTTGCAATGACTGCCTTTTTGTTTCAACATCATAGCCATACACTCACATTTCATCACCTGTTATGACATTTTCCATAAAGTTTTCATCAGCATTCGAACAGTTCAACAGCTCCTGACTGTGACATGGTTCTCTTTTTGATCATCGATCAGCAAACACGGCACAATTTTTTGGCAACAAGATGCATCTTCAATTTTTTTAATTAAAATTATGTGGCACAAACATTTACACACTTCTTTGAAAAGATCACAGGCAGTCAGGTGATGTTTTCATGGATCCCAGCATGCACTTTCTAAGCAAGATCATCGTCTCTTGACGTGGAACGTTATCTGGATTTGAGAATACCTTCAGTGGATACTCTTCCTAATTTGAAAAGCTGGAACCACTTGTGACATTGTGAACAGCTCAGACAGTCCTCCCCATAAGTCTGTTGCAACATTTGAAAAGTCTCCATCAAAGTTTTTCCAATTTGAAACACTTTCGTGCAAACATGTTGCTCTTCAGGAGCCTTGATTTATTCATTGTGCAACAAATTGCCAAATGCACTAAACACATGTTTATCCAAGCACGTGTAACTCAGTGACAAAGTGATGTGGCATGATGCCAATAGCGTTAGACTAAAGCTCAAAATTGCCGCTACACAGCACTCCCGTCGCAGTCACACTAAGCACTAGTTGGTGTGCTACTTAAAAAGTTTGGCGTCTCTTTGGACAGACCTCGTATAGTGTTAAACTTCACAGCTTCAGTACTTTCTGCCTGTCTATCTATCTATAGCCAGATGGCCTAACCCTGTGAGGGTTGGCCACAAACAAATCACTTCCATGTCGCTCTGTCCCCTGCCATTTCACTGCCCTCCCCCAAGCTCACACCCCCCTCTCCCATATGCCTCTCCAGTCCATCCCTCCATCTCATCCTTGGTCTCCCCCTCTCTCTCTTCCCCTCCACCTCACTCACATATACTCTCCTTGTTAGTCTCTCACTCTCCATCCTCTCCATATGGTCAAACCACCTCAATGTGTTTCTCCTAATACTTTGTTACATCCACACCATAACACTCCTTCACTTCGTTTGTCAGTCTGTCTCTCCACGTAACTCCACATATTCCTCTCAAATACTCATTTTCATTCTCTCACTCTTGACTAGTGTCCTGCCAACAAGGTCCAAGCTTCACTTGCATATGTTAGAGCTGGTATCACAGTACTATCATGCAGAGACTTTTTTACTTCCATCCTTACTTTCCTATCTCTTATCACTGCTATCAAAGAACCAGCAACCTTTCTTCCCTGTTGTACCCATTCAAGCACTTCATCCTCTAAACTTCCATCCATACTTATCACACTACCCAAATACATATATGCACTCACAATTTCCATTTCCTAACCATCCAGTCTCACTTTGCATTCAGTTACTTCATTTCTCTCGAATACCACACCTTTACGCTTCCCTAAATTCACCTTTAGATTTTGTTTCTTATGTACTCTCCCAGACTCATTCACCAAGTCTTGCAGTTCCCCTTCGTCATCACGTAACAAAACAATATCATCTGCAAACAACAGAAGAGGAAGTTTCCAAATGCTGCCCTCTATCATTAGGGCCACTCTGATATCCACTGTCCCACCTTGTATCTCAGTCCAACATTCGGACAGAAAAATTAACTCGGTTCATAATCCACACGCACTGCAGCCCTTTCACCCTCATACATACTCTTCATGACATTCGACAACTTCCCATTTTCCCCATATATTCTTAATATTTTCCACATTCCTTGTATTTTAAATCCTTTTCCTTAAATACAAAACATTTTCTGTAACCAAAATCAGCACATGAATTGGCAGTAATCACTTACCACTGCCCCCCCCCCCTTCTCCTACGCTTGTTCACCAAATTATCAATGACACTTTTCCACTTTTAATGAAAGAATACATCTTCAGTTTTCTCAAAAACCACTTTTGTCAGTGAGATAGTGGTCTTCTGACTCTGGCTCCTTAAATGTAAGGGTACCTTCCTCTTTGCTATTTGTCTCAGTAATTCTATTATATTTCACCATGTATTTGTCATCTTCCTCCTGGGTCTTCTTCAGGATCTGTCCTCTGTAGTATGTATGCCTCTTGCATTTGCTGTAGTTGAATGCTGTCAGCACATAGTCCTAGTTTCATTTCTTAAACTTTGGCCACCATAGTCTTCACTGTCTGTGTTTTATCCTGTATGTAATTGGTTTCATCACTGTTGTCTTAGCTTTGGACCTCAAGAGACTGCTGGGGGCGCGGTGGCACAATGGTAGCGCGTCGGACTCGTAATCGGGGGATTGCGAGTTCGAGCCTCGCCCGGGCTGCCGTGCCGGGAGTGGTAGCTCGCTCCTGTAACCCTAGCGGGGCTATATAGTCCAATACAGGGCTTAGCTCGGGGGAACTCCATTTCTCCCATTTCAAGAGACTGCTACAGATACAAGTGATTCCTCATCAGACTCTCTAATTCAGTAACTGCCAGATCATATTCAGTATCACTTTCTGTAATAATTAATTTTGAGCACTTGGTTATTTAAACTGATGTTGTTTTTACCCCACCAAGTATACTGGTATTACCCCATCTTGGAACAAGGCTAATAAGTCTGTATATTACCAGATATTAGCTAACTGTTAATGAACAAGTCTCCTTATAGAATCTGTAGTATGCAGGAGGTATAAAGGTTTAATTCAAGTGGACTGTCCAAGTTTGTATATTACCAGATATCAGCTAACTACGGTATTAATGAACAAAAGTCCCCTCACAGAATCCGTAGTTTGCAGGAGGTATACAGGTTTAATCCAGGTGGGCTGTCTGGGTGCCACACACTAACTTGTTGCCCAGTACAGTTTTCAGTCATTGTATATCTCTCATATTTCTTTTAGTCAGTCAACAGTCTGCAAAATAATAAAACTGGTTTCATACTAAACCTTTCATCATAAGGAACACTGTCATATAGGTGTTATGGAAAAAACATTTGGAAAGTATTCCTTTATTTTTGCAGAATTAAAAGATGAAAAAAGATAAAGTAGCTGAGATTTCCCCACCATTACAATAATACCCCCCCAAATGTGTATAATGATTCATTTTCTTACAGTACAGTGCAAGATAATTAGCAGTGACTTCTGAAACCTTGTGATGCAACCTTAGGAACCCAACAGACTTAACAGAATATTATGCCAGTTTCAAAATTTGGGAGTGATTCCCCCTCCCCCCCATAATTTTACAAGGGTGCATCACTGAGTTATACTTCTAGACTAATACAATGGGATGGGGAGGGGATGAGCCAGGACTGATTTGGAAAGAAAAAAAAATTAGTTAAATATTTTCATCTAAGATTTTTGTCATATGTACTATCACAACAAACATTAGTTTCTTTACCTCGGATGATAGCGAGGTCGAAGTCACAGTTGGAGAAGGACCAGGCGAACGGACAATGACGGGTCACAATGATCAGATATTCTTCAATACGACAGAGTCGTTCACTCACTTGGACTCAGCATCTTTCACGCTGGCATGAATAGTTATGACGAAGTTTAAAGGATGTTCTTATATCATCCTCTTGTGAACCACTGCCACTGTGAAATAAGCTTCGTGGTCCGAAAGTAGGACACCTAAGACAGATGCTTTGGAGTTACACCTAAGACAGATGCTTTGGAGTATTAGACCGAAAATGAGCTGAAAGGGGACCTAGAATGATATCAAGAATTACATATAAACAGTAATGCATACACTGTAAGAAATGCATGTGGGAATCACTTTACAAACAATAACTAATTACATGTTGTTTATGGCAGAGAGATGAGGGTAATATTGTGAGAATAGAGCCCCACCAAATCCCATGAAGCATTAACCGACTACTATGGACCAGTTAATGTTCGAATGCGTGGCCAGTCTCCAACCAGGACTTAGACTCCACTCTCACCAGAGGGGTAAAGACTCTAATGCTCGTGATAGTACACACGATCAAAAAAGTATCGGTGCACATTTAGCCCGAGACAATTTGACGCCACAGGCGACAGACCAGAAATGTTTGAAGATTTTTTTCCCCTTTGTTGTCAAACATGCCTATATAAGTACAGAATGTCATAGATAAGTTTCTTGTGACAATTTATGGTTTATATTATAATCAATTAATATTCCTAGGACTACACAAGCTACATTGATCATTTCTGATATCATCGTACCCCTCCTGTGCGATACTTTATTACAGCAACATTGTTTCTTCTACTTTCCTACACCTGTAGTACAACAGAAGTACAGCAGAATCCACTCCTTGTTAGGCAGATAATATGATCCCTATATCAAATAATGCTGCGTGGTTATTAGCAGTGAGAATGTTAGTTTTAACCACTTCAGCCTGGTTATGTAATACTGTACTGATTTGCTACCTCGATAATTTTATTGAACTTTTAGGAGAGGAGTTTTCTCTTAGTGAAGAGGTAAATGAGTTTTATATTAAAGCTCTCCAGTTCACTAAAAGCTGAATAAATTGTTGGGAGTCAGCAGGAATAATGGATATGTCAAAGACTGAAGGGGTTAAAAATGTATGTATATTCAATGTATTACTGAAGAATGTATTATGTTCTGTGTGCTGTTATTCATGACCGTGTATCTGCCTGGCATATTATTATCTTGTTGTTGTAGCTCTAGGGTTATTTGGATGTAAACCTGGTGGTATACAGAATTTGTCCTTCTGCAGTCCACTGTTCTCCTTTCAGTAAATAGGGAGGGAATTGGAGGATGTTTTCGTAACTGGGCAGTGGAGATTTCAGGTTTTCTCAGTGCCACCACATGAAGCTGTCCCTCTCCAGCACCCTCTTCTCACCAAGAATGTGTATACACTGCTGAAGAGGAATGCCTTCCTGTGGTGACACTGAAATAAGCAGGCAGTTTTGCCTTCATCTTCTTCCTTATTCCCAGAAAAGAGGATGGTGGAGTGCAGGATAAAGGCAGCTTCAGTCTCCTATCCACCTGCTTCATATTTAAATGAACTCGAGACAACAACAACCAAGTTTAAATGTTCTGTGTGTTAATGTTTAAGACTGTGTATGTGTTCTATATATTATTCCATTGCTAACTCTGGCCATGTCTAACAGTGCGAACAGAACCTCCTCCCCCAGTGGGTTGTGTGGTTGATGACGACTGCCCCCAGGATAAGGCCTGTGACCGAGGCACATGTGTACCCCCCTGTGGCTTTGACCCATGTGCCAAGTATGCCTTCTGCATAAATGTGAACCATAAAGCCAACTGTACCTGCATTGCTGGCTACCATGGTGATCCATACAAGGAGGATGGTTGTGGTTAGTTTGTTTTTCTTTCTTTGATGAAGTTATGCAGGTGGTCCTCATTTAAATTTTTATCGTTGAAGCTGCCAATGCAATGACTCAACTTTTTTCTTTAAAACAGCTTTGGATTCACAGTAAAGTTAAATAGTGTTTTGAAGGTAGAAATGGGTGTTTTTTGTGCTTTTAACGCCTAAAAGTGTGAGTCAAAAGCATGCTATACTTAAGGTTGTTTCATTTTCTCACTAGCAGTTGTTCTACATAGTGAGGACTGGCTGGCTAGCCTTGCAGCATCTAGCAAGTTAAATCATTTATCACAGTACAGTAATTTACTTACAGTAAGCCTACATTATGTGTTAGGTGTTTGTTCCAAAATATCACAACTTTTTTCATAAAACTGGTACAGTATTGTAAGCTAGGAAAAATTTTGCATTACAGGCAAGAGTGACATTTTCTTTATTATTTCACAGCATAAAAGGGCGGGGAAAAAAGTAGCAATGTGAAGACTTCCCCCCCCATCTACAGCACCACATCCTGAGTTGAAAAAATAAAGGTCATAATGATAATGATTACTATTATTACTGTATTTTTATTATTTTCAGTGACAAAAGCAAGGACGGACTTCCCTCGGCCAGACATGGAAGTGAACTGCTTGGCTGATGGTGTGCAAGTAGACATTAATGTTGGTGACCCGGGCTTCAATGGTGTCATGTATGTCAAGGGATACTCGAAGAATGAGGAGTGTCGACGTGTGGTCAGGGCTGATGTGGATATTGGAACTATTGATTTCAAGGTCAAATTTAACACATGTGGCCTGATCCATGAAAATGTAAGTTCAGTATTTTTTTATTTATTCATTTATTTATTTTTTTTTTACTGCAGATGATGTATGACCGAATATAAAAGATAAGTGTAATGTATCTTTAGGTGAGAAAGCAAGGTCACGTATGATGATTAAGATCCTATATATGGAAATTCAGCTAAGTGAAAAATAACATACCACCTACAACAGGGACTGGCCCGATTCATCCTGGTGCTGCAGAAGCATCCCAAACTGGTGACATACAAGGCTCAGGCTTACCACATCAAGTGTACTTACAACACTGGAGAGAAGACCATCACTATTGGCTTTAATGTGTCCATGTTAACAACAGCTGGTACTATAGCCAACACAGGACCTCCACCCACCTGTGTTATGAAGATCACGGACCCCAATGGAGGCAGCATTGACAAAGCGGAGATAGGAAACTTACTGATGCTTCGGGTTGAGGTCGAGCCTTCCAGTAAGTTGTACATTCACTTAGCATTTTAAAACGGTATATTTTGGATATTGTGGTCACTGCATAAAGGGAGTTGGAAGTCAAAATTTCATATGGAATGTGGTTTTAGAGGAATAAAATGTACTGTACTGATAATTAGTTGGCACACAGTACAGAGTACAGCAAGAGGATACCATCTTGACAGTATTAATAAAGGAAGAAGTGCTTCTGCACTCCTGCTATGATAAAAATCTTAAAGAAATTGTTTACAAGGTTTTCTGTCAAATTGTATTGTTCGTATCAAATAAGGCTCCAACATGTGTGTGTGTGGGGGGGGGGGGTTCATTCATCACCATCATCTAACCCAGTGTTGCCCCACGAGGAGCATAGGAGCCTGGGGCTTGACAAGTTGGTCCTGACATTTAAGATGAGAGTGACCAGCCTCAATCGTACCTAAGTGGCATTATGTGAACAATAAACCCCAACCACCCCTTGGATATAATATATATATATATATATATATATATATATATATATATATATATATATATACTAATTCAAACTTTGTTTCAGACATTTACGGAGGATTTGCCCGGAACTGCATAGCACTGACAGCAAATACAGATGACAGTAACAATGAGCACACCGTAACAGATGACAATGGATGTGCCACAGATCCGTCTATATTTGGAGAGTGGGAACAAGACGATGAGACCAAAGCATTGGTCGCACTCTTCAGCGCTTTCAAATTCCCATCCTCTAACTCAATAAGGTTCCAGTGCAACGTACGAGTATGCTTTGGCCGCTGTCACCCAGTCAACTGCAATGGCTATGATGCTTTTGGCAGGCGCAGGCGTCGCCAGGTTGAACCAGATGCTGAAGTACTGTATCAGCCAGAGGCAGCATATGATGGACAGCTGAGAGAAATAAAAGTCAGTTCACAAGCTATATACACCATCGAAGGTCGTGCGGAGAAGTTCATCGCACTGACAGGTATGAAATACGGTACTCTTTAGATTTAATAAGGGATTATTTTTTGTTGATATGCAAAATAGGGTAAGAATACAAATTTATAAAAGATACGGAGTAGGAGGTCTGTTAATAAATGGATAAAAGAGAGTGCTAATTTGGCAGCAGTGTGCATACAGACAAGGTTCAAAAGGAGCTAGAGCCACAGCCCCTTTGCCGTAGTTGTTGCTGTGCCCTCTTAGACTACTGTCTCTCTCTCTCTCTCATTAATTAGCAAGTTCCCCCCCCCCCCTGAATTGTCTGTCCACATCACTAAGAGTTGGTATGGACTTGAATAGAGGGAGTGCATAAAATTAGGTTAGAGAGAAGGGTACATGTGAATTTGTAGGTCCAAGCGAGTTGTGTTAGGCCAAAAAGATGCAGTAGATAAGGGTTGAAAGGTCTGGGACTGAGGTTCCTGCCAAATCCCCCCTGAAATCTAGCCCCAACACTGCCAAATGTTCCAATAGTCAGTATTTTAGCTGTCTGTCTAACTATCCATCTATACAGACAGATAGATAGATAGAATACTGACTACTGGAACATTTGGCTTTCCAACATTATTTCAAGTATGTTATGCCGCAGGTCTCAACCCCCTAGCAATGATCATTACCCCCTAACTCAAGTTTTCCTCAGCCCTGATGCTTGCCAACCAGTTTCTTCAGAAAATTATACCGACTATAAAAAGTAAATGGTTCACATAAATGGTAATAGGAATAGTTTATATTTTAATGCAGCCAGTGAGGACATCGGAGACAAATACAGACATGGGATGCAAAATGTTTATTAACAAAGTATATAAATGAATAATAACACACAAGGTGAAAAGAATATAACATAAGAATACAGTAGCCCAGTTGACCTATGCTAGACAACTCGTATTCGAGTCTGACATGCCTGTGAGAATTAGGTAAAGTCATAAGGGAATGATGCATACCGAGGAAGCTAGTACTGTACTCTGTTTATGAGTGCTGTACACTTTGTTCTGTGGAGTGATATTTCTTTGGAAGAAATTTCCTTCACCGTCTCGGCCAAATGATCAGTAGTCTTAGTCCCGGAGTGGCATGCAATGTGGGCTGCCAGCTTCAATTCAGCAGTTTTCACTGAATTATTAATGTTCACTCTTGTGATACCTGTGTTAAACAATGTTCTCATATTAGAGAATGGGGCAGCATTTTTCTTTTGCTTTTCAGTAGAGCAGTGATGTACTAAGTCACTGTGAATGCTCCTAAAGTTGTCTTGCAAAACTTGCAGGCTGCCTTTCTAGCATCTCCTGGTACACTTGTTATCCACTCTTTTAATCTGACTTCCTTCTCCCAATCTTTGTTATACTGTCTGCCATATTTTGCCCTCTTGTCCATTTTCATATTATCACACAGACACTTAAACATAGCCTGTGGAGTCACATGGAGAGACAGGCTGACAAATGAGGATATAAAGGAGCGTTGTGGTGTGGATGTGATAGGAAGCGTTAGGAGGAACACACTGAGGTGGTTTGGCCATGTAGAGAGGATGGAGGGTGAGAGACTGACGAGGAGAGTGTATGTGAGTGAGGTGGAGAGGTATCAGCGAGAGAGGGGTGTGAGTTGGGAACAGGGCAGTGAAATGGCGGGGGACTGGGTAACGTGGAGGTGATTTGTTTGTGGCCACCCCATACGGGATTGAGGCGTCTGGCAATAGATAGATAGATAGACTTAAACATTCCTCTACTGGTAGAAAACTGAACTGAGGGGTGAGGCTTGTAAAAGGCTACATATCTGACACTAATTATGGCCGATCCTTAACCTATCCTCTACGGATAATATTCAGGTGCAGCTAAGTCCTGGCTAAACTTATTATCTACCCGTTGGTTGAGTCGCACCAGTGTATGAAAAGGGTATTAACTACCGCTCCCATGTCAGCCTCAGCTAATCTCTTTCTAGTGTCAAGGTTGTATATTTCATGCTTTCATGCATTGTCGACTCTAATCAGCCCAAAACACACCAGTATGAACAGAAAAACTGCCAAAAAGCTAACCCGTGGCTGCCAGATTTTACCCGCCACAGTTTTAAAATTTGCCCAATTTAGCAGGAAAACTGCGGACCTGGCAACTGTACAGTAGATAGATATGTATGTGAGTGTTAAGGTGTTAGATAACGTAACTGAAGACACACAGTAATGGTCAAGGGATCATAGTGGATTGACTAATTGACCCAGTATGTAGAGAAGCCCATGACAAAAATTGCCCCCCCCCCCCTTTTTGTAGTCAGTGGCAATGCATGTCAGTCCCAACAGGTGTAAGGTATGTAAAGCACTACACACACACACACACACACACACACACACAAATATATATATTCATAATATATATATTTATTTATACACATATGCTGTATAATAATCCATCTATCATCCAATCCTACGTTGCTCCATGAGGAATGTAGGAGCCCGGGGCTAGGCAAGTTGGTCCTGACAGTTAAGATGAGAATGGCCAGCCTCACTCATCCCTGAGTGGCATTAAGTGAGCAATAAATCACAACCACTCCTTGGATATAAACCTTCACTGGTTCAATCTGATTGGAGTGCTGTTATTACCCACTAAACCACCAGGTGCCAAAATTTGGCTATATGGTTACCACCCAGTGTAGTAAATGGTTTCCTGGTGTACAGGAAACCATTTGGTTTGTCACTCAGTGCAGAGTCTCCCAAAGGCAGAAGGAAGAGGAAAGAATGAAGGAAAGAAAGACAGAAGAAGATGGAAGGAAGGAAGGAAGGATGGAGGAGAGGAAAGAGCAGACACCTGAGAGCAGCACTACATCGAGTGAGTGGATGGTGAGCGCCCCCACCTACCACCAAATATTTAAGTATTATAGTACACTGTATATGTATACCATATTTATTTATACACATTCTGTGTATATAATTAATAAGTATTATATTACCCTACCATAGGGTGGGAAAGAAGATCTGGATGATGATGATGATAAATACATCAAACCTTTATTTAAGGGACCTCCATTAAGGGATTTCAGATTTAAGGGACCCCATATTCTACCTGACAAACTGACAGGACCATTCAAAAGATCTGCTGCTCGAAACATTAATATGTTTATACAGTACCTGTAAAATAATATTCATAATCATATACATACGTAAGGTAAGTGAAACAATCATTGCATTTCATAATAAATTTGTCTTTATATGTGGTAAACAATGGACATTTTCAAGTATGGGACAAGTTGATTCCACATTTAGTCCCTTAAATCAGGGTTTGAGTGTGTGTGTGTGTGTGTGTGTATATATATATATATATATATATATATATATATATATATATATATATATATATATATATATATGGGGGGGCACCCATCATCCACTCACTCAATGTAGAGGTGCCATTTGATCTCTACACTGAGTGACAAGCCAAATGGTGTCCTGTACCCAGGAAACCATTTACTACATTGAGTGGGAACCATATAACTGGGGTTTCTGGCAGGGTTAAGTGTCCCTCAGATTCCCCTATCCAAAATCACTTAATCATGGCAGTTGTTTCAGAGAGCCTCGGAGGGCCCAATACCTGCCCAGGGCCCCAGCCAGATGGGCAGATTCGCGTAGCCATGTGGAATGTGAGAGGTGTGAATGAGGAGAGCAAGAGAGTGGAAATGGTGAATGTGTTCAAGAGTGAGAGATATGCTGTGATGGCATTGTGTGAATCGAAGATGAAAGGGTGCGAAGTGGTGGAGTGGGAGGCTGTGAAATGTGTAAGATCGGGAATGAATGGGCGAGGAAGATGCAAGGAAGGAGTTGCTTTGTTGATGAATGAGGTGTGGCAGAGTGGAATGAGAGACTACAAATGTGTTAGCTCGAGATGTATGTATGTCAAGTTCAAGTTTGAGAAGGTGAAAGTGGCAGTGATTGTAGCATATGCACCATGTGAGGACAGGAGTGAGAGAGAGAAAGACAGGTTTTGGGATGAGCTGGGTGAAGTAGTGGGAGTAATGCCCAGGAGCTATAAAGTGATTGTGATGGGGGATATGAATGGAAGAGTAAGCACTGGTCCTGAGGATGACAATGGGTTGCTAGGGAGTACCAGGAGAAAATGATAATGGGAAGAGACTAAGGATATGTCAGGAGAGGAGGTTGTGCATTTGTAACTCGTATTTCAAACACAGAGATGCACATAAATATACATGGTATAGAGTGAACGGGGATCGTGTTGAAAGAAGCCTGATTGATTACGTGCTAGTAGAGAGGTCGATGATGGGAATGGTTGCTGATACGAGGGCTGAGAGGACGATGTGGAGGTCTGTCAGATCATATGATTGTGGTATGCAAGATCAAGCTGAAAGGAGTGAGGTGGATCAGGAGAGAGAAAAGCAGTCAGAGAGAAAGACTGAAAGTTGAGAAGGTGAGGATCAAAGAAATGGCAGATGAATACAGGACCAAAGTAGAGGACGAGTTAGAATTACTGAATCGGAATGAAATGGATCTGGACAGACTGTGGAATGCATATAGGGATTGCTTAGTTAGGAATGCTGAAACGATATGTGGTGTGGCAAGAGTAACAACAAAGAAGAAAGGTACGGCATGGTGGGATGAGAGGTAAAGAGAGAGAGGGAGGAAAAGAGGAAGAAGTGGTTAAAGTGGTTACAGGATAGGGGTTCAGTTGAAATAAGAACATACTCATCCACCATACCCCTCCACCTGCTTCTTGGCCTACCTCGCCTCCTCCCTCCTTCAAATTTGCTCAGATGTACCTTTTTTCACCTCTATTGTCATCCATTCTCTCCACATGACCAAACCATCTCAGTACACTCTCTTCGATTCTAGTGTCCACAGACTTCCTCACGCCACATTTTTCACGACTCACATTATTCCATATCCTATCCTCTCTCTCTGCCCCCACACATATTTCTCAACAGTCCCATCTCCACTGTTCTTACTCCTGACACTTCATTTTCGTGTCACACCATAGTCTCACATCCGTATGTTAAAGTTGGCACTAACACTCCATGTAAGCCTCGTGCAGCTCCAACACTCTGTTTCGTATCAAGGCCTTCATAATACCAGCCACTTTCCTTCCCTGTGTCACTCTACTTTTGACTTCTTTTGGACATTTTCCTCTCCTTTGTATCACTTTACCCAGGTATTTGAATTCTCTCACCAATTCCAGTCTCTCTCCATTCACTGTAACATCACACTGGGAGTCACCTTTCTCAGTAACCATCACTTTATTCTTTTTTACGTTTACTCTCAAGGCACAGCTCTCACAGACATATAAAGAACTATGCACTAGTCTACCAAGCTCTTGTCCGGTATTTGCAAGTATAGTAGCACTGCATCATCTGCATACAACAAATTTGTGATACTCCATCCATCACCAATCATTATCAACGCCATCCCTCTCTCCATAAACGTGTTTTTACTTCTCTCATCACCCCATCCATATACTGTATACAGGTATACTGAACAACCACGCCCACACTGACTATGAACCATTCCCTTAGATGCCTATTTACCCTTACACATGCCTCACTACCATCATAAAAACTCGTAATGGCACCTAGCTGCTTACCATCTACACCGTACATGCGCAAAACCTTCCACATACCCTTTCTATTTACTTTGTCCTATGCTTTTTCCAGACCCATAAATGCCATAAACACCTTACAATGCTTCTCACATGCCATCTCCACTATCTGTCTCATGGCAAATATTTGATCCACACATCCTTTGCCACTCCTAAAGCCACCCTGTTCATCACTCGCAAGGACATCTGACATCCGTCATACTTTCTCTATAATAAATCTTGTATACAACTTCCCTACAACACTCAACAGACATGCCACGATAATTCTTGCACTCATTTTGCACACCGTTGTTTTTGTACGGGGGTACAATCATTGCCTTTTTCCACTCTACTGGCACAGGCTCACTCATCTGTGTCTTCTTACATATCTCCACCAAGCACTTCATTCCCCTCGCTCCACAACACTTAATCATCTCTGCACACACCTAATCAACCCCAGCTGCTTTCCCATACTTCAGCCACTTCACAGCGCCCTTCACCTCTCTAAGTGTTATGTATCCTAGCACTGCATTCCATCTCTGTACACCCCTCCAAACCAGTCATGTTAACGTCGCTTTGCTCTCTCCATTCCCACTCATCAAACTTTCACAATACTCTTTCCATCTGGTCCTTACTTCATCCCCATAAGTTAATAATCTACCACTTATATCCTTCACACTTTCACATTTCTTTCCACTGTCATTTCTACATTTTCGCACCTCTTTCTAGAATAACTTCCATTTTCAGAGTAATTTGCATTCATTTTTCTGCCCAGATCATCATTTACCTCCTCCTTTTTCCTCTTCATTAGTCTCTTTACGTGTTTCTTGCTGTCAATATATTCATTTTCTATTTCAACTGAACCCCTATTCTGTAACCACTCTAGCCACTTCCTCTTTTCCTCCACTGCTCTCTTAACCTCTTCATCCCACCATACTTTACCTTTTTTTGTTGTTACTATTGCCACACCACACACCACTTTCACATTCCTAACTAAACTATCGCAATATGTATTCTACAGGTTGTCTAGATCCATTTTATTCCAATTCACTGATTCCAATTCCTCCCCTACTTTGACTCTGTATTCATGTGCCAATTCTTTGATCCTCTGGTTCCTCAACTTTCATTCTCTCTCCCTGACTGCTCCTCTCTTTCCTGGTCCACCTCACTCCTCTCAGCTTTAACTTGCATAACCACAATCACATGATCTGACAAACCTCCACATCGTCCTCTCACTGCCCTTGTATCAGCAACACTACCCAGCATTGATTTATCTACAGGCACATGATCAATCAGGCTCCTTTCAACAGGATCTCCATTTCCTCTATACCACATATATTTATGTGCATCTTTGTGTTTGAAATAAGAATTACAAATGCACAGCCTCCTTTCCTGACATGTCCTTCAGTAACTTCTCATTGTATCATTATCAGGACCAGTTCCTATTCTCCCATTATATCGCCCGTTACAACCACTTCATAACTCCTGGGCAATTCTCCTACTACTTCATTCATCTCATCCCAAAACCTGTCTTTCCCTCTCTCACTCCTGTCATCACACGGTGTAGCTGCTACAATCACTGCCACTTTCACCTTCCCAAACTTGAACTTGACATACATATATCTCAAGCTGACACATTTGTACTCTCTTTCACTGCTACACTTCATTCATCAACAAAGCAACTAACGCCTTCCTTGCATCTTCCTCGCCCACTCAAGCCCGACCTTACACACTTTACACCCTCCCACTCCTCCGCTTCACACCCTTTCATCTTCGTTTCACACCCATTATGGCATATCTCATACTAGTGAACACATTCACCACTTCCACCCTGTTGATCTCTTCATTCACACCTCTCACATTCCATATGGCCATGCAAATCTGCCCACTTGGTTGGGAACTTGGGCAGGTATTGGGCCTTCCGAGACGTTTGCCATAATTTAGTGATTTTTGGTAGAGGTATCTGGGGGACACTTAAACCTGGCCAGAAACCCCAGTTATATGGTTACCACCCAGTGTAGTAAATGGTTGTCTGGGTACAGGAAACCATTTGGCTTGTCACTCAGTGTAGAGACCATAAGGCAACACTACACTGAGTGAGTGGATAATGGACCCCACCTACCACTTTATTTATTACCTCCACCAAGGAGGTTATGTTTTCACCCCTGTCTATTTTTTGGCTTGTTGGTTGGTTTGTGAGCAAGATTACACAAAAACTACTGGGCGGATTTCCACGAAACTTGGTAGAAGAATGGGCCTTGGCCCAGAACAGACTCCATTAAATTTTGTTGAGCATTCGGATAAAGGTGCGGATCCAGGAATTTATTTTAACTTTAACAATGCGAGATAGGGTGGGTTTCAACATTTCGTAAATTTTTCTGTGAATATTGCATGGATCATGATGGGAAAAAAAAAAAAAAAAAAAGGCATAATTAGGATGTTGGTATCAATGAATGTGTACAGTTTGGTGCGGATCTACATAAAATTCTGGATCTAGAGGATTTAAATATGCTTGTATAGGAGGGTAGTCTTTTTCCAGCTGCATGTTGGGCCTTGGCGGAGGTATGCGCTGTACTGAGTGCTATTCTAGTTGATTATTTATTTATTTACTATTCTGGATACCACCAGAAGATTATACTAATCAGAGAAACCCTTCAATCTGGTCACTGACTCCCAGCATACGCTGTCGTCTTGTCCGAGCAGGCTTCATGTGTCCAGTTCTGGATGTTAATTATCAACTGGCAAGGTTTGCTTATATTCATGGGTCGTGCCCCTTCGAATTATGCAAATTTTTACCAACTAGGGAGTGGCAGAAGTGGTGATGTGTTTCATCCTGGAAAAATAAAGGCTAGGGGGTGCTTTGCCACTTCTTTTAATTGGCTCCTCATACAAAGAATGTATATTTGGTTTTGCCCTCATTAGTTTGTGCAGCTTGAATTACTATAAGGTCCATATCTTGAAGCATGCTGTTAGATGATTCCCCTACTTCAGTGCTTTCTCTTTCTTTCCATCTCTAATGCTTCCTCTTTCTTTTCCGGTTTAATGTTTTCTTTTTGTTTCTGGATCCTACCTCATCCCACCTTTTAGGTGAGAATTACAATTGGAATCCTGATGATTCTACCATGGACCTTCACCCCACAGATCCAAGTGAAGGCCCAGAGGAGGTATGTGTCAGCAAATGGGGCTTTATCATTGCCCTCATCATCACTGCACTGCTGGCACTGGTAGCTGTGGCTGTGGCTGTGTCGTGTTGGCTTATGGCCTATCGACGCAGACCAAAACATGCTGGGCCCCTGCCTCATCCACCAGAGTTCCCAAATCCTCTCTTCACTACTCCAGAGCCTCTGGCAGAGCCATCACCTGACTACCTCTCCTGAGGGATGGTGAATTTATAAGTCACCACCCTTGTCTCTATACTTACTGTGATGAGTTTTTCCTACAAGCAGAAAGGTTCCCATTTTATATATCCAATAAAAGATATTCAATAATACATTTCAAGAATTAGTGAAGATATCAACTTGTTGATTACACAATAGTGTTAACTAAATACTTTTACAGATTCTTGACATGTGTGAGATTTTCATGCAATCATATCCTAATACTTAAAAACATAAAAACAGCATGTTCTTAAAGCAGTCATGATAGGAAGCATTCTCTTACTAACTATGTCCTATGTTCAGCAGAAACCATTAGAGTGCTTCCTGTTTTGAGTGCTCTAAGTTCCAGCTTTTTCAGTGGCTTACGGCAAGATTTATCAGTTTTTGAGCATTTGTTAATATTTTTGTACAAATTTCATTTTTTTTTAATAATTAAATGTCCGCCGTGCTACATTGTTTTACAAGGCATTCTGGGCATCATTTCCAGATGGACATAACAGTGGAATGAAGTCCTTGATTTTAAATGTGAATGAAATGTGTGTAGTGTGGCAGCTATCACCAGGTGATGAAGAAGCAGCTCATTTATGTATTCCAAAGACTCGTTTTTTGTACTTCAGCAATAATAATTACCTGAAATAGTTGGTTATTTTAACATAAAATTTAGGTGCTCATGAGCACATCCCTGTTATGTCCAGTTTCAAGTGTCAAAAGTAAAGTAATGAGTTAATTTCTTTATAGCCAACCAAAACTACAGCCACTACAGCTGCTGTGGCTGTTATTACCAGTTATGGACAGATTAACTCCTTGCATTACAATGTATAAAGTTTGTCCGCCATGGCGGCTATGGGGAGTCACAGTTGGTTTTTGGTTGTCTGTATATTAGAGGTTAGTGATTTGTTTGTAAGACTGTAGAGAAAATAAAGTTTGATCTCCCCCTATCTACTTGGCAGGATCTTATAAGTGGTTAATGAAATGTGTTAAGTTATATTTGTGCACGTAGATGACTAGATACAAAGAAAAAAGATGCTGATTCTCTTGTGAGCCACAGCAGCATTTTTGGGGGACCACAATATTTATTATTGTACACCCAGGATGTAGCAGCTGGAGGGGTCAAGAGTGCTACTGTTGGGCAAGTCTCAGCTTCTGCTCTGCCAGGTTAAGCCTTCCATACAAGATTACAATCAGGTCCACGTCTTGATGTATTCCAATTTAAAATAAAGGTGACTGATTATTATGATATGTGATACTCTTGAACAGTGTAGCTTTTTTAGAGGCAACCATGCAACAATAATTTCTGATTAAATCTAACAGCAGTGCCTAATCTCCTCATATGTAAAATTTTGCACTAACTTACTCAAGGCAAGCCAGCACCCTTGCACAGTCCTAACTTGGTTAATATACTGACTTTAACAAAGGCATATTCTCACACTCGTTATACCCCCAGTACTGTGATCTATACCCTGTTGCAATGCTTTAATAACAATATGCCTTTGTTCGACTCATGGGATACAATTTCTTTAATTTCAAATTGTAGTCATTTTACCGGTGGTGGATCCTATTATTGGAGCAGACCTGCGGAATTAGTAGTCTAATTATTCTCAATAAAACTGGTGCTGGTGTCCATATTCCTTTCCATGCTTGGCTTGCCTGACAAATCATTATTGTTATCACCTGGTAAAGAATCATTTTAGCTTATCCCCAATGCTTTAAACCCGTGTTAATAAGTAACAAATACACCTGTTAATGAATAAAGAATATGGAACAATAAATTCATTTTTAGTGTAACCTAAGAAGTAGGGTTCACCCGTTCTCCCCTTCAGTTGTGACACCCCTCCAGAGGGGAAAGGGGGTCACAACTCCCTCCAACCCCCCCCCCCAGGGAAGTCACTCCCTCCACCCCAAGGAGGGGTCACATCCTCCTACATCCCCACGGGAAGGTCACATCCCTCTCCACCCCCAAGGGGGGTTCACACCAAACTCCACCCTCCCCACCCCAAGGATAGCATCACACCAACACTACCCACCTCAAGGGGGGGGGGCTCACACCCCCTCCGCCTGTCAAAGGAGGATCATGCCCACCTCCACCCCTCTGAAAGGGGGTCACATCCTATTCAGACAACAAAGGGGGGGGGGATATCCCTCAACTTCCATAAAGCATACACATCTCTCAACCTCCAAAGGGGGTTGCACCTCTCAATCCCCAAAAAGGGGGTCATACCCACTCAACCTCCAAAGGGGGACTGCATCCCATCAACCCCCAAAGGGGGGGGTCACACCCTCTCAACCTCCTAAAAAAAGGGGTCACCTCTCAACCCCCTCAAAGCAGAGGTCACATCCCCCTCAGGCCCAAAAGAGTTGCCCCATCAACCCCCAAAGGGAGATCACACCCCCTAAACACACCCAAAGGGGGTCGCACCCCTTTACTCCCCAAGGAAGGTCACCCAATTTACCTTGAGATGGGGTCACACCCCCTTTACCCCTGAGAAGGGTCATCATTTAAGCCCCCTAAGGGGGGTCACAAACCCACTTTGAACCCTCATGGAAGAGGTTATACCTTCCTTACCCCTCTTCCCTTCCATGGAGAGCAAACCACCCTTTCTTTACCCCCAAAGGGTTCACACCCAACTTTATCCAAGGATGGTCTCACACCCAAGCAGGGGGGTCAAAACCTCTTTTATCCCCAAGAGGTATCACCCCCCTTCAACCCCAAAGAGGAGGTCACATTCCCCTTTACCCCCAAGGGATGGTCACATCCCCCATTTACCACCAAGGGGTCACACCCACCATTACTCCAAAATAGAAGCATACCCACTTTATCATCCACGGGGATTACACACCCCCTTACCTCCCAAGGGGGGGGTCACACCTCCTTTAGGCCCTAAAGGGGAGCACATCCTCCTTTGTAGGGGAGCACATCTCCCTTTGTGGGGTTGCACCTGAATTTCCCCCCAGAAAGGTCATGACCCCCCTTTACCCCCCCAAGGGAAGAGGGTCACGCCCCCAATTAATATCCTTTTACCCACCCCAAGAGGGGTTACTACCCTCTTTAACCCCGAAGAGAGGTAACACCCCCTTTACCCACCAGGGGGGTCATGTCACCCTTTACCCCAAATGGCAGTTACACCTCCAATTACCCCAAGAAAAGGGTGGTCATACACTTGATTACCCAAAATGGGAGGTCACATCCCTTTACCCCCAAGGGGGTCATGCCCCCCTTTACCCCCAAGGGGGTCATGCCCCCCTTTACCCCCCAAGGTGGGGTCACACCCCCTTTACCACTCGAGGAGGGTTATGCTCCCATTTTCCCCCTATGGGGGGCCAGCCCCCTTCACCCCCAATGGAGGATTACACCCCTATCACCCCCCTGAGGGAAGTCATACTCATTGAGGGAAAATCGCACCCCCTCACACCCTCAAGGGGGTCTCATGCGCTCAACTCCCCGAAGGGGTGTCAAGCCCACCTCACCCAGTGAGGGGGGTTGAGCCCCACTCACTCCCCTCACCTCTCCAAAGGGTGTCACACCCTTATCCCATGAATGGCAGTCATGCCCCTCATCCCCCCAGAGGTCATGCACCCTCACTCCCAAGGGGGTCATGCCTCCCCTACTGCTCCGATGGGGAGTCACACGCCCTCATTGCCCCAAGAGGGGTCAAGACCCATCTCCCACCTAAGAGGGCTCACATACTAAACACTACGGGGTTCACGACTACCTCACTCCCCTTAGGGGTTAAGCCCCCACACCCCCTGAGGGAGGGTTTAAGCCCCCTCACCCCCTGAGGGGGGTTTAAGCCCCTTCACCCTCTGAGGGGGGCCTCATCTCCCCTAACCCCCTGAGGGGAGTCATGCCTCCCTTGCCCCTCTGCAGGGAATCATGCCCATCTCATCCTCCTGAGGGGGGTCATCCCAACCCCAGTAGGGTCACACTACTCCACTCATCTGAGATGATCACGCCCCCTCCCCCCTCCGAGGGGGTCATGCCCTCATAACCCCTCGGAGTGTGGGTCAAGGACCCTTTACCCCTCTGAGAAGGATCATGTCCACTTCACCTCTCGAGGAGGGTTAAGCCCCCCTCACCCACTAGGGGGGGTTAAGCCCCTCATCCCCTGAGTGGGGCCATGTCCCCATCATCCCTCTGAAGGGACTCATCCCCTTCACCCCCCAGGGGGGTCATGCCCCCCTTACCCCTCTGTAGGGAATCACACACCCCCTTGAGGGGGTCACACACTCTTGAGGGGATCACACCAACCCACCTCTCAAAAGGGATCATGCTCTTTCACCCATCCAAGGGGGCTCACCCCCGAAAGTGTCATCCCCCAGAGTGGGTCATGCCCCCCTCATCTATCTGAAGGAGATAATCCCTCCTCACCACTTGAGGGGACTGTACTCCCTTTAGCCCATAAGGTTACATCCTTTTTACCCCCAAAGGGGGATCACATCCCATTTACCCCAGAAGAGGGGATCACACCCCTTTTACCCTCCAAATGGGAGGTCACACCCCTCTTCACCCACCCCAAAGGGGGTCACACCCCTCTCTACCCCATGGGGGTGTCCCACCCCTTCACCCCAAAGGGAGGTCATCCCCCTAGGGGAGTCACATCCCCTTACCCCAAAGGGAGTCATACCATCCTTACCCCTCCAATGTGGGGTCATGCTCCTTTACCCCCGAAGAGGGGGTCACACCACACTTTATCCCCAACTGGGGGTTACATCCCCTTTACCCCAAAGTCGAGGTCAAACCCCTTTACCTTACCAAGGGGCGTTCCACCATCCTGTACCCTTCAAGGGGGTCACATCCTCCTTTGCTTCCAAGGGGGGTCTACACACCCTTTAACCTCCCAAGAGGAGTGGTCTCACACTCCTTCACCCCAAATGAGGGGGTCACACCCCAATTTACCCACCAAGCAGGGTAACATTCCCTCATAACCTCCAAGGGGGGGTCACACCCCTTTTATTCCCTATGGGGATCACACACCCCTTTATCCCAAAGGGAATTACACCCCTTTTACCCCCAAATGGGGGTCATAACCCTTTTACCACCAACGGGGGTCACATCCTTTTACTTCCAAAGAGGATCAAACACAACTTTAAAGGGGGTCACACACACCTTATCACAACCCCCATTACCCACCAAGGGGAGTCACACCCCTTTGCTCCCAATAGTCACCCCTCCTTTACCCCCAATGGGGCTCACACATCCCTTTAACCTCCCAAGGGGTGTCACACACCCCTTTAACTTCCCAAGGAGTGTCAAACACCCCTTTAGCCTCCCAAGGGGTGTCAAACACCCCTTTACCCTCTCAAGGAGGAGACACACATTCCTTTATCATCAAAGAGGTTGCACATGGAGGAGGCGGTGGCTCAATCAGTAGAGAGGTGGCCTGCGGTCCTTCCGGACCCAGGTTCAAATCCCTACTGGGGCAGATAACAGTTTAAGGATTTGATTTTCACGTAAAGCAGACTTTACCGATCTACCAGAAGATCCGCCGACACGCTGGAAAAATACCCCTGCTAATACCAATACACCAGTCCTGTATGAGACAGCCCTACCATGTATTCAATATGGATGGTTGGTGTTAGTGCCGAAGTGGTGACATGTAGAGGTGTATGATATATAAGAGGACTACTGGACTTTGGGAGCAGGCTGTGAAGCCTGTGCCCAGAGTCGGGGGGGGGGGGGGGAGACTTTACGCCAAGCTGGATCACACCCCCTTTACCCTCAAGGAGGGTTAAACACCCCTTTACCCTGAAAGGGGTGTCACTCCTTTATTTTCCAAGGGTGGTTACACATCTCTTACCCACAAGGAGGGATCACACCTCCCTTTACCTGAGGGAGGTCACACCCTCTTTACCCCCGAGAGGGTCACACCCCATTTAGTCCCAAAGGGGTGACATCCACTTAACCCTCATATGAGGGTCACATCCCTTTTACCTTCCAATCAGTCAAACCCCCTTTACCTCCAATAGGGTCACACCCCTCTACCCCCATGGGAATAGTCCCTTCACCCCAAGGGGGTCACACTCCCCATTTTCTCCCCATGGGTGGTCACACCCTTCACCCCAAGGGGTCCCACCCCATTACCTCCCGAGAAGAGTGACAATCTCCTCTATCCCTTGAGAGGGGTTGCAACCCCCTCTATCCCAAAAGAGAGGGTCACAACCCTGTCTACCCCCAAGAGGGGTCACACCTATTCTACCCCTCCGAAGGTAAGTCACATTCCTTCTACCACCCAAAGGGGGTCGACCCCCCCCTCAACCCCCTGCTTTACCTCCAGAGGGGACTGACACCCCCTTTACCCACCACATGTGGTCTCTACCTTTCCCCCCACAGGGGGGGTCACACACCCCTTTACTCCACATGGGGTGTCACACTTTCCCCCCCCATGGGGGTCACACTTACCCCCTCAAGGAGTCACATCCCTTTTACCCCTCCAAGGGAGGGGTCACATTCCCTTAACCATCATGGCAGTACTCATATTAACCCAAGGGGCTCATGCTCCCTTTACCTTTCTTATGGGGATCACTCCCCTTTCCCCCAAGGGGGATCACACCCCTCTTCACCTATGGGGTGTCACACTCTCCCTTTACCCTCTGAAGGAGGGTTACACCCCCTTTACCTCCTCATGGGGGTCACACTCCCTTTTAACCCCTCAAGGCGGGTCACACCCTCCATTACCCTCCCAAGGGTTCACACCCTTCTACTCCTCCGAAGGGGAGTCACATCCCCTTAGCCCCTAAAGGGGGGACGATTTCCTTCACCTACAAGGGGGAACTCATCCCCCTGGGCCCTCAAAAGGGATTCACCCCCTCTAACCCCTCAAGGCAGATCACACCCCCTCTTTACTCTTCCCATGTAAGTCATCCCGTTCACCCCCAAAAGGGGACTCATCCTGCTGAACCCCCCAAAGGGGACTCAACCTCTTAATCTCCAAGGGGGGATTCCCCCCTAAACCCTGAAGGTAGAGTCACTATCTCTTCACCCTCCAAGGGCATCACCCTTCTTCGGTTGGCTGGCTAGCTGGCTGGCAAGCTGGCTGGATAGATGGATGGCTAACTAGCTGGCTGCCTGGTTAGCTAGCTCACCAGCTGGCTATCTGCTCAGCTGGTTGGGTAGCTGGCTAGCCGTTTTGCTGGCTGGCTGGCTGGCTTGCCCACTGGCCATTTTGTTGGCCGGCCCACTGGTTGGATGGCTCACTGTCTCCCTGTCTGTCTGCCATACTGGCTAGCTGGTGGGCTGGTTGGTTGGCTGGCAGGCTGGCTGGCTTGATGGAAAACTGACTGAATGGTTGGTCACCTGGCTGGTTAGTTGCCTACTGGCCCATCTGGCAGACTGAATGGGTGAATGAACGGATGGTTTGATGGCTAATTGGCAGACCAGCTTATTGGCTGTCTGGTAGGTCTGCTGGGTTGCTAGTTGGCAGGTCTGCAAGTTGGCTGACTGATCAGCTGGCAGACTGTCTTTTTGCTGACTGGCTAGCCAGCTGACTGGATAGCTAGGTGGCTGGCCAGTTGGCCAGTCTGCCACTTGGCTGGCTAAATGGCAAGCTGGTTGGGTGGATGGATGGCCGGCTGGCTGTCTGGTTTTCTCGCTTGCCGACTGGCTATCTGCCCAAATGGTTGGGTAGCTGGCTAGCTGACAGGCTGACTGGGAGGCCAGGTGGTTGGGCAGCTGGCTGGCTGACTGACTGGCTCTGGCTTGCCCACTGGCTGTCTACTTGACTGACCCAATTGTTGTCTGTCTGGCTTGCCCACTGGCTCCCTGTCTGTCTGTCGGGTCGATTAGTTGTCTGGCTGGTTGGAAAGGCTAGGTCATTGGCTGGCAGGCTGGCAAACTGGCTGGGTGGATAGTCAGCTGGGTGGGAGACTAGATGGATGGCCGGCTGGTTGACTGTCTGGTCAGCTGGTAGGCTGGCTGGCTAACTGGGAGGCTAGCTAGCTGACTGGCTGCCCAGCTGGTTGGCTGACTGGAAGGCCTGCCAGTTTGCTGGTTGACTGACTGACTGGTTGGCTGATTAGCTGGCTGACTGGCTGGCATGGCTGACTGCTAGCTGACAGGATGGGGGTACCTGGCCAGCCGGTTGGCTGGCTAACTGTCTATTTGGCTGGCCTCATGCCTATCAGGCTGGCTTTCCCACTGGTTGTCTGGTTCCTTGACTGTCTGTATCTGGATGGTCTATTGGCTGGCTGGCTGGCAAACTAGCAAGCTAACTGGATGGCTGGACGGCTAGATGAGTGGATGGATGGATGAACTGACAGACAGATGGCTGACTGGTTAGATGTCTGACTGTGTGGTTTGCTGGTTGGTTGCCTGGCTAAATGGCTGACTAGCTAGCTTGCTGGCTGGCCAGTAGGTTGGATAGCTAGCAAGTCAGGTGACTGGCTAGTTGGCCGGTTGGCGGGCTGACTGGCTGGTTAGCTGGCTGGCTGGCTGACTGGCCGGCAAGCAAGGAAGCCAGGGTAGTAGACAGGCAGAGAGGCAGACAGGTAGGCATGTTAGCTGGTTGATGGGCAGACTGGCCAGCAAGTAAGCAGGCAGAAAAGCAGGCAGAAAAGCAGGCAGGCATGCAGGCAGAAAGCATGGCAGGAAGGCAGGCATTCAGGCTGGATGGACCGCAAGCGGGAACTCAGTCAAGCAAGCAAGAAAACAAATGTTTTGTATGGATGGCGATCGTGAGGCTCCTGTGAAATTTGGATGAAAAAAAAAAAAATGTTCGTTTGTGATGTCTGACGTCACATTCGCGGAACAGTGTGTCTGCCTGCCTGCTTACCTTCAAATGTGCCTGCTTGCTTGCCTGTCTGCCTGTCAGCAATCCAACCAGATTACCTGTCTGCCTGCATGCCTGTTTATTTACCAGCCTGGCTGCCTGCTTGTACCCTGACTGTCTGATCGCCTACGTGCCTGTTAAGCATGTCGGTAGCAAGAAAGCAGGTAGGAAAGCAAGCAGGCAGGCAGGCACCGAGGTAGAAAGGAAGGCAGGCAGATATGGAGGTAGAAAGGAAAGCAGGCAGATAGGGAAGTAGAAAAGAAGGCAGGTAGGTAGGGCAGATGGATGGAAGGAAAGCTGGAAGGCAAGCATGATGGCAGGCAGGAAGGCAGGATGGTAGCCTATCCTTACCAAACTTTACCTAACGTACCCTCTCCTACCCTACACTATCCTTCCATTGCCGTGCCTACCCTTGTCAAAGTTGGTCAAACTTAATTTTATTTAACCTAACCATACCTACACTAACTTTAGTTGGCATTGGTTAAAAAATTTAAAACACTCGAAATCTAACCTCACAACCTACCTCATTAAGCTTAACCTATCCTAAACCTAAATTCACCTAACCTCACTCAGTCTAACATAAGTTCATTTAACCTAACCAGATCCAACCTAACCTCACCTAACCTATCCTACTTTGCCTAGCCTAGATTAGCCTAAGGTAGCCACACCTAATTTTATGTAACATAAAAAAAACCTACCCTAACCTCAGTTGGCCCAAATTGACTTAAATGCCCTAAACCTAACCCAACCTCACCTAGTTTAACCTACTCTAAACCAAAATTAACCTCACCTCACTCAGTCTAAGCTAAGCTCATTTAGCCTAACCTAACTTCAGACTAACCTATTGTAATCTCATTTTGACTGAACTATTTCAATCCCAGTTAACCTAACCTTACTTAACCTAAATTAACCTAGTATCACTTAGTCTACATTAGTCTAACCTCAGTTAACCTAACTTAACCTTACTTAGGTTAACTTCATTTTACCTAACCTAACTTTACTTAACTTAACCTTACTTAGGCTAGCTTTACTTCATTTTACCTAACCTAACTTCATTTTACCTAACCTAGCATATACTTAGGCTAACTTAACCTCATTTCACCTAACCTAATAAATTTCTCTTAGCCTACCCTAACTTAACATCACTTAACTCCTACATCGCGGTTAGGGTTCATGAGGCCTTTGATTTATCGACAAAATGCCACTGAGGAAGACGGAGGGTGTGTTTGGGTTGGCTGCTGAAATCCTTAAGGTCTCCGGAGATAAAGGAGTGGGTTTAGCTGCTGATCTGATTATAATATATTATCTATGAGTGTACTGTTCTATATGACGGGCTGAAGAGTGTGTAAATGTGCTGGCAGAGGGTGATGCCCTGAAAAGAGGATTTAATAGAGGCAGAAAGCTTTTGGACCAGGTAATGAAGGTAACGGAGAGAGTCCTGGAAGGTATAATAAGGCAGAGTGAAGATGAACATGCAGTTTGGGTTTACGCCAAGGAAAGGGACCACTAACGTAATATTCAATGTCTACAGTAACAGCTTCAAAAATATATGAAAGAATGAAAAGAGTTGTACTTTGTTTTTGCTGATTTCGATAAGGTTTTTTACAGAGTGCCCAAGGAGGTGGGGTAGTGGACAATGAAAAAACCTGGGATGGAGGAATGGTTGGTTGGACTTTGCATCTAGGTCAAAGTGAATTGACGTTTGAGTGACGAATTTTCCGTAAACGGTGGCATGCATCAGGGGCATGTTTTAGGCCCCTTGCTGGTTATCATGGTGCTTAAAAGTCTCTCGCATGACTTCAGAAATCGGCTCCCATGGGAGGGGTATGCTGATGAAATGGTATTGATCACAAAGAATGGGAGGGTAGAAGAGGACAGATTTTGGAACTGAAGAGATGGGATGAAGAACAAGGGTTTGAGAGTAGGCGCAGATAAAACAAAAGTGATTATATCTAGGGCAGGTGGTGGTAGTGCTAAAACAGGAGTGGGGCCATTTGCAGTTTGCCACAAGGATGTGAGACGTAGCTCCAATTTGTGCCGTGTTCTTGATAAGCTGGTGTACAAGATATGCTGTGCGATTAGAGGCAGACTGCAAAATTATACAGATTTTGGGTGGAGGGTTTGTAAGGGAAATCATACAGAAGCAGAGAGCTGGGAAAGGCTTAATTTTGCTTGAAAATCTCTTGAACGTGTGAAGGAGTTTTGTTATTTGAGGGATATGGTATGTGCTAGAGGTGGGGCTGGAGCTAGCTAAGTAGCAGGGATAAGGAGTGGCTGGAAGAAGGTACAGTGTTGTTACCCTTCCTGACACTGAGAGCGCTCTCCCTTCGTGCTATACGGTCCTCGCATGCAGCAAGTTTCAGGAGTGTAATGTTGTACGGTAGTGTGACTTGGGCAGTAAATGAGGAGGATAATCACAGGCTCAAATGTAAAAAAGATTAGAATGATTAGACGGACGTGTAGTGCGTCTGTGAATGACAAGCTTGGGATGTTAGGACTATAAATGAAGAGCTGAGAGGACGGATAAGACTTCAGTGCAAAAGTGTTGTGTCTGATGGGGTATACTGAGATGGTTTGGGCATGTCTATAAGATGGAGGATGGCAGGCTTAAGCACTGGGGGTGCAACTGTGAGAAGTAGACCGAAAAAGATTTATAAAGAGGTCACACGGTGTCAGCTCAGGGTTAAGAGATTGAGAGGAGGTTGTCAGATGTCGAGCTGCGTGGAGGGCCGCCATTACGTAACTAAGGCACGTAAGCATGATGGGATCTTTATTTGAGTAAAGGAACGAAACGAACGTAACTTGATGGAAGCTGACGTAACCTAAGCATAATATACTACTTTACCTAACCTAACCTAATCTAATCTCATTCGGACAAGGGTTACATGAAGTTAACTGACGTTAAGTTCTTAAATGACGGATATTCAGGAGAGGGGATTGGTGGTAGGTGGAGACGACTATTTCATCTCGATCTTTTTCTCTGTCTGCCCTCCTCTCTTCCCATTTCTCCTGTATTTCCTGACACTTTTAAATACTCTTCTTTGCTTTTCAGGTGGTTTTACACTGGGTGACAAGTCTAATGGTTTCCTGTAAGTCAGGAAACCATTTACAACGCTGGGTGGTAACCACATAACCAACTCATACGTGTTCCCTACGTGTCAACAAGAGAGTTGACAGTGAGTAGGTACCCCTCCCTGTAAAACAACTAACTCAAATACAAACGGCCACCCCTTACGGCAAGTTAGGGAACTGTGGTGTCTGGCTATAGATAAATAGATAGACAGACGCTGGGTTGTATTAGGTTAGGGTAACTTAGGTGGGTTAATTCGTTGCACCTCCTTTCCTTCTCCTGTTTCTCACTATCCTTCCCTTTCCTTCATTCTCACCTACCTTTCCCTTTTTCATCATCATCATCTTACTCGTATTTAGCCTACCCTTTTCATCATCATATTCTCTTCTTTAAATCACATTGTTTTCTTCTTATTATTATTACATTCCTTTTTTTTTTTTTAATGTGTCTGACTCTGCGCAAAGGCTTCAGGACCTATATCTCGGTGGCAGCTGCCAATCCCAAGGCCCAGTAGTCCTCCTACACCTCCACATGTCACCACTTCGGCGCTAACACCCACCGTCCATACTGAATACATGCTAGGGCTGTCTCATGCAAGACTGGTGTATTGGTATTAGCGGGGGTATTTTTACGACATGTCGGCAGGTCATCTGGTAGATCAGGAGAGTCTGCTTTTTATGAAATTTAAATCCTTAAACTGATCCCTGCCCCAGCCGGGATTCGAACCTGGGTCCATCAGGACTGCAGGCCGCCTCTCTACCGATTCAGCCACCGCCTCCCTCCTTCTCTGACCGCTATTTGTGTTCATTCTCACTACCCCTCCCACCCTTAAATTCCTTCCATTTCCCTCTTTCTCACTCGATCTCAATTGTATGTAACTGGTGAAGTCTGGAATTTGAACATTACTGTCTGGTTTGTTCATTATTTTTAAGATGAACAAGATTTCCAGGTTCTGAGCCCTCAGTCCCTGTTCTTTAGCGATAAACAATTTTCCTTGGACACGTCATCCACTTCCATTTTTCTGATCATCCACTCAAATCCCACCTCTACTCTTTTTTCCTCCCTTCGCCACCTCGTCTCCCCTTCCCACTAACCAGCCAACATACAAATACGAACCACCACAAAACTCGTTCCATTTCCTTTCCCTCCCCCCCTCCTCGACCTCTGCATTCTGCATCTAACCACTCTTCATTCCTGTTCTCTGTTGCTCGTCTTAAGTCCTTTCTCCGTCACATTAACGTCCTTGCCAGTATACTGTTCATGTCCACTCATCTCCTTCGTTTGTCGTATTTAATTAACCTTTAATATTATCACTTCTCTCTCTGCCGATCTCTTTCTCCACCTTAGTGCCACATGGTTTTTGATGCCTGGCGCTAGACTGTTCATTCATTCATTCATTTATTCATTCATGCTCCCCTCCTGCTAAGCATCCAAAAGGAACAAGGAGCTACCGTAGATTGCACATACCTGTACTTCGTTCCAATTACCTGTCCCTTTTTACCATCCCTTCCACTCTTCTTCTAATCTTTTCTCCTTTCTCACTACCCAACAAGACAAGCCACCACTTCTAACCACAAGAACAAGAGCAAACCTCCATTTTAACCACTTACCCCATTTTACTGACCTACCAACAAGAACATGAGCATGTACGGGACACCACTTCTAACCACTTCTCCCTTCCCACTAACCAACCAGCGAGAATAATAACAAGAACAAAACACGAAGCCAGCAAGGACAAGAACAAGGCAGCAGGAGGAGCACCCCAAACCTCCCCCGGCTCATGCCCTTAATTCGTTGCATTGTGAATAGCCATTTTTACCATGCCGAAAACAGCGCTGCAGCCACTCGTATTACCCATCATAACCATGCGCCACCCTCCGCCATCACAGCCACGACCACCACCGCCAAAACCAGGGCAAAACCGGCCTCCATAAGCCCCAGGTGTAAGTGTGAGAGTTCCGCGGGATGGGGCAGTGAGGGTTAGGTCCGTGTTGGGCGCTTATTGAATTAATAGGGCGAGCGCTACCTCAATTTCAGAATTTTCAAAAGCTATAGTTCAAGATCACGAGGAGTTCGCGTTTTCCCAGAAGTGGCAATGGTGGAGAGAGGAGGAGGAGGAGGAGGAGGAGGAGGAGGAGGAGGAGGAAGGGGTGCGAGAAGGACGTGGAGGAGGAAGGAGTGGGAGGAGGAGGAGGAAGAAGTGGGAGGAGAGGAGGAGGAGGAGGAGGAAGAGAGAGAAAGGAGCGGGGAGGAGAGGAGGGGAGACAGGAGGAGGAGGAGGAGGAAGAGGACAGGAGTGGGAAAGAGGAATGGGGAGGAAAGAAGAGGATAAGAGAGGAGATGGAGAAGGACGAGGAGTGAGAGAGAGAGAGAGAGAGAGAGAGAGAGAGAGAGAGAGAGAGAGAGAGAGAGAGAGAGAGAGAGAGAAGGGAACTGGGAAGAGAAGAGCTGCGGAGGAGGTGGAGGGAAGAAGGAAAATTGGAGTGGGAAGGAAGGAAGTAGAAGTTGGAGGAAGGTGAAAAGGAGTGGGAAGGAAAAGACAGCCGAGAGAACGAGAAGAGACCGACGCGAAAAGAGGAGCGAGAGAACAGCGAGTACGAGAAGAGCAAGAAAGCAGAGGAGGAAGAGTCAGAGAAAAGACGGCATGTTGAAGAAGAGAGGGAGAAGGGCTGAAGGAAAACTGAAAGCAGAAAGAGAAGGAGACGGGTGAATGGAGAAGAGAGAGGAAAGAAGTGAAGGTAAGAGGGGATGGAAAAGTGAAAGTAGGAGGAAGAGGAGGAGCAGATAAAAAAGGGAGAGAAGAGGAGGCAAATAAAAAGGGAGGAAAGTGTGGGAATGACAGGATGAGGAGGAGAAAGGGAAGAAAGAGAAGGAGGAGGATATAAGAGGAAGAGGAGTGGCGATACAAGAGTGAGAGGAAATAAGGATGAAAGAAAAAAAACTGGGAGAAAAAGGAAAGTGGAGAGGAGGAGGAGGAGGAATCAAGAGCGAAGAGAAGCAATATCAAAACAACGACGACGACGACGACGATGATGATGACGAATGAAACCGAAAAAAACAAGGATTATACTGACACAACTAGAGAGAGAGAGAGAGAGAGAGAGAGAGAGAGAATTAAACCCCTTCTCCTCCACCCTGCCACCTTCTGATGAGCTATGATTTGTGAAAAGTGAGCGGAGAGAGAGAGAGCGAGAGAAATACCCAATGTTCTTCCCCTAGTTACAGAACCATTCCTTTACCCCTAGCCCTTGTCCACTGCCCATACCCCTACCCCTACCCCTATCTCTTGTACCCTGCCCCTATCCCTACCCCTTGTCCCCTACCCCAACCCATTGCCCCCTACTCCAAACGTAAGTCCCCTACCTCTAACCCTACCCCTTATTCCCCACCCCTAACCCTACCCCTATCCCTTGTTCCCTACCCTTCACGCTACACCTATCCCTTGTCATCTCCCCCTACCCCTATTCCTTGTCCCCTACCCCTATCCCTTGTCCCCTACCCCTACCTTTACCCCTTGTCCCCTACTCTATCCCGTCACTCCTCTCCTTCCTTCCTTCTCAACACCCCTTTCCTCCCTTCTCTCCTTTCTCCCTCTTTTCCAGCCTCCTTCCTTCTTTCCTTCCAACTTCTCAGTCCTTTCCTTCATCCACTCCAGTCCTCTCCTCCCTTCTCTCAACCCCCTTTCTCCTCCGTCCCCTTCCTTTCTTTCCTCCTTCCCCATCCCCTCCCCCAAGAGTACCCTGGTGGCAGCGACTGGAACTGTGAGAACGGCTTTGCTAAATTATTACCGTCGCTACTTCCACAGGAGCAATAAAACACTTTAATACTAAATGACACATTCGTATGATATAGTAAAGCAAGTCGCCCGAGTCAGCAAAACATTACCAAAATATTCAAGTAAACGAGAAAGAAAACCTTACAATAATAATAATAATAATAATAATAATAATAAATAATAATGTAATAATAATTCTGCTGCTTCTAATACTATGTACTCCCACCTTCCTCATTCTCTCTCTCTCTCTCTCTCTCTCTCCAAGGCCGAACTTTTCCTGTCTCAAGTAAGTCAATTAAGGAAGAGGCCCCGGCATTCAAATTTGCTTGATAATTAATCTAGAAACTCATTAGAGACGCTAATTAATTCGCCTGTTAAGTCATTTAGGGGCCCGGGCGAGAGAGCGGCAGGGGAAACAGTGCACCATAAGGTCCAGAGTCCCAAGGTAAACCAACGAGACAACCAACCTTATAGGGCCTCGGTGGGTTGGCTGGTTGTGCGTGGACTCTCTTCAATTAAGCTCCTGTCACAATAGTATGGCTCTCACGGCATAAACGACCTATTATCATATTCAAGAGTCAGTGCGGATCGAGGAGATGGGAGAGGGGAGGAGAGAGGGTTGTTGTAGGAAGGGATGGATGACTGTGTGTGTGTGTGTGTGTGTGTGTGTGTGTGTGTGTGTAAATGGATGAATGGATTATTATATTTGCTGGATGAATATATGAAAAGTCAAGTAGATTGATGGAAGAATGGCTAGAACTGCTGAATGGATACAGATGGCCGCATGGATGGATGGTAACAACTGCTGGATGGGTCGATGAATGAAATGACGGATGGATGGGTGGATAAATATTACAACTGTTTAAAGAACGGATGGATTGTCTGATGGTTACAGTTCTTAGGTTGGGAGCTAGAAAAGCTAATGTAACATTACCATAATCATTGTTAATATAGACCAATATCATCTACGTCCATTTTCTAGCTCAAATTCATATATATGAAATTGTGTACAAGTGAACTCGCACTGTTTTTAGGTGGGCTGGTTGTTATGATGATGATGATGATAATTGTAATGGTGGTGGTGGTGGTGGTGGTGGTGGTGGTATTTGGGATGGTGATGGTAGGGAGATGACAATTAAAATGATAACCACAGGCAAGAAAGACAAAGCATTGTTCACATCGGCCTGTCTTGGGACAATTATGAGGGAAAACTGTTACTTACGCGAAGAGCGATATGAATTACTTCTCATATTTGCCTTTGCACAGACCTCATACAAAAACGTCAAACACATTAGCTTGAAGTAGTAATTATATCTTAGTATTTGTGGTAGGTGGGGGCGCTCACCATCCACTCACTCGATGCAGTGCTGCTCTCGGGTGTCTGCCCTTTCCTCTCCATCCTTCATTCCTTCCTTTCTCTTCTGTCTTTCTTTCCTTCATTCTTTCCTTGTCCTTCTCCCTACGGGTGACTTTACACTCCCTCTTCCGTCTTTCTTTCCTTCATTCTTTCCTCTTCCTTCAGCCTGTGCGTGCCTCTACACTGAGTGACAAGCCAAACGGTTTCCTGCACACCAGGAAAGCATTTACTACGCTGGGTGGTAACCATATAACCAGATTTTGGCGCCTGGTGGTGTTAGTGGGTAATTATTGCGCTCCAATCGGATTAAGCCGGTGAAGGTTTATATCCAAGGGATGGTTGGGGTTGATTGCTCATTAATACCACTCAGGGATAAGTGAGGCTGGTCACTCATCTTAAATGTCGGAACCAACTACCTAGCCCCGGGCTCCTACGCTCCTCATGGGGCAGTGTAGGATTGGATGATGGATGGATGGATGAAGTAAATTTTCAACAGTTAGTACAAAAGGGGCACATGCTATAGGGCTATTGCTTTCAGTGTTCAGCTCTTGCAACCTCCAGACGATTTTATTCAGCTCACTAAAAAAATATCGTATTGAAGGGGTTAACGAAGGCTACATCTAACCCCTCCAGTTCGAAAAGTCTGTCCCAGAGTGAACGAAATCGTCTGGAGACAGCAAGTAACAATAAAAATACGTCGCCGGGCTGAAGGAGAGGGTCTCTTATATTTTATTCTTACTATCTTAAGACAGCTTTATTGTTTGGGAGAGATTTTTCGAATTGGAGGGATTGGATATAGCCTTCCTTAACCCCTTAAATACGAATGTCTTTCCCATGGCGAATAAATTTGCCTGTATTACGAATGGCCAAAGAAAAATATGCTAAACAAAAACATCATGCTATGCATGAATAGGATAAACAAGAGTATGCTAAACAAGTATATGCTGAAGACGAATATGAAACATAAAATAAGCTACAAAAATATGCTCAACAAGAACACCATAAACAAGAATATAACAAAAACAAACTAGAATACGTTAAACAAAGGTATGCTAAATAAGAATATGCTAAACATGAATACGCTCAATATGGGTATGCTAAACCACATTACGCTGAATACGCTAAACAAGAAGCGGTCAACCCATCAACGATAAACAAATCTTAAGGGAATTATCGTCAAGAATAATTTTGCTTTTATCTTATTTAAAACTTGTGACGAATTCAGCTAGGGTGATCCCGCATTTTTAATAACTATATTAATATAACAAATGACCAGGATTTAAAGAAATAAAATTTATCAATATGGGAATAAGAACATTAAAATGAGGATACCAAGAAGAATACGATTATGCTCTTACACAAGTACGTCGATCATCACCTTCAAGACAAAATTACCTAAGAAATTTTTTTTGGGGGAAAAAAAAACCGTGTCTAAGTGCATCTGTACCGTATACTGCGATCAATCACAATCCATTATTTTTACGTCACCACACGCACTAGACCAACCACAATCTTGCTCCTAACGTTACCACACGAATTGGACCAATCACGATGCACCTTGTGACATCAACACATGCACTGGACCAATCACGATCCACCTTGTAACATCACAACCACTGACCAATCACGTTCCTTGTGACGTAACCAAACGCACCAGACTAATCACGATCCATCTTTTGACGTCATCACATCCTTATTCTAATCACGATCCACCCTGTGATGTCACCACAGCCCTTCGACCAATCACGTTCTACCTTGAGGCGTCAACACACCCGCTAGGACAATCACAGGCAAGAAGACTTAATTTAAGCCTAGCGCCTGCATTAGGGTCATACCGGCAGACATTCCATTTCCACCAAGTTCCAAAGTTCCCAAGAATACAACCAGCAGTAGCAACAGAGGAAACAAAATGAGTTCACTAGTTTGACATGCCCCCCAAGTCGATCTCACGTTCTTCCATTGGCGAGTTCGAGGAGTTAACCAATATTTACTTCCACCGCCGGAACAATCTTTTAAGTGGATTGCAATGACATGGCGTCCCGAATTACCACCCGACGCAAACAAAACAAACCGAGCCCATTCTTTACACCATGACCGTAGTCACTATGACCGGCCCGAGACGACCTCAGGTTTTTCAGTTGGGAGCTGGACATGCTAACCACCGTACACTCACTCCTCCGGACCAATCTCTGGGCGAACTACAATGCCATGGCGCCGGGAACAAAGGGCCACCCGGGGTAAAAATATAGGCTATAAATAAAAAGTAAATGAATGAATAAAATGAACTCCAGCTCTTTTTAATGGCGACATTGATGCGCTAACCACAGTACCCCAAACCGCCAGACCAATCTCTGGGTGAATTACAATGATGTGGCTCCGGGAACAAAAGACCACTTAGAAAATAAAACGAGAATCGATCTCCAGCTCTTTCAGTGGCGAACTAGAAGAGCTAACCACTGTACCCCAGGCTATCGGACCAATCCCTGGGTGAATTACAATGGCATGGCGGCGGGAACAAAGGGTGGCCTTATAACTGGCATCTCCCATGAATATTCAGCGTCGTGATTGGTGGTGCTAAAGTGTGGGGATCAGCCAGAGCCAATCAGAGGCGGCCGGGCTATTGTTTTGACCACCAACGCCGCCTACATGACCAAAAATAATAGCGGGAAATAAAACAGCATAAATATTCAACTCCCTCACGGCTATAAAGCAATTACACACCACATTTACCTCAATCAGAAAAATTTTACTTTTTTTTTATAGGAAATATTAGGATGAACAAGTGTTTCTCTCTCTCTCTCTCTCTCTCTATCTCTCACACTTATATACGGTATACGTATAAAACTTGTTTTTTTCAGATATCAGAGAATCATATATCCAGTTCCCTCAAAATACGATGAACTTTCTCTCTCTCTCTCTCTCTCTCTCTCTCATATACGATATACATGTTCTAAAAAAAATTGTTTTTTCCGATATCAGAGAATCATATATCCAGTTTCCCCCAAAATACGGAGAATCTCTCTCTCTCTCTCTCTCTCATACTTGCATTTACCTCAGTCATGAAGATTTTATTTATTTCTGAAATATCACCGGGCCAAGAATAATACTTTAAAAAAATAAATGATTTTTTTTTTTTTTTAGTTTTGTTATTTAGGTTGTATTTAACCCTCCCTGAATCAGATTACTTATTTGATTACTAATTTTATTTATTTTGCTTTTTTATTTCGCTCTATCAAGTTTTACACACACACACACACACACACACACACACACACACACACACACACACACACACACACACAGAATAAAGGCGTCATGAGAAGCAAGAATACAATAAACTGGATTAATGACGTTGGTCATAAAATTGTACTTTTTGCATTCTGAAATATTAAACAAGTGTCTTCTTTAAAAGTGTAGTTTCCCCTCTTTTTTTCCTACGCCTGTTTCCCATCTGCGGTAGAAATGGAAGCAGTCGTGGAAAACGGGGTAGGGTGGGGAGGGGGGCCTAAAAAAAAAAAAAAAAAAAAAAAAAAAGGAAGAGAAAATAAAAAGAAATGGGCGGAAAACGAATTCTCGCCGAACCACACGGGGCTCGAAAATAAAATAAAAATAAAATATAAAAAGGTGGGTAGGAAAGCCATTTTGGAGAGTGAAAAAAGCGGGAGAGAGAAAGACAAAAGCGCAGCGGCTGACGTGAGTTTTGGAGGGAAGGGTTCTGGGGGCCTGTCAGCTGGTTGAGTGGTTGAGCGGGTAGGTGGTGGAGTTGGTAGATGGCTGAGTGGATGGGAAGCTGAATGGCTGAGTGGATGGGAAGCTGAATGACTGAGTGAATGGCTGGATGACTGAGTGAATGGATGAGTGGCTGATTAGCAGTGTGGGTACATGGTGGCTGCGAGGTTAGGTGGCTGGTTGAGTAGGTGGATGAACTGTTTAATGGTTACATAGCTGCGTGATTTAGTAGGTAGTTAGGGAAAGCTGAGTGGCCAACGACCTAGATGATTAGTTGGTTCAGTGGGTGAGGTAAGTTTTGGAGGGAAGGGTTCTGGGGTGTCTGTCAGCTGGATGAGTGGTTGACTGGATGGGTGAACTGTTAAGTGCTTGGATGACTGGCTCTTTCGTGACTGGGTGTCGAGTAAGTGGTGGACGGTTTGATGAGTGGATGGTTGGGTGGCTGAGTAAGTAGGTGGATGAGAGGATGGTTTACTGGACGAATAACTGGATAGGTGGCTGAGTGGTTGAGGTCAGTGTTGGGGGTACGGGCTGGGTGGCTGAGTGGGCAGGTGAGTGGATGAATGCATGGGTGGGCTGAAGGTGAGTGGGTGGGTAGGTGGTCAAGAGGATCGGTAGGTGGTTAAGTGGGTAGGTGGTTTGTTGAATGGGTCGGTGGTTTGTTGGGCAGGGAGGTGGTTGGTTGAGTGGGAGGGTGGCTGATCGAGTGGAACGTGGCTTAGTAGGTATGTGGTTGGTTAAGTACGTTGGTGGTTGGGTGGACACGTAGGTGGTTGAGTAAACAGGTGGCTAGTTGGGTGGGTAGGTACGTGTTTGAGAAAGTAGGTGGGTATTTGGGTGGGTTGGTAGGTGATTGTATAAGTAGGTGAGAGGCTGGGTGGGGAGGTGGGTAGTTAGGTGGGTAGGCAGGTGGTTGGGTCTGTGGATAGGTGGTTGGTTGTGTGGGAAAGTGGTTGGTAAAGTGGGTAGGTGGTTGGCTGAGTGGGTGGGCAGGTGGCTGAGTGGGTGGGCAGGTGGCTGAGAGCGTAGATAGTTTGTTGAGTGGGTGAGTACGTGGCTGAAATGGTAGGTAGTTGGTTGAGTGGGTGGGTAGGTGGCTGAGTGGTTAAGTGGTAGGTTGAGTGGGTGGGTAGGTGGTTGGTTCAGTGGGTAAGGGGCTGAGTGGGTAGGTGGTTGGTTCAGTGGGTAAGGGGCTGAGTGGGTAGGTGGTTGGTCGAGTGGGTGGGTTGGTGGATGGTTGAGTGTGTGGGTAAGTGGCTGAGTGGGTGGGTAAGTGGCTGAGTGGGTGGGTAAGTGGCTGGTTGAATGGATAGGTGGTTGGTTGAGTGGCTGGGTGGTTGAGTGGGTAGGCTGATTGAGTGGGCAGATGGTTGGCTGAGAGGATAGGTGGTTGGTGGAGTAAGTAGGTGGTTGGTTGAGTGGGTAGGCAGTTTGGTTAGGAGGGTAGCTGACTGGGTGGGTAGGTGGCTGAGTGGGTGGATGGGTGGGTGAGTTGAGGGGGTGTCCGTGCTTGGGCTCTTCTGAAATAAACTAAGTGGTTCCTGGAATGGTTGGATGGCTGAGTGGGAGATTGAGTGAGGGATCAGACAGTTATATAGAAAGTATCTGCTCTTTTGAGATCCAATCCTCTGAGAATCCATCTTCCATTTTACACATACAGTTCAATGATAGCCTTAGATAACTGCAAAGGCTCCACCCCGGAACTTTTTTGCTTTTCTTTTATTTATGTATTTAATCTGATAATTCTATCGAACTACGGAAGGATCTATAGATGTAAAAGGAGTTTATTTGTTACCGTATACAGTATATTTCGCCTGCAAATTAAATAGTTAGCCATAGGCTGCGTAAAATCGTCTGGGGATCTTAAGAATAAACAAAAGAATGTCACCGAAGGGAAGGGGTAGTTACCCTGGCGACAGGAATGTTGCTACAAATCAGTAATATGCATGAATATCCGTCAGTAAAGCATAGAAAATAATAATCTTTTAATCTGTTGTTGTCCTGCTTTCTAACGATACACAGTTTACAGTATTTATAACCCGATACAGATAAGTGCTCTGCCCTTCACCCCATAATAAGCCAACTAGAAAGACTGATAGTCGAAAACTTAAACTGTAAATCGCCCAGGAGAATACGAACCCACAATTTTTAACAATGGTAATTTCCGAAGCATGTGACGACAATAGAGCATGTCTGGTGTGTTTCCTTGCTGAGTGCACTCTGCAATAAGAAATGCGGGTTATCACATTTATTAACCAAAAGGCGTTAATAAACGTTAAATAAATAAATAAATGGCTTGCCTTCCCTTTCGCAATTTAAAGTTTCAACATACGGCGTAATGTTCAGCGCTGATCCGAATGGTAAACTGATATACGCGTATGGCATCAGGGATAATCTTAGGACCTATTCGACTGTGGCCGAAATCGGAAAACGGATCATATTTTAAGCGGGTTTGCATAGATCGTGAAGCATCTTCCTTGGCGATTTATTCTGCACATTACAAAGCAGCACCCTCTAGTACGTTCCTGCAAAAATTTCGTTAATCATGCGAAATAAATAACAAACAATCGAATATTACGTCGTAATATAAATGACATATCGCTACGGATGCGGTACCATGAAGTCTTCCATGCCATCTACAAGAAGGCCAATATCCTGACTGTCCAATCATGTAGGTTAGATGGTTTAGATATGTGCCTATCGAGTACACGAGGGTCGTAAAGAAGACTATAAAATCATTCCCAATTTTCCCCCAGAATACGATCCGCAGTAGTCATATTCCATCATGGTCCCTAACTATACTATTGGGTAAAAAGGACATGGGGGAACATGTAAGGCAGCGTGAGCACTGGAAGAAGATGAATTTACACTCGCTCCCGTTCTGGTTAGTCGCTTCAATTCGATTTTTTTTTTTTTTTCACTTCGCGTTACATGACTTTATTCAGCTTAGGAGTGATTTTTCGGACTATACCCCTTTCACCTTAACTTGGCCCAGATTTTCGTCCTTTTGCAACTTATATCATGTAGTTGAGGGATAGGAAAAGATAGTGCTACGGCTCTGCATCCTTTCCACAGCGCTTCTTCGTGACTAGCATAGTGTTTTAGTGTTAACCAACTATTGTAACTCAGGATTCAAAATGGAGAGAAGGTTTCAAAATGGTTATAAGGCAATTTTAGGCGAAGATGAGTAAAATTAGTATACTTGCTTTGATACTGCTTCCACTGACACTGTCACTTAAAACAAAAACAAAAAAAAATCTCGCCTAAGCAGCACAACATCGTCTGGAGTTAGCATGGGTAAGACAATATCATACCTAACCTGATTCAGCGTTGTAGTTAACAATAATGCCCTAAATATAATCGAATAAACCTCTACGGATGTTAATTGGTCCATTCATAAGCCGACACACACGACCAGACAAGAAAGCTTAGATCATAATATATCGACTGGGCGAGCGGAAAAAAGAAAAGAAAAAAAAGCCGCTGTCCCTACTTCCCCTAGAATACGACACACAACAATCAAATTAACATCCAGGTCCCTAACTGTGCCCAACATGCACCGCCATCTGCCATTGATCGGACAAGCTAATTCAGAATATATGATATGTTAGATTCCAAATGAAGTGTGAAGAGGCAGATTTCCCCAATGTGGCTTGTATTATTAACCCATAATCTGACTACGACTTATCCCAAGACTCCAAATTTATCTATTAAATTATTTAAAGAGAGTTCGGAATGCTTAGATTTCCTGGTTAAACCACTCAATCCAACTACGTCATTGTTTCATTCTTGCTTCCTCCAGACTACTGTGCTCAACTCAGGACAGATCTCTTATACTGAAAGAGTTAATGAAGGTTATATCAAGAAAGGTCTCTTCTACTAAAAGGGTATTTAACCCTCCTGTTCGAAATGACTCCTACTCTTAAATAAAATCCCTGGAAGTAGCAAACATAAACTTAAAAGAGCATCATCCAACTTCAGTGGTCAAGGGTATTGTAGCCCATAAAATTTTTCGAATTAATTATAATCAGTTTCAAACTACTCTATAGTATTACCACTATACAGTACACGTGTTTGCTATACAGCTCTAAAAATACAGCAAATGTATACGAGTCATTAAATCATTTCTCTCATCTACCACCAAGCAGCATCCTGTTATAGAATTAACCGTTCGTCTACTTGGGGAAAATATTTCTTATAAAATAATCCTCTACCCTATTTAGGGGTAACATTTAGCTCCTTCACCAAATGGACGTCATATCCAAATATTTTCTTCTTGCTACAATCAGATTTACTAACCAACCCTCCCCATACACTCTCCTTCCTCTCCACTCATCCTCTCTCCACTCCACATTCCTCATATCCCCACTCACTTCCTAAGTATTCTCTATCCATCCCACCTACCGTACCCTACTTCTCATTTATTTTCCTTCCTCCCCACACACCTCTCCTCTCCTCTCCATTCCCTGTACATTCCTTCTCCACGACACATATCAAAACCTAACCTGTCAAACCAAACATCACCCAACTGACCCCACAACCGTTCCCATTTATTTTCATTCCACCCCACTCAGTCTCTCTCCACATTGTCCCTCTCCTCTAACACACACTCTCTCCACATTCTCTCTCTCTCCTCTCACTCCCCACACATTCCCTCTCCACTCCACCCCACGCCACCACACCCAATCGAATCTAATTTCATCTGCAAAAATTTTATCTCAATACAACCCATACTAACCTAACCTAACAGATTCCCCAACCCTCTCCATTTCTTCACCTTCCTCTCCATTTACATTCTCTCTTCTACTCTTCTTACCACACCCACACATCCCGCTCTTCCCCCTCTACATATTAACTCTCATATCCTTACCTATCCTAAACAAACCGTACACTTAACCTAACCTAACCTTCTTCCCGTTTCTCCCCACTTACTTTCCTTCCTCCTCATTTACTTCCTTTCCTGCACTCTCCCTCCCACTCCTCCCCTCTCCCCGTAAACTTAACCTTACCTAACCTTCCCAATTCTCCCCACTACTTTCCTTCCTCCTCATTAACTTCCTTTCCTGCACACTCCCTCCCACTCCTCCCCTCTCCCCATTCCTTTCACCTCTCCACATCCCACTCCTGCACTCTCCCCCCATCCCCCTCTCCTCACTCCTTCCATCTCCTCCTCACATCCCACTCCTGCACTCTCCTCCCATGTCTTGCCATTCCTCCTCACACCCCATTCCTCCCCTCTCCTGTCTCTCAATCCCCCCACACACCCACTCCTGCACTCTCCTCCCCTCTCCCCACTCACTCCATCTTCTCCCAACACCCCACTCCATCCCTCTCCTCCCCATGCAATGGTCCCCGAGTGAGAATAGCGGACAAATGGGGGAATGGGGAGGTAGTGGGGACGGGGGTGGGGCGCAGACAAATGGATCACACATATTGTCTCTTTCATTGTTATTGGGACCGTGTGTGTGGGCTGGCCGGGGGGGAGGGAAAGAGAGAGAGTGGAAGGGAGGGAGGGAGGGGGAGGGAGAGAGAGAGAGAGAGAGATAGAGAGAAACGAAAGAAGGAAGAGGCAGAGGGAGGGAGAGAAAGGGAGAGCGATGAGACACAAATAGGAGGACGGGGAGAGGAAACTGCGGAAATCAGTGAGAGAGAGAGAGAGAGAGAGAGAGAGAGTAGGGCGAATAAAGCTCTAGTGAAAGACAGCGAGGGAGAGCTACAAGGAAAGGGAGAGGGGAGAGTGATTGAAGAGAGAGAGAGAGAGAGAGAGAGAGAGAGAGAGAGAGAATCGAGTGGCATTAGCAACAGTGGCCTCGTGCTGAAGGGTCTAAATAATGTAATCACTGGTAGTACATAATTCCACTGTTTTCGTCACTGTAACGTAACTGCCATCGTACTCGCCTTCCTCACTAAAATTAATATATTCATTAGTCTCCTGGCTGATTGTAATAATGCTACTGTTGCTATTATTATTATTATTATCATCATCATCATCAGTACTACCGGTCTTGCTTTTCTTCTTCTTTTATCATATTCATCATTATTACTACTAAAGATACAAAAAAAGAAATTGGTATCTTATCCATCAAAACTTCACCCCTCTTCAAACATCTCAGTCATTCATGGGTCTAAACCACCAATCCCCTCATACTATACTCTTTTCACTTGAACCTGGCCTAAAATTGCCACATCTATCTGTTGAAATGTAAAAACTGATTCATGTTCGAATATGACGTCAATCACAAGTGCCAAGGAACAGGATGTAGAGCCGTAGTACTGTCTTATTCTGGCACCGTGCTGCGTAAAATAGTGCTGATGGACGAACACCCGGGCCAAGTTAAAAGTGAAACGGTAATAGTTTAACCTGTCCTAATCCAGCCACCTAATCATGTCAAAATCACTTAAAACTGTAAATCGTCCAAGCAATAATCAAATTCAACCAACCCAATCCCTTCCTCAAGTACCCATCATGCAGTGATGACCAATCGTTCAATTATGCATTCATCCATCCACCCATCGTAACATCATCCATCGACCATCGCCAAAATATAAGCAATCAACCAACCAACCATTCTAATCAGATTCACCCCAGCTAGTCCCCTCCCCAGAGATTCGTCAGATGACCCATCTATCCGTCCATTTTTAACTCATCAAAAGACAATTATCACAGCATCAGCCATCATTAAAAAAAAAAAAAAAAAAAAAATCACTTCCTCGACAATCAGCCAATTATTGGAATCAGATTACCTCAACCTCGTCCAGCCACCAATCATCATACACTTAACCACCATATAATCATCCATCTACCTGTATCTTCTACTCACGACACATCCATCAGTCATCCCGAGAATTCTAAAAACCCACAATTTTCTCGTTAATCACCAACCTCTTTAAGAATCACCCAACCTAATCCGCTGCCCAATCATCCGTCCGGGTGGATGACGGCAGGAATGAGACAACCATCCATTCATCCAGCCATCCATTTCCTACACATCCATCAGTCATTACCACGCTATCAAAAATCAACTACCTCGCTAATCACCCGACTATTCCAATCAGACTCTGCCAACCTAACCCGTGGGCCTGTGTCTGGATGGGTGACAGTGGGTGCCAACAAGCAATCGTTCCCTTCATCTATCTAATCATCTTCATTCCTAAAAATATAACACTGATCCAGCCAACCATTCTAGTCAGATTGCGCTAACCTAATTCGCTGTCCAATCATTCATCAAGGTGGGTGACATCCAACACTTCGTCTACTCATCCATCACTCAATGATCCACAGACCATAAAAAAAGCATACAACAGAATCGCTTAAAACACAACCATCCAGCTATTTCCAATCAGCTTCAACCTGCCTAACCCAATGTCCAATCATCCGTCAGGTTGCAAGACTGAAAGACAGAATCATCCATCAATTCATGCATCTTCTGTACATCCATCAGTCAACACCACAATGCTAAAAATCAACAACTCCCTGACTGATCATCCACTTATTTCAGTCAGATTCAAGAAGCCTAATCCCATTCCAAATCATCCGCCAAAGTGGGTGACATCCAATCATCCATAAAACACGATACCAGCATCAAAATTACACATAACTCTCAACCATCACCAACTATTTCCAATCAGCTTCAGCCAACCTAATCCCTATCCCAATCATCCGTCAGGGTGGGTGACAGCGGGTGACAGGGTGAGTCAGGCGGGGCAGTCAGCAACGCTTAATATGCAAAGCGGCAATCACAGGCGCCCGCTGAATCTAATGGAAAATCCGGGGGCGTGAAATTCCGACTATCAGAAGTTGGGAAATAGAGTTTGAAAAATCATTAAAGAGTTAGATGAGATATGCGTCGAGTGGTGATCCTCCCTCCCATCCCCCTCTCCTCCCATCCTTACCTCCCTCCCTACTTCTCCTACCCTTCCTTTCCTTCTCCTTGGGTTCTTCTAGTCTCTTCCTCTTCTCCTCCTCCTCCTCCCCCTGTTTGTTCTTCTCCACCCCTCTCAACCTTCTCTCAGTTCTTCCTCCCACCTGGCTCTTTCTTCTCTCGCTACTCCTCCTTCCTCTTCCTCCTCCTTTCCTTCCTTCTCTCACTCCTTTGCTCCTCTCTCTCTTTTTTCCTCCCTCCCTCCTACATATACGGCCTCTTTTTCTGGTTCTTCTTTTATATTCTCTCCATTCTCCATCTTCTTCCTCATTTTTGTCTGTTTTACCCATCATCTTTTTTTAGTCTTTCCTCCTCCACCTCCTCCTCCTCCACTTGGTTTCTTTTCTTCCTCTTCTTCTTCCTCTCTTGATCCATGTTTCTTGTTGCCTACGTTTCTCCTCATCCTGCTTGTGTCTTTTTATCTTTCCTGTTCCACCATAATAGAGTTTCGCAGACTCTCCCTCTCTCTCTCTCTCTCTCCCCCCACCAGTCATGTTCCCCCTTCTTCGTAATTTCCTCACGCTCTTGCCTTTCACTCGTTCATAATCCTCTCCTCCTCTTCCACTTCTTCCTTCCCTTCTCGTTATACATCTCCGCATCCTTCATTTCCCTTGCCCTCTTCAAACACCTCCCACCCAGATTCCATTTTCTCTACCATCATCATCACCATCATCATCATCGCTGTCGCCCTCTCTTCCTTCCATCCAAGCTTTATCTTCTATTCCAGCCCTCCTTTTCTTAAAGTTTTCTTCATTATTCTCTTTTTTCTAATCTTACTATTCCATATGCTCAACTCTTCTTTATTGTTATTGTAATTGTTGTTACTATTATTGTTATCATTATTAATATTATTATTCGTACTATTACTATTCATTATTATTATTATTATTATTATGATTATTACATTACTATCATTATTATTTATCATTATTGTTATGTTTTCCATTCCCGTTCCGTTTCTTAACCTGCTCTCTCTGCTCTATCAATCTTTCTACCCCTCTTTCTCCCCCTCTAACATTCTCCCCTCCCTCCTTCCCCCCTCCTGTCACCAAATATCATCTCATCTTACCTCTCTCCTTTCCACCGTCCCCTCCTCCTCCTCCTCCCCTTTCCCCTCATCAGCCTTCTTCCTCTCTCCATTCCTTTCCTTCTTTCCACCATTGCATCCTTCTTCCCCTCCCCCTCTCCACCCCGTCCTCTTCTCTAATTTCTCTTTTCTCACCTTCCCCTTCCTCTCCCCCTATCCATCCATTTTCCCCTCCCCTTAACTCTGATGCCCTTCTCCACCCCGTTTCCCTTTTCTACCCCCTTAATATTCTACCCTCTCCCCTCCTTTTTAGTTTCCCTTTTCCCTATCCCCTCAGTTTCCCTTCTCCTCTAATTACCATCTCTTCTTCCCTTTGTTTCCTCTCCTCCCTTTGCTGCTCCCCCTTCCCCTTAGTTTCGTTCCTCCTCCCCCCTCTCAGCTTCCCTTCACCCCGTCCACTTTGTCCAGTTCCCTCCTCCCCCCACCTCATCCCCTACCCTCCTCTTCGCCCCACTTTCACCGCCAATGCAAGATGGCGGTCGGACAGAAAATGGTCATGTTAAGTCGAGAGTTGGCGGCATTTCTGGCAGTTGTCGATCCATTTTTACCCCCATTTTCAATTTTCTTCTTTTCTTTTATATTCTTTTTATATTTATGCAACTGCTTTTCTTTTCCAAGTTTTGTATAATAATTTTCGAAGTTTTATTTTACTTCGTGTTTTCATCAATCGCTTTCGTCAATTTGTTTATTTATATTATTGATGAGTTGATTCTTTGTTTATATTATTATTTCCTTTTCCGCCTCACTGATCTCTTTTCTTAATTTGACTTTTCTTTTTTTTTCCACCGATTCTTTTTCACTTACATTCACTTTTCGTATTGTTTTTCTTCAGTTCACGTCATTTATTCCCCCATTTCTTTTTTCATTTTTTGTCTTAATTTCCTCTTTCAAAATATCCAGTGTATATACGGCTGACTCTGTACTGCTGGGCCATTTATCAACCTATCTCCACACTTCCCACTTTACTCACCCGTCTCTATGCATTGATTCTGAACATAGGTTAGACAGTCCGTTCCCGAGATAACTCTACATTTCCCATCCTTTCCTAACTTCGGTTTAGGAATCTGTTTGGATATAAGACAGTGGGCCCATTTCCAACATCAGTATTGCATTTCCAACCTTTCCTGCCTCCTACATAAGATTTACACACACACACACAAGAAACAAAAACTTCTAACACGGTAATCTATTAAAATTTCCATAATAACTGCTCAACTGCTGTCTTAAAAGGTACCGGTACGGGGAAATAGGACGGTAGCATTATATTAGTTTTAAAAATTATCAGTATCCAGCATTAGCAGTCTCTCTCTCTCTCTCTCTCTCTCTCTCTCTCTTCCTTTTAATGATGATGAAATAATGAAAGAAAATAAAGGAAGGAAAACGAGATACAACTGTACCACGGAAAACCTTAAATTGAGCGGTGCGACGAATTACCGAATGAGTCAGCAGTCACCGAATCGGCACTTGTAATTGGAAAATATTATGATTTTTATTACCATATAGGCTCATACACACATGTATCTGAGATCCAGAAAAAAAAAAAATAATGTGTTTGATTTAACTATTAATTTCTTAAAATCAGGATTCACAGCAAAGGGTGGAAAGTGGTGGTGATCATCATCCACTCACCAATGTAGTGCTGCCTGTATCTTCCTTCACCTTTATCATTCTTTTTCTCTGTCGTCCCTCTTCCTAATTCTTCCAACTTTCCTGTCACTTTTTATTACTCTTCTTTCCTTCTGAGGTGTTTACTTTGAGTGGCAAGTGAACGGTTTCCCGTAAGCTGTAAAACCATTTACAACTCTGGGCGGTAACCATATAACCAACTCGTACATGTTCCGTACGTGTAAACAAGTGGGTTGGCGGAGGGTTAGTGCCCCTGCCCGTAAAACAACTAAGGCTCCGTCCACACGAGCGGGCAATGCCTGACGGGCACTGCCTGCTGAGTGTATATCCCTCGCTTCTTTAGCAGTGTTACCAGATCAAACAGTTTCTGGGGGTCATTGGTCACTACCGGGCACATTTGTGTTGTTGTCCACATGGCAAGCATTGCCTCAACAACGGGCCAGGGTGTTATAGATAGTCTGCCTGTGGTTTCCCTGCTTATGACGTCATCTACGCTCGTGCCCGCCAGCCACCTTCTAAATGTGTGAATTGGAACGTGATTTGGTATCAATGTTTGCCCGTCGGGCACTGCCCGCTCGTGTGGACGGGGCCTAACTCAAAAACAAACGACCACCCTGTAGGGGATTATGGCGTCTAGCTATTGACATTGAGAATAGATACAGCGCAAAAACATGCTAAAGTTAGTGGAAGTGTTTCGTCTTCAGATTGCAACTCGCCATGACAGACTTTAATTTTGCATAATTACTGATTTAAAATGCAAATAAATATACTGAAGGGAATGTTTTAACCCATTTACCGATGTTCTAATTATCCATACTTTTTTCCCAATACAAAATTTTGAGGACCTGCGGGATGTGTTTTGGGGCTATATTTAGAGCAGTTGTGCGACCACTGGGCTATTTCTTGGCTACTGGGATAAACTCTGGCATTTAAGCAGATGATGTTATTTGTGCTAATAAGTTTGTTACTAAAACTGTCTTTAGAACTCTGGTGATGGTGATAGTGGTAAAGAAACTGAAAAGTGTCCTGTCGTGAGACTTGCCTCACCACACCTAGCCCTCCCCCCTCTTCTCTCTCTCTCTCTGGGGGGCGCGGTAGCACAGTGGTAGCGCGCTGAGCTTGTGATCGGGAGGTCACAAGTTCGAGCCTCGCCCGGGCTACCGTTACCGGGAGGGGTAGCGTCCTCCTGTAACCCCAGCGGGGCTATATAGCCTTAGTTGCCTGGCTCGGGGAATTCATTTCTCCATTCTCTCTCTCTCTCTCTCTCGTCGGACAAAGCTCACCAGGGCAAGTCTCATGGGGCAAATGCCCTTAAAGCAAACCCCCCTAACAAACACACACACACACACACGTATAAATACAAAATACATGAAGGAGCCTGTTGAGAACAATCCTCTCGATGATCTTGCAGAGACAAGGGCCCATCTCGTTGGTTAAGGAAGCTCCCTAACATCTTTTCGTAATTGATTTATTTTGCTTATTACACTCTGCTGTTCTATTCTGTTACACAAATCCTTCCAATATCATCATACACCATATAAATGATGCACAAAAGGATATTAACGAAACATATCCAAAAATAAAACGCTTTGGAAAAGATGTTAAGGAGCTTTCTTCAGTGGGGAGAATGCGTTCCAAGATGTTTGAGATCTTGGTGTGTACTCTGCTGGCTTTGCTGGTTTCAGTATGGGGATTCTGACAGCCTTCTTGCAGGCTCTGGGGATGAATCAAATCATGTACACGCGGAGTACGAGATTTCCACTGATCGTTGCAAGAAACTTCATAATTTTATTTTATGCGAGGATAATGGAACCAAAGGAAAGAAGCCCGCAATATTGTTCCAATTAATAAAAAATAAAAACAAAGTAACAGAGACCCAAATTCAAATGCCAGACCATTTTGTTCAGCTACGAATGAGTCACAGCATCATGCGTGTTCATAATGGTACAATTACCTCTCTCACGGATGCGACAACACTAGTATTTTATTCCTGTAATTTATGCCACTGACTTTATTCAACTTGCCTGGGTATTAAATGCAGTAAATAACATAACAAGAAGTAACGTCCACATTTTTCAACAAATCTGAGAGAATGAATGTAGTCTTTAACAAGGGCAGTTATTAACGTCTTTAATTCAGCTGACATCCTGTTTACTTTGTTTTTGCAGCTACAGTCTTTTCACCTTAACTTGATCCAGACTTTTGTCCTTTTGCACCTTCTTCAGGTAGCACAGTGGAGGAAAAAAAAGGGAGGGGGGGCAATGTTACACCTCTACATCGTCATGGCTATTATCACATTCCAGTGGTGATCTACTGTTACAATTCAGGATTCAAGATGGAGATGAATGACATTTTTTGACAAACTGAGAGTGCAAATAGTACACCAGATTATTTTATGCAGTTTGCCAAAGGTCTCTCACATCGAAGAGGTCTACAAAGGCCTAACTTAACTCCTCCAGTTGGAAAAGTCTATCTGTAATTGAATAAATGGGTCAGGATATGGCAAGAATAAAATGGAAAAGGCATCCCAGGCTAAACTGGTAAAAGTTTAGCACACTATGCAGAGGGGAAGATGGACCCCAATTTCTAATTATTAGTTGTTGCTATTATTGTTGTGGCCCCAGACTCATTTGAATGTGAACATGGTGGACGGCACGCTGTTGTCCTCCTGCAGTCCGCTATCCTCCATTTGAGTGATGGCAGGGAGGTGAGAGACGTTTGTGTAACTGGGCACTGAAACCGCAGTTATAACAGTGCCACCACATGAAACCATCCTTCTCCAGCACCAGTCATACTGAAACCCATGGGAATAAGGTGCATTTGGCTTCACTGTCTCACTGTTAACTGCACTCTGTAAAATGGTATGCAGGCTAACTACATCTAATGCTCAAACCCATTCCTGAAGTGCCTATCTGATGTCGGGGTTTTCAAACATCTTAGCATACCATCAATTTTAACCATACAGTCTGGAAATGTTTTTATCAGTTTATTCTTGCCGTTTCCATACGATTTTCTTCAACTTCGGATAAAACTGCATGTGGGATTTATATATATATATATATATATATATATATATATAAAGGAAATATCGGGTCAACTTCATGTACATGGGTAAACAAATAAAGCCATGCAATATTTTTTTTTCCTTTTTCATTGAAATGAGTAAAAAATGAAGTTCTGCAATATTTTTTTTTCTTTTTCACCCCTAAACGAGGGCCCAGCAACACTTAATACCCGGTCACATCACTGAACAATCTTCAGACGACACAAGGACACAGAATTCCGCGGCAAGACTAAACTATAAAGGATATTACCCAATTTCTAGCCGTTAATAACACAGCTCTAAATGCTCAATATGGGAGAAAGCTTAACTCCAATTCAATTTAATGATGTAGTTTTTCTTTGTACTGTATATTCTTTGCTAACCTCCAGATGTTTCTGTTGACAGAAGAAACCCTCACAGCACATTGGTCCTCATCTAACAAATATCCTAAACCCCACTCTGCTCAAATGATGGGCAGGTGCAGCCAGGTTGGTGGGTTAATTTGACTTAGTGACCTGGGAGACTCATTCCTACCTCATAACTAAGAACCTTGAATTTCATGTAACAAAAAAATATAGCATTCAAGTTATTGGCACCGCCTAGTTCCATCACGCGAAAACAAACTGACTTTTTAATTGTATCTTGGTCAGAAACATTCTTCATCTACCCCTTCACAACCTGTGGCTAGTTCCATCGGGTGAAAACAAACTGACTATCGTATATTGGTGGCAGTTAAAAAAAAAAAAAAAAAAAAAAAAAAAAAAAAGTGTTCCTTTGCCCTTTCCAAGCTGCTTTTTCGGCCTAAGCTGAATAATACCACCTGAAGACAGCTAGGATAAAGATTAAAATATATGCCTGGAGTGAAGGGGTTAATGGCTAAGGGTGACTATGATACCCATGAAGTATTTCTTCACACATTTATATAAAGAACCTGACAAAAATGCACACATACACAAAAAAATGAAATTACAATAGATGTCATGAGGGTTATCTGAGTAAACTCTGACGTAAACATGCCATGTCTCATTTTTCCTGCAAATATATAGGATGCCCTGTAAAATGTTTGCCAAACTTCTGGTGCTTATTCTTGGACTATGAAGTGCTTTATTACAAGCGAGGGCGAGGCCGTGGCATCTCTCGTCAAGTAGTGTCATTTTCTCACGTATCAGCGGCCCGACCCGGCCCTGTCCGACCGTAACACTTTTGAGAAGCTTACATCTCAGCAACCACAGGGACGATCACTGTGTGGTTTGCACCATACGATAGCCAAATTTTTAAAGATCTGTTTTTGACAGGTTTGAGGTTTCACAGTCAGTGCACGTGGCAGGTGCCAATTGATGCATGTCGAAAATCTTCAAAATGAGGTCACAGGCCAATTTGTCGCAAAGGCATGAACCTTGGTACAGTAGGTAGATAGCCATCAATATACTCTAGGCATCCTCGGGGTGTGAAGTGACATTTCAGTGCTTTCGGATTTATTTGGCCTCGCTCGTACCTCGCCGACAATGGCGTTTTACTGGTCAACACCTGTCCAATTCTCAGCTGTGATGGAGCTCTATTACCGACCACCTTATGAATAAAAATAATGTCCCTCATTTTTCGCCCATAAGGCCATCAGGACAAATTTTGAGGTTCTTCTCTACCACTACCACCATAACCACAGTGCACTCTCTTTACCTGTTCTAACCACAGTTTCAGTAACGAAATTTCTAATTAATACAAAGGACATCATCAACTTATATACCAGAGTTTATCCCAGTAACAAGAAAATGGTCCTGTGGTCAAAAAACACATCCCGCAAATCCTCAAAATTTATACTGCGTATGGATAATTCAGAGTATCGGTAAACAGGTTATAAAATATGCCTGTCAGCACATTTATTTGCACTTTAAATCAACATTTATGCAAAACAGAAGTCCGACAAGGAGAGTTGGTAATCTCAAGATGAACACTTCGGTTAACTTTAGCACGTTTTTGCTCTAAATCCTTATTTTTTATTAATACTTTTTATTTTTTACTGGATTTCAGACCAACACGTGTGTATAAACCAATATAGTGATAAAAATTATATTTCCCAATTTAAAAAACGCTGATTCGGGAAATAACTGCCGATTCAGTAATTCGTCGAACCCTATATTAAGGGGATAACATAATACAGTCTACAAACTATTTGAAATACAAAATTCATTGTTGATAAATGACAATACTAACAGACAGGTAGATATACAGTACAGAGACAGAGGCAGACAAACATGGAGACAGAGAGATGGGGGGGGGAGAAAAACAAGTAGAGAGAGAGAGAGAGAGAGAGAGACGGGATAAAACGGCTAAAATAAACCGGCCATAAAAGCTCGGGACTAATTCACTGCCGGCTATCAAATAATATCGCTGGGATGACGCCTTGATATTTCCCCGATCACCTCTTATTGGGCCCACTCGCCAGTTGCCACACCTCCCCATTCTTCCATAATTTTTCCCATCTGTCCCTTATACCACTCCACTCCAACCGAACCCCAGATCGAGCTAAAGGATCCTGCTAGCTCCCCCGGTGGCCAATGGGTGAATGGGTGGGGGGAAATGGGTGAAAAATGGGGTTAAATAGGGCGGTGTGGATGGCAAGGCGGGCGCGTATTGGTCTATGTATGTAAACTAAGCACAGCCTGTCCCGCCTTCTCTCACCCTCGGATTTTGACGGGGCCTAAATTTTCGCGGCCGACCCTTAAATCCCCCCAGTCCCCAGGCATCCCAATTCCCTAATTCCTTCCCTGGACCCCCAATCCCAGCCCATTTAATCCCCAAAGCCGATAATCCAGGGAAGTGAAACGCGGGGTGAGATGATGAGAGAGAGGGTGTCGGCGCGAAACTAAATGGCCTGAGCAGGAGAGGAAACAAGTTTGAGAAAGTTATTAATTTGAGAATAGCGCAAGTTTTGATCCGAAAATCAATTATATGAAGATGACAGACACAGATGGCAGGGGTTAAGGGCCAGGCGAAGGAGAAACAAGGATTGGAAGAGGAGGAGGTGGGAGGGAGCGGGAGGGAGAAGGATTATGGTGTAGCATGAGCAAGAGACGATGGGAAGGAAGGACGGAAAGGAGAGAGGGAACTAGATGGAAACGAGAACTGGAGGAGATGGGAGCGGAAGGAGGGAATGATGTAGGAAGAGAGGGTAAAGGATTTAGTAGTAGCGTAGGGTGGAGAGAGAGGGAAGGAGGAAGGGAAGCCAAAAACGGTGAAGAGTGTTAGATTAGAACAGAGGGAGGGAAAATGAGAAGGGAGAGGGCGAGGGAAAAGGCTCAAGGGCAGTACGCGGAGGAAGGGAGGGAGAAAGGAGCAAGATCAAGGAGAATATGGGCTGAAGGTGAAGCAGGGGAGGAAGGGAAGAAGGATTTTGCAGAAAGGAATGAGGGAAACAGAGTAGGAAAGAAAAGAAATTAGTACTGTATAGGCTATAGGGTGAAACAGCAAGACAGGGGGGGATGGAGGGAGAAGGAATTGGTGCAAAATGGGAGGTGGGAATGAAAGGGAGGAGGCAGCAGCGAAAGAGACAGAAGGATATGAGAAGGCAGGAAAATGGAAGAGGGAGGGAGACGGTTTAACGAAATACCGATGGGTGGCGGAGAGAGGGAGGAAAGAAAGAAGTATGGGAAGGAGGAAGATAGGTAGAGGAGAAACTGGGGCTGGAAAAAGGAGTGGGAGGAAGGGAGGAGAGTGAAGGATTTAGTTGAGGACAAAAGGGAGGGAAGGAAGATAAATACAATGGGATAAATACTTTTACTTCTCAATGCGTTTATATTGACGAATCCTAACATTATTTTTGCTTGCTTGGCTGATTTATTACACTGTTTTATTAACCAGAAATTTTATGAAACTATCCAGGATCATTACATTATTGCTTACCCTTTTTTTGACCCAGCCTTTAATTACCTCCGTCAAGAAGGTTATGTTTAACCGCGCGTTGGTTGGTTTGTCTATTAGCAGGATTACTCTAGAAGCTATGAATGGATTTTGATGAAATTTTATGGAAGGGTGGGCCATGGACCAAGGAATAAATTATTAAATTTTGGGCCGGATCCGGATCCAGAGTATCTAGCACAATCTCATAAAGTTCTCAATGAATTTTAATGAAATTTTGTGGAAAGGTGCGCCATGGACCAAGAAATAATTTATTAAATTTTGGGGTGGATCCGGATTCGGATCCGGAACCTATATCCACGGATCCAGATCCAAGATTACTTAAAAAGTTATCAACGGATTCTAGTGAAATTTCGTGGAAGGGTGGGCGATGGGCCAAGGAAAAAAATGATAATATCTGGGAGGGGGGGAGGGATCCGGAGTATCCAGCACAATATCTCTTAACAGTTCTTCAATGAATTTCAATTAAATTTTGTGGAAAGGTGGAACATGGACGAAGAAAGAAAGATTAGATTTTGGGGCGGATCCGGATCCGGATCCCTTTTTAATGGCATTGGTGGAGGTAAGCGCTCTCTGAGCGCTTTCTAGTGTTATTGTTTTCCAACTTCAGTGAGATCTGTAAAACTTGATACACATTTTGCATTAAATGGCATTTGCCATATTAATGGCTATCTGTTAATACTTTCTTAGATAATGCTGTTCTCATGGAACAGTAATACTGTATCCCACATAATTCTTTCCACTAACTTACGTGCTTATATAAATGACAATGGTCTTACTTATATACTGGGGTGAAACTAGCCGACTTCCAATCTTCAAGAACCTCTCTACTTAAATGACTTACAAATATGGCACAATTACCTAAAATATTATCAATAACCTGCTTTGGTACTTTTGGGTAAAACTGGTCTGGTCATTAGATAAACAGTATATATATACATACACACACACACACATACACACATATATATATATATATATATATATATTTATATATATATATATATATATATATATATATATATATATATATATATATACTGTGTGTGTGTGTGTATCTTTTATCCTGTTGCTTTCTTAAAATTCTTCGCAGGGCTGGTGATATCATGCAATCCGCGCCGGCAATTAATTACTGCAATATTTGTGATACCGGTTTTGGATGTGAAAAATGAGCTACAAAAATCATGTAAGAGTGATATTGAAGCAATTTCAGCACTGTCCATTTTGCATGTGTGTGTGTGTGTGTGTGTGTGTTGAGAGAGAGAGAGAGAGAGAGAGAGAGACAGACAGACAGACAGACAGACAGAGAGAGAGACAGAGAGACAGAGACAGACAGACAGACAGAGACAGTGTGAAAGGACGTGTTTCAAATCGTGTGATAACGATAACCGTGGAATGAAACTAATAGACATTGTGATAAGACAGGAAGCGCGGCAGTGTGGTAAAGATAGTGGGGGAGTGGTCATGAAAGAGACAGTGTGATGAAGACATACGGCGTGATAATGTGGTAAAAAATGTGTAATAAAAGATAGTGCAGTGTGAGATAGCGATAGAGGTTGTGATACAGACAGCATGACGAAACGTATATGATAAATGCAGAATAGACAGGCAGTGTGAGAGAGAGAGTGTGATAAAAGTTATTTAGACACAGCGTGGTAAAAAGTGAGCGAGATTAGGATAACGTTAAACAAAAGGTGAGTACGGTAAAGACGTAAGGCAAATCAACCATCAGTTTAGGACAAGACAAGGATAGTGCGGCAAGGAAAGATGATAAAGTGTGACTGAACGACAGTATGATAAAGATAATAGTGGAGACAGAGCATGATAAAATGTGGTAGGAACTGTGATGGTGTTAAAAGATACAGACAGTGATAGTGACATCACGATAGAGTGTGGCAGAGAGGTAGTATGATAGAAAGATTGGCAAAACGTGGTAGATTTTATGACTGACTGGCAGAGTGTGGCAGACGGTACCATAGAGACTGGCAGTGTGGCAGACGGTACCATAGAGACTGGCAGTGTGGCAGATAGTATGATAGAGACCGGCAGTGTGGCAGAGATGGTATGACAGACATTGAAAGAGTGTGGCAGAGATAGTACGAGAGTCGGACTTGCAAAGAGATTGTATGATGAAGTGACTGGCAGAGAGCTAGTATGACAGAGGGATTGGCAGAGACATTGTATGACAGAGGGACTGGTAGAGATATTGTATGCTAGAGGGACTGGCAGAAAGATTGTATGACAGAGGGACTGGCAGACAGATTGTATGACAGAGGGACTGGCAGACAGATTGTATGACAGAGGGACTGGCAGACAGATTGTATGACAGAGGGACTGGCAGACAGATTGTATGACAGAGGGACTGGCAGACAGATTGTATGACAGAGCGACTGGTATGGAGACTGTATGCTAGAGGGACTGGCAGACAGATTGTATGACAGAGGGACTGGCAGACATTGTATGACAGAGGGACTGGCAGAAGGACTGTATGACAGAGGGACTGGCAGAGATTGTATGACAGAGAGACTGGCAGAAAGACTGTATGACAGAGGGACTGGCAGAAAGATTGTATGACAGAGGGACTGGCAGAGATTGTATGACAGAGGGACTGGCAGAGATTGTATAACAGTGGGACTGGCAGACAGAATGTATGACAGAGGGACTGGCAGACATTGTATGACAGAGGGACTGGCAGACAGACTGTATGACAGAGGGACTGGCAGAGATTGTATGATAGAGGGACTGGCAGAGATAGTATGATAGATGCTGATAGTGTGGCAGAGGTAGTACAAGAGTGACCAGCAGTGTGACAGACAGCGTAGAAAAGGGTGTCATAAAGTGAAATGACAGAGTGGTCAAGAGATACAGCAGTACAATACAGTGATATGAAGTGAAATGATAGAGTGGTCAAGAGATACAGCAGTACAATACAGTGATGTGGTAATAGCAGAACAAATCATGGTATAGATAACATGATAAAGTCAGTGGTAAAACTGAAGGTGCGATAAGATAATGGTGAAGAGACTGTGCCAGAGACTGCGATTAAGGTAAGGCCAGCATTATAGACACAAGGTGACAGTGTGGCAAGGATACAAGGCAAACCCAACCATCAGTTTAAGGACAAGGCAAACACTAGGAAATACTCTACCAACCAGACGTGCAGCAGTGCCGGCCGCTTAAAAGGAGACGAGCAGGGCAGGGAAGGGGAGAGGATAAGGGGAGGCTGAAGTGGAGAATGTAAAGAGAGGAGGGTTAAGGAAAAAGCAGAGGAGGGATTGTGGGAGAAGAGGCTGGAGAAAGGAATGGGATGGGAACGAAAGGGAAAAGGAAGGGGTTGATGAGGGGAAAGAATGGAAATGGGACATGGGAAATGTGAAGAGAAATAAAGGTTGGGGTGGAGGGATGGAGGAAAGGGAGAGGACAGAGGAAGAGAGGATAGAGATGGGCAGGCAGGAGGAGGAGGTGGGAGAATAAACTTAAAGAGAGAGGAGAGAGTGAAAGAAAGGGGGAAAGAAAGAGTGGAAGAGATGGAGATGAGAGTGTGAAAGTTAAGGAAAGGGGAGGGGAGTGGCAAAGGGAGGGAAAAGGGAGTGGAAGGGAGAAATGGGGAGGGAAAGAGGAGTGAGGAGAGGAGGGGTAGGGTGGTTAAGTGGGTGACCTGCACGCCTCTAGATTAATTGGGGTTAATGTCGCCCTGTTTGACGCCACGATGGAACAGCAAACCACAGCGTCCGAACACCCCGTTTTCTTTAACATCACCCGCACTCCCTCACCCACACTCAACTCTCCCTTACAAAACATCCCACATCACATTTAAATTCTACTTAATCCCACCAAATCCTTGCCATAATAAACATGAATTTACTAGTGTCCATTTGGGTTTATAAAGGAAATTGGGATTAACGATAAACTGTGGTAACTCGCGGAAAGCTAGACTCGAGTTTCACCGTTTTCGTGTAAGGTCTTGAGTCAACAGGCATGAGATCTGAGAAGTGTGGAGGAGGGTGGAGGGACAGGGGAGAGGGAAGGAGGGAGAGGAGGGTACTCGTACAGAAAGAGGGAGGGAAGGAGTGAGGAAGAGAATGATGCATGGAGGAGTGGGATGGAGAGGATGAAAGGGTGATAGAAAGGTGAAGGAAAGAAAGAAGTGTGTGGAGTGTAAGGGATACGGAAAGAAGATGGATGGACGGATGGACAGAGAGAGAGATGCAAGGTAGGGGGAGGACAGCAAAGGAAAGTAGGGGGAATACAGTGGATGAGACGGGAGATAAGTTACTGAGGGAAACTGGAGATGGGGAGGAAGATGGGGATAATGGAGGAGGAGGGAAGTACAAGAGGGGGATACTTGGAGGTAGGAGAGTAAGATGAGATGGAAAGAATAATAATAATAATAATGAAGAAGAAGAAGAAGAAGAAGAAGAAGGAGGAGGAGGAGGAGGAGGAGGAGGAACACTAAATCGGGGGGGAAGGGATGGGAAGATGGAGAAGGAAGGGAATAAGAAAGAGGGAGAGGGAAGGGAGGACTGAGGGAGAGATGATGGGAGATATTGATGGAGAGACACATGATGACGGAGGGAGAAAGTAAGGGAGGGGTTGAAGAGGGGCAATAGAAGGGAAGGGAGAGGGAGAGGGTTTAGACAGAAGGGGGCATGTATGACAGAGACATGGGCGTGAGGAAGGGAACAACTCTGATAGAGGGGGGGGAAAGGGGAGGGATGAGGGGAGGAAAGGTAGAGGGGAGGGGATGTTGGGGGAGGAAGACTAAGTGGGGAAAAAGTAGGGGAGAGGGTGAAGAGGGAGATATGGGGATGAGGGTGGTGTGGAGAGGACAAGAGTGGAGTGCAGGGTAAGGGGAATGGATGACAGGGGAAGGGTAGGAGGGAGAGGGTGAATGGGGGAGAGGAGGATAATGGAGGCGGGCGGGGGTAACCTGAGACGTTTGTGGCTTCAAAATCTGTTTCGTTCCGTATGCAAATGAGATCATGAGGGGAAGGGGGGTGAGGAGAGAAAGGAAAGGCGAAGGAAGGAGGAAGGGGAGAGGGGACGAGGAGGGAAAGAAGGCGAAAGGGGATGAAAAGGGACGTGAGAGGGCAAGAGACAGGAGAGGAGGGGAAGTGTGGGGAAGGGGAGAGGGAGGTGGGTCAGGTGGCAGAGGAAGAGGGGAAGAGAGGGGAAGACATGAGACAGGAAGACGGGGACAGAGTCAGGGTGGAAGGCAATAGAGGGAAAGGGGAAAAGGAAGGACGAAGGAATGGGGAGAAAAGAAAGGCGAGGAAGAGGATAAAAGATGGGGAAATGGGTGGGAAAGGCAATACAAGGGAGAGGGAGGGGAAGGCAGAAGGAATGAGGGGATGAATGGAGGGAACAGGAAGAACAAGAAGCGGTGCCAAGGCACAGCAAACCCGTCCCCAGCAGTCATTTTAGTGTTGACGTATGACCACAACAGGATATCTAGTCAAAGACGTCACATATCAAATTTGGAGTAAATCGGGTGAAAACTGACGATTTTATGCCCAATTGAAATTTTAGGCCCGACTCACATGACACTGACCCCCCTACCGCTAACCGGGGTTTCATGTCGATATGATGAATTTGAAAGGAGTTATGGCGAAAAAACGGTTTTTTATCCGTTTTTTTTTTGTGTGTGTGTGTGTGTGTGGGGGGGGGGGCCTACAGCCTGGGCCTTGGCCCAAAATTTACCCAGGCGATCAGAAGGTCATAGCCCATCACCCCTGTAATTTTGTCAAAATCGCACCAGTATTTTTCGCGTAAAGCTGTTAACAGACAGGCAGACAGACAGAAAGACAAACCGAGTGAAAACAATACTCTTCCCCGAGCCCATCCTGGGCGGGGACGGGTAACAAAGCAAGGGAGAAGACAAAGAAGGAAGAAAGAAAAAGGAAGGAGGGAGGAAAGGGAGGGGTGAGGGAGGGGGAAAGATAGGGGAGAGAGAGAGAGGGAGGAAAGTGGAGAGGGAAACATGGTACAAGGAAGGAAGAACGAGGAGGAGAAAGGGTTGGATGATGGAAATAAAGAAAAAAGGAGGAGGACGACGAAAAAGAGAAAAAAAAAAAAAGGAAGAGGGAGGGGAAAAGCATAGGAAGGGTGGAGGTGAGACAAATGAGGTCAGAAAAAAGAAAATGAGAATATGAAGAGAGCAGGACGGATGGAAATGAAGAAGAAAAGTGTGGAAGTGAAAAAAGAAAAGAGGTGAGCGAGATGGAGAAGAAACTGAGGAGGAAGGAAGGAAGAGACGGAAGTAAGGGGAAGATGGGAGAGTTAAAGAAAAAAAAAGTAATGAAAAGGGAATACAAAAGAAGTACAGGTAACAAACGGCATATAAGCCTTTAACGAGGTGATACACTTGGTAAAACTATTATACTAAAGATGTATCCAAAGTGTGTGAGTGAGGACTGATAAATGGAGAGGAGGGAATGACGATGAAGAACAGTGAGGAGGAAAACAAGGAAATGAAACAAGAGGGTAGAAAGTATGAAGAGATGAGACGTGAAGAGAAGAGTAAGCGAATACAAAAACTGAAGAGCAGGAAAAAGCAAGGAAGGCGGAAAAATGAAAAAAGAAACGTGGGGGGAGGGGGGAGTGAGAGAGCGGGCATCATAAGAGAGGTGGGTGGGGCCATAAGAGCCGCTGTGTAGACTTTGCTTATGCCGGGTTTTAAGGCTGTTAGGAAGTGAGCGAGGCCACTTTTATTCCTACCGTCTTTACAAAACTTGGGGAGAAACACGTCAAACTGTGCCAGGCCACACATTATGAGAACCTGAGAAGTTTTTATGATCACCAGCAAAATTCATTATATATATATATATATATATATATATATGAGGCACACAATTCATCGTTTCAGCTCAAGACCTATCCCACCCTTGTATTCATCACCCGCCATCCACAGACATCAAACAACAACCATCCAACACTACACTTCACAAACATATACAGTACATAGAACATATATACCACAGCCACCAACACTACACTTCAAAAACATATACAGTCTATAAAACATACAGTAGCCACCATCCAAAACGTTCACCCAAACAGCATCCTTCATGAACCTCCACCTGATATCCCTCTCAGAAACTACCCTACCTGGGAAGATACGAGTACAACTCCACAGAAGGTGATGCAGCCATCAATCAACCTTCCATGCTACAGCACCAGCACAGAATACAACTCACCAATAATCCACTTTGCCCACACTGTAATGCAGCCTCCACACCACAATACACTTACTTCGTGCACTATACTGTGACAACTGACAATCCTTCAACACGGTCTCGACAAAAGATCTCTGGGAAAGACCATCTGATTCGGCCGGGTTCCTCCAGTCCAATGGGTTCTCATCCAGCTGGGCTTGGAGTTGCAACATCATCAACAACAACAATAAAATCAAGCAAGTGCCTTCGTAGTGCATGGGCTAACGTGACTCAACAATAATAAAGACAATGGTAAAGGCAGCACAAGTAAAACAGCCAAAGCATTCATATATATATATATATATATATATATATATATATATATATATAAAGTTAACCTCTGGCAATCGGAGGCATATCTTCGCAGCTTTGCCAAAAGCGAAAAAAAAAAAAAAAAAAGTCTCCGGACTTCCCTGTTTACTCCTACTATGTTAAATATCACGCTAGCACTCACAAGCCTGAAGTCCTGGGTATTATGCTGATGTCACTGACTACAACAAGACTTCGAAGAATTTCTAATAGTTACTCTTTAAATAACCGTCCTGTTCGTTGAGGATAGGACAGGAAGTGATTAACAGGATGCTAAAGGAAAAAGTTAGGGGGTATTCCTTCTTGCAAAATCCTCTGGCAATAGGACGCATATCATAGTAACTTAGCCAAAACTAATAACAAACAAGGCATAAATCCCGGGATACTGACCACAAAGTTTGGATACAATTAATTTTGAGATATTGTACCTGACCCACACACACACACACACACACACACACACACACACACACACATACACACACACACATACACACACACATACACACACACGCACACACACACACACACAGACGTAGGCGAATACATTATCGCCTCGCTCAGCGGGCGATAACAGAAGTGATAATAGTGTGACACTAGCACCTTGTTGCCATGTTATGGTCCTGAAGACGAAGTTCCATACGATCCCTGTTGTGTGCGCAGTTTCCTTGTTATGCACTCATCCAAGGATTTGCAATCATTCTGTTAGCCCGTGTGATCCTTCCATCACCAGGTGTAAACGTCCAAGTTAATCGTTTAGCTAATAGGGAATTACTTGCATTTCTTATCACTTCTCCCTACTTACCTCCCTGCCTGCCTGCACGTCAGCTTACCTACTTGCCTATTTAACTGCCCACCCCCCTCCCTACCTATCACGCTGCCTACCTACCTTCCTACCTACCTACCTCTTTACCAATCTCCTCTACTTTCCTGTCTACAAAGGAGTACAAAAGAAAGCAAACAGCAACAGACCCATTGGTCCTTTCGTGGCAGTTTGCAACAAGATTGGTTGCAACTGACGTAACTATTCTACCTGTCGAAGACAAGGATCGGAAAGCAGGAAAACAAATGAAAAACTCATCCACGTTCACTCACGCAAGGACCTTGATTTCGTTGTTGGAAGGAACTGAAGACAAGAGCGGTAAAAGTAAACAACAACAGCACAAAGACTGGATGAAAAACAGCAAAAAGAGTTAACCAGAGCCTGAAGAATACCTGGGACAAAAGCAATATAGCTGAGTAGGTGTGACCATAACAGGAGTAAGAATAAGTAAGAGCAATACGACCGGCACGACAAAAGTAAAATTAGTTAGAAATGTGACGGCAAGAACAATAAGAGTTAATAAAAGAGAAGGAATTCCTGGGTCAAGAGCGATAGGACTTGGTGTAGGTATAGTAAGAGTAATACGAACGACCATGACAAAAGCAATATTAGTTAGAAGTGTGACGGCAAGAGCAATAAGAGTTAATAATAGCGTGAAGACTCCCGAGGGACAAGAGCAATAAGAGTGAGTAGGTGTGTGCCCGTAAGTCCTGGGCGAGTAACGGTTACGACTGGACCAGTGGCCGTTATTACCGCACTTTTTAAACCCGCACCCCCACCCCCCCTCCCACCCAACTCTCTCTCTCTCTCTCTCTCTCTCTCATTTTACTTCTCTGAGCTATGCACCTTTTCCCTTCTCCACAATGAATTTTTACAGTTTAATTCTGGCTTCCACCATGCAATTTCATTCAGTCTTGGAGTGATTCCTCGCAGTGATGGAATTGGAAACAATATCCACTAACCCTTTATAAACGATGCCATTACACTTTTATTCTTGTTACCATGAAACTATTTTATTCAATGTATGGCCTTTCGTACCGAGTTAACATTATTTCCTGTCTCATTTTTACTGAAGGTTTCACAAACATTCAAATACTCCCCCCCCCCTTTTTTTTCACACCGAATACATGGTCTGATGTAATGTTGCCCTGGGTTGTCTTCTAATACTCCTGGGGTAGGTACCGTACATCAAACTCCACCAAGTCAAAGTACAGTATTTTATTTATATATATATATATATATATATATATATATATATATATAGATATATATATATATATATATATATATATATATATATCTCCACCATGTCAAAGTAAAGTATATATCAAACTCCATCAAGTCAAAGTAAAGTATTTATCAAACTTCACCAAGTCAAAGTAAAGTATATATCAAACTCCACCAAGTCAAAGTAATGCATACATCAAACTCCACCATACTAAAATAAAGTATATATCAAACTTCACCAGATCAAAGTAATGTATATATTAAACTCCACCAGGTCAAAGTAAAGTATATATCACACTTCACCAGGTTAAAGTACAGTATATATCAAACTTCACCACGTCAAAGTATATATCAACTCCACCAAGTCAGTCTCTCTCTTAAGGTGAAAGGTGTTGCGATAGCCAGAATGAAAAGATAAAGACCACCATAATTAAGGGGTTAGAATGATCCCACTCTGCCCACTGACTATCCAAAACCCTATACCGAGGTCCTGCAGTCCCCCAAAGGAACGACAGAAAGTGTCACCATGTCATCCCATGTCATTCCTTGGGCGCTAATAACTATCGTCTGTATTATAACAATTTTACTACTTCTACTACTACAATTCTCTCTCTCTCTCTCTCTCTCTCTCTCACACACACACACACACACACACACACACACACACACACACACACAGAAGCCTACATATGCACATAAAAGTGTCAACCTTCGATGCAGACATTCTGACAGCAGTGTCTTGTTCACTGCAGAATTTCGAATGTTTTTAACTTTCTTGTCTCTCTCTCTCTCTCTCTCTCTCTCACACACACACACACACACACACACACACACACACACACACACACACACACACACACACACACACACACGCTTTTTAAACCTACTTTATTTTTGTCAAAGCAGGTACGTAAAAAGGGAAGGAGGAAGGTAAAAATGGGGTGACAGAAAGGTAGGAAAGGAAGAGGAAGGAGAGGGGATAAAATGGAAGGGAGGTAAAGAATGAGGGAGGGTAAAAGGGAGGGAGAGGTAGTATAAAGGGAGGGGAGGAAGAAAAGTAAAGAGGGAGGGGAGTGGAAGGGGGTAAAGAGGCAGGAAGGGAGAAGGGAAGATAAAGAGGGAGGGAGGACGGAAGAAACAGAAGGAACGACGGAAGGAAGGTAAAATGGAAGCAAAAGGGGAAGGGCGAGGAAAGGAAGTAAAAGTGAGGGAGAGGAGGAAGAAAAAGTGGTAAAAATATAGGAAGACAAAATAAGATCAGGCAGAATGGAACACTGGAGAGAGAGAGAGAGAGAGAGAGAGAGAGAGAGAGAGAGAGAGAGAGAGAGAGAGAGATGAGGGGAGGGGAGCATGTGGAGTGTGTGTGTCAAGTCATTAGCGAAGGTTGACTGAGTGTTGTGTTGTGTCATTATACTTAAACTCTCACCCATCTACCCCGTCTCCCCTACCTCTCTCTCTCTCTCAAACACACACACACACACACACACACACACACACACCTATTACCGATATCCCAGCTTGAACGAAAATGATTGAAGTATATGGGGTTAGAGACAGAGCGTTTACCGACTATTCCTGATATAATCGTCTAACAGCACCAGGAACAGAACAAAGATAACGTCACCGTATTGAAGGGGCTAACCACTTCACACCAATAACTTTCAAACCAGTATTGGTCGATTTTATTTATTTATTTTTTTTTAATGGGAAATGTTTTATTCGCCCCTGTGTAGAGTACAACTCATGGGTGGGTAGGCTCCCCACACACAGCTCTTCTCAACAGGGTGGAGTCAAAGACTTTTTGTTTCATTAACTTTCCTCCTCTTATTGGCTTCCTTCAACCTCTCTCTTCGCCGCTCTATTGCATCTTTATCTCTTTTCTATCGCTACTTCAATGGTCACTGCTCCTCTGAACTGCTGCTTGCACCCCTCCACCACTACGGCGCGCACGAAGCACCCGTCTAACGACAAACACTCATCTTTTTTCTGTCCAACTCTCTAATGCAAGAGTTAACCGCTACTCCCAGTCCTTCATGTATGAAACAGCTCAGCTCTGGAACTGTCTCCCTCTATCTGTTTTTCTTGCTGCCTACGATCTCCAGTCTTTCAAACACAGAGTGTCCGGGCATCTCGAAATGAATGGATCTTGAACTTGGCTCTCTGTTGTCTTGTTTTTGTTTTTTTCTTGGAGGGGGTAGTTTCCAGGCCCCTGGCCTTTGGCTCCTCCTTCCTTGCATTAAAAAAAAACAAGTGAACGGGTTAACGATGGCTATATCGAACCCTTCCAGACCAAAGTCTCCCCAAAGCTGAATTAAGTCGCCCGGAAAAGGCAGGAATAAAGCTAAAGGTGCCACCACAATGAAGAGGTCAACAAATCAGTCTGTCTCTATGCAGTCACCCTATTACAAGCCACTTTACTTGTATATCGATATCTTTTTAAGGTTACTTTTTAGCTTTCCCAAAAGATGCCAAATATTTTTCCATCTAAATCTGTCAAGAAATGTTCATTATATGTTCTCTTTTCTTCTCCAAAACATCTTAATCTTTCATAAATCTCTCTTTCGGCTGTCAGTTATAGCTACACTTAACTCTACCTAATCATTAACTCTAAGATATAAATTCCTTCACTCCGACGACGTGTTATTCGATTTATTCTTGCTCCCACTTTCTCTCTCTCTCTCTCTCTCTCTCTCCCTCCAAATTCAAGAGGGGGTTAGAAACAGCCTTCATTAATCTCAACACAGCTACAGATCATTCCTAGGATGAATCAACTCGAAAACCCACAGAGCCATTGATGTCTTCAATTTTTGCCACCTCCTGACGATTTTATTCAGCTTTGGAAACTTTTCGAACAGGAGGGGTTGGATGTAGCCTTCATCAACTCGTTCACTTCTGGGGTGTTTTCGAAAACAGAATTAAATCACTTATACTCATTTTTACTTAAACCTGGCCTAAAATTGCCATCGTTCCATCATGAATTGTGAGTAGTAACAGTAGTTTAACACTAAAATAAGATGTCAGTCAGGATGAAATGCTTCAGAATGAATGTAGAGCCACGGCACTGTCTTACATTAGCACCGTGCTATGTGAAACATAGCTTCAGAAGGACAGAAAATTTGGGCCAACCTAAGGTGAAAGGACTATATTAGCTGCAAGAATACTCTTTAGGACGTCATCCAGATTCAGAGGGTTAATATAAATACATCACCGAGCTGAAGTGGCTAAACATACTGCCCTCATACCCCTCTCCCCTCTAATGCAATACCAGTCTGCTACAGGTATCTTTCAGGAATACGAGGTGGTCCAAATAGAACGCTTTACCTCCACTCCCCCGGACAATTTCTCGTGTGTTGCGGTCACGTCTCAGTCTGCGTTACCAATATCTGCCCTGCATCCTTAATTCACTACATACTCCATTGCCTTACCCACGTCCACACCAGCAGAATGAGCCGTCTCCGCAACACCTAAGTTATCGCCAGGTGAGTTTCTAGTGACGCGCCATTTACGGATCACCCCAAATGGTATTACCAGGGGTGCTATTATTACGTATCACTGGAACCTTCACCTCTCCAGTACCGTCACCCTTTTTATCTTTATTCTTGTTAACGTCAGACGATTTTATTCAGCTTGATAAGAAGATACTGTCCTGAACGAAGTATAGTCTCAATTAACCACTCTCACTACTACTGTCGGTTTGCTTTCCTCCGACGGAACTAGGCCACTCCACTTGAATACCAAGCTGTAGTTGCGTGAGATTCGGTAAGTCTAAGTTACGAGGTATGGATGAGTCTCCTTGGTTACTAGGAGAGTGAACCCTCCAATCTGACCGTACCTAGCCATCAACTGAGCCAAGGAGAGTTTTAGATATCTTCGTCAGGTTAAAACAAATGTGAGATAGATGGTTTTCCTCAGGCTCAATATGTCTGCAATCAACAAAAATGAGAGAGAGAGAGAGAGAGAGAGAGAGAGAGAGAGAGAGAGAGAATGTGAAAGGGGTAAGGGAGAGCTACAAAAACAGCGACGAATTAAAGCCTCAAAAGATTTCTCACAACGACAAAACCCTGATCCTTACTCCATATGAACCACAATACTCGATAATTTACGGCATTTTTCCAGTATTTCATATTTATTTATGGATAAAAATTTAGGACCTAGCTTCAAATAACTGAAAGCACTAATTAAAAACACTGCATATCATCATCATCATCATCATCATCATTTTACCGTTATTTTTTCAATGGAATGATATGGCTCAGAATCAGAAAGCGCGACACACACACACACACACACACACACACACACACACACAAATGTCTTTCTCTTTCTCCTCTGACTACATACGGAGAGAGAGAGAGAGAGAGAGAGAGAGAGAGAGAGAGAGAGAGAGAGAGAGAGAGAGGATAAAGGTGGTGAGAGTAAAGGTTGAGTGAGGGAAGAAAGATAGAGAAGAGGAAAGGAGCCAGTAATGGACTGAGCGGCTAGAGAGAGAGGGGGGGGGTAAGTGATAAGGACAAAAATAAAGGATAGATGAGAGAGAGAGAGAGAGAGAGAGAGAGAGAGAGAGAGAGAGAGAGAGAGAGAGAGAGAGAGAGAAACTCAGTGACGGAGGGAAGGAGAGGGGAAAAAGAAAGTCAGTGAATAGAGAGAGGGGAGGCAAGGAGGGGAGAGAAAATGAGTAAGGGGAGGAGGTGGGAGAGAGGAATCGAGAGAGTGGAGAAAGAAGGGAGAAACTGAGTGGGAGAGAGACGGGAGACGGGCTGGGCGAGGGGAGAGAAAAAAAAAAGTAAGTGAGGTGGAAAGAGGGGAGAAAGGAACTGTGGCAGGGGAGAGAATCAGAGAGAGAGAGAGAGAGAGAGAGAGAGATACTGGATGATGGGATAGTAATTAATTTAGAGGAGGGAAAGTAAGGGGAGATGAAAACTAAGGTGGAAGAGAGGGGAGGCCAAAAATGAGAAGTGGTGTGTGTGTGTGTGTGTGTGTGTGTGTGTGTGTGTGTGTGTGTGTGTGTGTGTGTGTGTGAGAGAGAGAGAGAGAGAGAGAGGTGAGGGATAAGGAGAAAATAGAGGAAGAGGAAGAACTGATGAGAGGAGAAAAAAGATGAAGAGGACGGACAGATGAGAGAGAGAGAGAGAGAGAGAGAGAGAGAGAGAGAGAGAGAATGACACGTGTGGAGAAAGCATATCTCGTCTGTGAATTGTTGAAATGAAATGTAGGATATGCTCAAAATAAACAGAATTTCAGATTGTAAGAATATTTCATCTGATGTGGAGAGATGTAGAGACGAGGGGAGAAAAGAGGGAAGGAGGAAAGAGAGGAAAGATATGGAAAAGAGGGAAGAGAGAGGGAAGGAGAGAGAGAGGATGAAGTACATGAAGAATGAGATGGAAGACAGGTATGGGAGAGGAAAGATATAGAAGTGAGGAAAAAAATGGAAATGGCCGAAAGGAGGAAAGAGAGACCGTGGAGAAAGAAGTGAGAGAGTCAATGTGAAAGACAGGAGTGAAGGTAGAATGATGAGGGACAAAGAGAAAGATACAGGAATAATGAGGGATAAAGAGATAACTCACAGAGAGAGAACATGTAAAGAAACTGGTAGACAGGAAGAGAGAGAGAGAGAGAGAGAGAGAGAGAGAGAGAGAGAGAGAGAGAGAGAGAGAGAGAGAGAGAGAGAGAGAGAGAGAGAGAGAGGAGGGGGGCGAGGGAGGGGAGGGGAGGGCAGGCCAGTAATGGATGGAGCGGCTGCACATGACACCGGGATGGACGTTATGACTCGCTCTGTAATACACTTCTAAACTCAATTATCACCAATATTACTTCCCTCTTTTCATTCCTCTCTCTCTCTCTCTCTCTCTCTTCTTGCCGGGTACTCGCTTAACTACTTTTCTCTCCACTTCCCTCTCCTTTGTGTTTCAGATTTCTCCCTCCGTCCTCTCTTAGCCTTTCCAATGTTACTTCTTACTCTCCCTCTTCCATCTGTTTTCGTGCACTGCCTGATCCTTTTTATTTTTCTTTTCTCTGCCACATCCCTCTTCCTCACTTTTTCCTCATATCCTCTTTCTTTCTCGTCTTCTTACTTTCCTCCCTGTTCCACATATCTTCTTTTTTCATATTTCTTCCCTCTCCAGCCATCTTCCCTTTCCCCCTTTCTTATTGCTTTCTTCTCTATACTCTCATTCCTCCTTCCACTTCTCTTTCACTCTCTGTTTTCCTTTCCCTCCCTTCTCTATTTGTCAACACCCCTCTTTCCTTTCATCTAATTCCTCTTCTTCAACCTCCATCCTCCTCTCCTTCATTTTTCTCTCTCTCCTCCCTCTTCCCCACCTCTCATTCTCCCTTACTTTCCCTGCTCCCTTCCTTTCTTTCGCTCTCACCTTCCTTCCTTCCTTTCTCAATTCCCTTTCATTTTATTTCTCCATTCTTTGCTTCCTTCATCCTCGGTGTTTTATGTGCGTAGTTTCATCTTCTCTTATTTTTCTCCTTTATCTCCTTGTAATCATTTTTCCCCCCTTCACGGCATTCTTTTCATATTAAGTAATTACGGTTTTACTTATCAGTGCTCTCTCTCTCTCTCTCTCTCTCTCTCTCTCTCTCTCTCCCCCCCTGCAATCATCTTTGTAAATATCTACCTTATTACCTATTCAGCTTTCTATCCATCTACTTACCAGGTATCTACAGTGTACGGTTGTTTCTTGTGTATCTGCCTACTTACCAAACCATTATCTATCTCTAGCCAACAATCTATCTACCCACCTACCAACCGACCCATCTATATCCATTAACACATTCATTTCTTTCCACTCAATCAACCCCCCCCCCTCCTCTCTCTCTCAGGACGGTGGGGGTGTAACGTGTTAGAGCCGGCGTGTTGATATGCTCATTACCACCTCCCCCTCCCTCTCCCCCTCCCCTCCTACTCCCCTTCCTCTTCCTCTCCCCCTCCCCTCCTACTCCCCTTCCTCTCCCTCTCCCCCTCCCCTCCCCTACTGTAATTAACAACGCCACAGGTATCTCACTTTTATTATTATTTCTGTCCGGTACTAGCATCATAATCCTCTCTCTCTCTCTCTCTCTCTCTCTCTCCACAAGCATCTCACTTTTATTATTTCTGCTCGGTAGTATAGCCTCTCTCTCTCTCTCTCTCTCTCTCTCTCTCTCTCTCCAGGTATCTCACTTTTTTAAAATTATTTGTATGGTAGTAGCATCACAATCCCCCCCTTCTCTCTCTCTCTCTCTCTCTCTCTCTCTCACAAACATACACACACACACACACACACACAAAACCTCCACCACCACCATCACCCATTACTTTTCCTTTTCCATAACCCAACCCGCATTTAACACGTTCATAATTCCTCCGGGTCACATAATCACCCCATTGACTTGCACCCTCTTTCCATTTTCGTGTAAAATTTCGCTTCACTAACAATAAAAATAATGCTAATAATAATAATCGATATCGCCCATTTTGTACTAATATCCCACTTTTGACCCGAAATGACTGGCAAAAATTGGGTCCCTTCTCTCTCTCTCTCTCTCTCTCACACACACACACACACACACACACACACACACACACACACATTTCACGTCTTATCACTCTCTCTCTCTCTCTCTCTCTCTCTCTCTCTCTTTCTCTCTCTCTCTCTCTCGAACTACCTTAATTCAGAAGGGTCACTTAGTCATTATGTTTCTGGAAAATATGGAAATAGAAATGTGCAAACGGGGTGAATGTGTCAAAAATGTATTGTGAGTTGGATGATTAAGTGGTAAAGGGCGGGGTCAGGGAGAGAAAAGGAGGGAGGGGTGAGGGAAAGGAGGGAGGGAGCAAGCGAGGAAAGGAGGGGTGAAAGAGGGGTGAGGTAGGGGGAAATGGAGGGTGATGGGAGAGGTGAGGGAGGGATGCAGCAGTTGTGGGGAGGTAAGGGTGGGGAAAAAGGCTGAAAGAAATGAAGAATGAACGAAGAAAGGAGAGAGAGAGAGAGAGAGAGAGAGAGAGAGAGAGAGAGAGAGAGAGAGAGAGAGAGAGAGAGGTAGGAGCGAGGATAAGGGAGAGCTGAGGATATTCTGGAAGGAACCACGCAGAGACTCCTGAGAGCGGAGTGTTTTTCATCACACATAAAAAGCCAGTCTTCTTATTAGCGCCTAATTACAGACGATGTAAACAATCATTTCTACCTCTGTACCTAAACAGTAAAAAAAAAAAAAAAAAAAAAAAATCTTAATCGTTACCACATACCGCCTCGCTCCGTTAAAAAAAAAAAAAATCTTAATCGTTACCACATACCGCCTCGCTCCGATGACGTACTTTGTCATTCTTGGGGGGGGGGGATTTTTTTTTTGTTCACCTTAAGAAGGACCTCTACAAATACGGTGCTGAAGGCTTAATCTAAGACGTCTAGCTCGGCATGTCTCTGAGTATAATCGCCCGGAGGTAACAAGAATATAAAGAAAATGTGTCACTGGACTGAAGGAGTAACTTTTGACATAACATTACGACCTTTATTGCTTTCCAAAACCATAGCTTTGTTGCTTTCCATGTAATTTTTAACCAAACAACGTCACATCCACCTCTCTACCACACCAAGGAAGATTACTAGAATAGCTATGCTTATTGTTTGCCAGCTACAGCGGATCTGTTCTAACCCAAATCAGCTCAGTTGACAGCAAAGTGCAGTCAGATTGGAGAGTCGATTAAATTAGTAACCCAGGAGACTCATTCCTACCTCATAATAACTAAGGCACATCGAATTTCATGTAACCGTGACTTAATAATGAAGATGTGTGTGATCCAGTTTTGTCAGAAAACATTATACCAGTTATAGTTTAGATAATATCATTTCTTAACTCTGTACCGATGACCCCACAAAAAGAGAGTACAACAGAGGTACACTGCATCTGCCCATAGTGAACTCTTAAGTCTTACTTCACAAAACTATAGACCAACTATTACAGAAGTTATGAGTTATGTAAGGAATAAAGTGCACTATAATGCTATCTTCAGAATAGCATCCAAGAAACTAATCTAAGTCAATAACAATTCATTAAAATTAGTATAATCAGAAAAGTTTAAATGTTCTTGCTTTCAGAATGAAAAATAATCCTCATTGTCATGAGGTAGTCTACAGCTGTTTCAAACTGACTTCAAATCTAGATAAACTGATTAGCCGGTAACAGCATAGTAACTTGCACTAAGAGCTCTTTTGTGATTAGTTTTACTCATGGATACCTGGTAATATACTACCAGCTAGAGAAGAATTATTGATGCTCCTGCTTCTCTCTCCATGGACTTTAAAAACAAATTTGGAGAATCTGCATATACAAATGCCTTTACCTATATATGCCGCAGATTGCTCTCATTAGCCTTCTTTGCTTCCGATTCAAGAGATCCATTAACAGAAATGCGGAGGCAATGGAACTTCTGCCACTGACAGTACACAGCTATATTAAATAACCAATAACTTCAAGCAAGCCTCATACTGGACTACTGTTGCCAGTAACCACCTTATGACAGTCTAAGGTGGTTAGAATTTACTCGTAATATATGCAATAATATCTACACTAAAAAACTTTATGTCCATATTCAACTACACCTTTCTTCACTACATATTCTTCAAACTTGTCATTCAGTCTCACTGTCACCATCTATAAAGTTTCCAAGTTAATTGTATTTCACTGACTAACTCTGACATTATTTCTTGAACACGTACCGTAATACAATCCAGTTAATGAGAAAAATTATTTCTTACACTGCATGGTACTCTGAACTACTGTTGCCAGTAACCACCTTATGACAGTCTAAGGTGGTTAGAATTTATTCATATATGCAATAATATCTACACTAAAAAACTTTTATGTCCATATTCAACTACACCCTTCTTCACTACATATTCTTCAACCTTGTCATTCAGTCTCACTGTCACCATCTATAAAGTTTACAGTTAATTGTATTTCACTGACTAACTCTGACATTACTTCTTGAACACGTACTGTAATACAATCCAGTTAACGAGAATTATATTGCCTTTCAAATTATTTCTTACACTGCATCGTAGTCTGACACAATAAACTATGTTTTCCTGTGTCTAATATAGATCTTCAACAATAAAGTACCCACAACTACTTTACCTTTTATGGTCTGGGCAACTTAGTATTCTATTCCCCCTTGTTTAAATGATACATTTCATAACCATGGGTGTGTAAGTGGATAGCATACACTTATTACAAGAAGCACAAAGTAAAACACAATCCCCTTTCCTGTCAAGATTCATCTCAAGCCACAGATGCGGGCTCTCTCATGTACAACAGCTGTCCTCACTTAGAATCATATTTAACCCACGGTGTCCCGTCGACGTTCTTTAACGTCCACGCGTTTTGTCACTGCCAATCCCGTCGACGTACATAAACGCGAAAAAATTGCAAGGTCCCTAATTTGCACAATTTTCAATTTTCGCAAGTCATTTTTGGTACGTATACACGTGACACCTTCCTCAACAAGATGCCAGGCAGGGACAATGCCTTACCCAGCATGACCTCCTCCCCCCCCCCTGCATGCCATTGTCTCAGCAATTCACTTGTTATCAGTGACCTGGCCAGTATAGCCATGTCATGCCACGGTACGAAATTCAGGGACAGAGTGATTCCCCAATCAATGACAATGTGGAGGACAAACTTTACATAGCATTAGAGGAAGAAACAGTTAGAAATGATGACCAGGTAATGTGGCAAAAAAAGGTCAGGTATTAGTGAGTGAAACCATGCTTATAATGCCTATATTACTGCTTGAAAACCAATATACTCTTGTACTACATATAAATTCGTACCAAGTAAATAAATAAATACTAATACTGTTTATGAGTGGTGTGAAATAGTTATCCTCCCATAGAACTCATTTTCTTTGGTGCCAGCCTGATAAAAAACCCAGTAAGGTAAGGAGGTACTCCTACCTGTAATGAGTATTATAAACCTCAGGTGAGCGATTTCTCTATGAATTTTCGATGTTTCTCACCAAAAGCGAAGGTTTGAGCCAAAAAAAAAAAAAAAAAATTCCTAAAATGGTCGGGATTGGGGGGAGTCAGTGGTGGAAAAGTGGTCGGGATGGGGCGGGTTAAGCACCATATATACGAACTTGAGAGGATGAGGGGTTATTCCTTCAAGCAAGACCTTGATAGATCACATAGCCCTACTAGGCCGACAGGAGAGCAGTACCTGAGTGGGTCACAAACTCTTGACCTTGATGTCTCGAGTCAAGCGCTCTACCACTAAGCCACCCTGCCCGCTATACAAACTTGAGGGACTGAGCTTCTTTACACTTATACCTCTGGAAATGTTTAATTCAAACCATTCTCCAATGCTGTATATGTAACTAGTCCAGCAGTAGCTACCTTAGATGGGGCAGTGGCTGCACTCAGTTTCAGTACATTAGTAGTGATTCAAACAAAATGCGCTTCAGCCTCGCCTTTGACATCTTTGTTTACAATGGCATCCAGACAGTAAAACGGTGTGCCTAACTGTACCATACTTGGTGTAAGACTTCTGCTTAATTTACAGACTTCTGGCAACTACACTGTGATGAAGACAACAGCATTTTAACCCTAAGTATAACATACACCAGATACAATACTACTAGCACCTTGCATGTTTCTGTAGGTGTGGGAATCAGGAATGGTTTAGTACTGGGTACTAAAATAATAGAGGTTTTCACCAAGAAAGATACATTACATGCCCATAAATCTATAAGTTATGAAGTGTAAGCCAACAAACCTTCACCCCTCAGTTGCCAACACAGAGTACCACTCTCTGACTCTTTTTTTTTTTTTTTTTTTTGCTACTACTGGACTTTTCATCATTGTCAGGAGGGACCCCTCCGACTGAAGATCCAGTATCTGCCCCAATTGTGCTGCTTAACTCAGTACTGCTGACTACATATAATTCTGAATACTGCATGCTCAAATGCAGTGTTGTAAAAATAGTCTTCCTTATCCTAATGTAAGCTGCAAGAAAGCTATAGGAACTATATCTACATTAAATAGTACAAAAAATGTACACAAATTTCAACCAGCTCCACTTTCCACTGTCTCTGTTCACAACTGGTGAGTCTCTTTCCAGCATTAGACTAAATTGTTTCAGATGGAATCATAAATGCCATATGAGGGTGAATTAATGTTGCTATCAACATTTTTCAAGGCATTCTTGATCTGTATCATTATTATCTTTATTTCTGACAAATGCATAGCTAAATCTGTTTTGTGACTGTACAGTATACCGTAATAATTCTTGATAGGTTTTGTTTTACCCTGGACATTCTTCACATTCTCTGCACTATCTGGATATTTTTTTTTTTCTGGCTCTGTTGTGCACTGGATCACAAATGCAGAGCTTCAGTGAGAATCTGAATACATCGCAACTTCCTATTAGGCTTCCACCATGGAAATTATAATGCTACTGCTTATAACAACTTTGAATTTTGTAAATATCAGCTGTCTTGCAATTTGAAAATTCAAAAAGATCATGATCTGATATCAATGGTGGCCATGAAGTCATCACTACACTATACTACCACAGTTACAATACTGTACCATAAGAAAAATCAACTAAATTTTCTGAGGCAGCTCTAACTCAGTCTACAACACCGGTAGCTATATCATCATCATACGAGTAACATGACTTCTTTCCAAGTTGTTCCGAACAAATTCTGGTCTCCAAAAATTTGAGTAAACTAAATACAATGAAATGCACATTGATCACAGCTTCAGAATTATAGTACTGAATATCTTAAAACTACGGTGATGATTGTTCTCCCAGTAAATGAATCCCAAGTGGGAAGTAAAGTATACATAGCCTCATGATAATCAACAACTGATATGGAAGTTAAACCTGGTTGACGGCAAACTGTACGGTACTATACATCAAAGCAGTACCTCCTACTCTTTTCTGCCAGAAATGAGAATATGATAACCTGCTAAAAAAAAAAAAAAAAAAAAAAGACAATGACTGGCATACAATACAATAAACAGCTATTACTAGATACTGTAGTGATCAGCATAAAGATAAGCCTCTTGCTCAATTTTTCCTTTGTTAGTCTAAACTTGCAGATAGGCTAGCTACATTAACAGTCTGCCATAAACATATTCTTACTGATCCGAAATGCCTGACAGCAGTGCTACTCTACTTAATTTAACCTTGTCTGATCATCTTGGGCAATGCAAATTTTGAATGCAAAACTATTTACAATATTGTTCAAATGATGACCTAGGTGTACAGAACTGAATGAACAACTGACTGAAGGCACACTGAACCGACTGACCAAGAGAGGTATGCGGAAATGACTGACTGAGGATGCCATGCAGAAGTGGCCAACAAAGAAAGGCACAAAGAGCTAACTGACTAACCATGGCATACAGAACTGATTAACCAACCATGTCACACAGAACTAACCAATGACGGCATGCAAAACTGACTGACCAACCATGGCAAACTGAAATGACTGGCCAACCAGGGCACAAAGAAATGACTGACTGGCAATGACGCGCAGAAAAAACTGAATAATCACGACAAGCAGAACTGACTTATGCCACATTTTCGTTAGGCTTTCAGACCGGTCAGAACCAGTCCCATGGCTGTTCTGGCAAGACGGATTCAGAAAAATCAGACTGGTCAAGACTGGTCTTATGCAGTCCTGTCCCAGAACCAGGACTGGGTTTACCTAGCCCTGGGCACAAAGGATGCACAGTAGCACTGGCAAACAAGGACAGCAAGGAGCATTCCGTGCCCATGGTAAACAGCTGATACGGCAAAGATGACCAACAAGTGAAAGTTAAATATTACTCTAAAAATAGAATTTCGCGCAAAAAAACACTCAACAGTGAAACACAACGGTGATATAAATGTAGATGCCAATGCAAGCACAAATAACTGACTGACAAAGGCATGCAGAACTTACACACTCACAAAGTCACGCAGAAGTGGCTGAACGGCAAAGGCTGGCAGAACAGACCAATGTATGCAGAACTGACATGTGAAAATCACCACATACAAATAAGACAGAAATGGTTCCAGTGTTGACAAAATCAAAGCCTTCGGGTATGCACTGTGACTTAACCCGCCCCGTCCCGTCAACATATGGGTACGTTGCAACGATTTGCATTTGCCAGTCCCGGCGACGTACCGGTACATCGTGCAATTGCAAGGTCCCTAATTTGCACAATTTTCAATTTTCGCGCGTGATTTTTCATATGTATACATGGGACACCTTCCTCTATTCCTCTACAAGATGCCAAGCAGGGACAATGCCTTACACCGCATAACCTCCCCCCTCCCCCCCTCACGCCATTGTCTCTGCAATTCACCTGTTACCAGTGACCTGGCCAATAAAGACATTCAGGGCCAGAATGATTTCCCAATCGATGACAATGTGGAGGACAAGGTTTACATAGCATTACAGGAAGAAACAGTCAGAAATGATGATCAGGTAATGTGGGAAAAAAAGGTCATGAATGGTGATTAGTTAGTGAGTGAAACAATGCTTATAATGCCTATATTACTGCTTGAAAACCAATATACTCTCATACTACATATAAATTCGTACCAAGTAAATAAATAAATACCGTTTATGAGTGGATAAAATAGTTACCCTCCCATAGAACTCGTTTTCTTTGGTGCCAGCATGTTAGAAAACCCAGTCAGGTAAGGAGGAACTCCTACCTGGATTGAGTATTTTAAACCTCAGGTGAGCGATTTCTCTATGAATTTTCGATGTTTCTCACCAAAAGCGAAGGTTTTAGCCAAAAAATTTTTTTTAGAAAATACCTCGGGACTGGGGGATGTCGGAGGTGCGGAAAACCTCGGGACGTGACGGGTTAATATGATTATTAAGGCTTATGATCCTACTACTACTACACACTTCAACATCAATCCATAAAAACATACCTGATATAATAATGTTATTAGTTCTGGTTATCAGATCACTGTCCCACAGTCCTCAGGCAGTACCTCTCAATTGGTTCATATCAAGCTGCTGAAGTCTGCTGGTATACTACCTGCAAAAAAAGTGTTCTCAGTCAGGCAAGTGACATCACATCAACCAGAAGTTTTGTCATTAGCATCTACAGTAATTTAGCACCTGAATTCAGAACTGCTGTCTGGTACTAGCTTTCCTGCCATTAATTACCACCAACTAACTAGAAATGATGGTGCCCTCTGTTAATCGTGCCTCTTCTGGCTCCTCCTAATCCCTTGACTGCAAAACTGACTTGGAGTTTTTCCTGGCTAACATAGAGCAACTTATTTCTACATTATCGGTAAAACCTACTGTAGCAGAAAGATTTTAAAACAGTTCTGACTTTGTACATTATATATTTCAAATAACACCAGACAACCTTCTTCTGAGAAATTGCTGCAGTTAAATGGTAGAGCATCTGCAGAACTCAGAAATTTACAGCAGGTTGTTCTAAATATAATTATTCCTCTCTTCACTGATACAGAAAATCTAACCATTAGTACAAAAATGTTTCTGCACATAATATACACTAAATAAGTGGAAGGAAAGGAGGGCAGAGATATTATGAAGTGGACACGAGGAGTGGGAATGGAGCATGGGGGAGATATGAAAGAAGGACTGAAAGACAGTAGAGAGAAGGGAAAGGCGGAATGAAGTGGGCACGAGAAGAGGGAATGAAGGATGGGGATATGAAAGAAGGACTGAAGGAAAGTAGAGTGAAGGGAAAGGGAGAAGAAAGGAGGGACGGAGGGATGGAGGCTGGGTTGGGCCAGGAGGGAGAGAGAGGACAGGGGAGGCATAGGGGAGGGGGGTGGACTCCTATATAACACACTCCTTTCATACACAAATTGATCCCGCGCGCGTGAGTGTGTGCGGCCGAGTGCGTTTGTTTACCAGGGGTGTGTGTATATGTGTGTGTACGTGTGCTGCCGTGAATGTTTGTGAGCCTGGACGTACTGATATGTAAGGGTGTCGGCAACCATGACAACGACCTAGCCAGATTCATTCCAAAATTCCTTATGAAACTATTCACCAATAATTTTCTCTTACATACCGCATATTCCATTCATTTCCACTTCCTTAGATTAGCATCCTGGCAGCAGAAAAGACTAACATTACGAAAGAAAAATATCTGATCAACATTTGTCCCAATCTTCCAAAAATAACCCGTAGCCTTAAAACCACGCAATTTTGTCTTATTTAAATTACACACACACATTGTTCATCATTTACAAATGGTGCAGAGATCAGTACTCACCCTCATCCAAGCATCTCGACGCAGTCCACGTATTAATGCACACATGAGATAAAACTGAATAAATCTGGAATACTCTGGCTTTTCCCCGTCGGGTGTTTACGCTCGGAGAGAGAATTCGAGTACAAATGATTAATCTAATACTTCTTCCTTACTATTCCCCATGTCAAACAGATCTGGAAGTAAAAAATAAATTATTTGCAGTATTTCCTCACACTCCACACGCGAAATGATAAATCATCTCCTTTTTATTTAAGAAAGAATGTTCTGCCATGGTTGCCATTTGCTGCCAGATGAACGTATGAGAGGAAGCGTTACCCCACACTCCTTTTTTTCCATTTTTTAACCATCAAATTGATCCTTTGGGCCTAATTGTTTGGCAAATGGGCGATTTACAGTGAGCTGGGGAGGCTCGGGGCTATTCAGATCCATGAATTCGATGATAAATCACATCCGCGCTTCCCCCTCTCCCGCCAACACCATATGTTCATAAATATCCATAAAAAAAGAATGTATTGATGCGTATTACTTGGTTCGTGTCAGTAATATTGATAATTAAGCTCCAGATTACGTGTCACTGTGTCAGATATATTATTCATTGTAAAACGCGGGACGTATATATATAGGTTAATTCCTGTGACTGACATTATACGAGGCTTCTATTGGCATGTAATTAAAGGCTCGTGCACAAATTTGATGTTTTTATTTGTCGTGTGTTAATCGTCTGGTATTGAAGCGATTTTATTAGCGCATTTCTGGGAACGAGTGTATTCCAGTGGATGCACCAACGTGGATGTGAATATAAACTGCGGATGTGTATGAGCGGTGTTAATATATTTGCCTGGATGTGTTGCAGTGTATTGATGTATGCTTAATCGCCTGTAGGTTGGAAATTAAATTACGCCCTGTTTGAGCATACTGGCATTTATTGCAGAATTTTATAGAAAATGGGGAAAACACGCATACCGTGACTCATGTGCTTAGATGTTTAGTATGTTCACAGACATATACCTCTCTCTCTCTCTCTCTCTCTCTCTCTCTCTCTCTCTCCAATATTACCTACTTAGCCACAACCACACTTCAATACCGGGTTCCCAGTTTTCCATGCTATTACTGTTTTCATCTGTTTACCGTTGTCGTTATAGCGGATATGTCATTATTTACAAAGAATGGTTGTTTAATGCTCTCTCTCTCTCTCTCTCTCTCTCTCTCTCTCTCTCTCTCTCTCTCTCTCATATCGTCTGGAGTAAGCATGAATACAATAAAAATACACGTCATTGGATGGAAAGGGTTGAGTAAATTGCATAATGTGTTCCGGACACATGAATGGAGAATAATAAGGGCACTCAGTATAGCGCGTACCCCCATCCCGTTGAGGAGTTCGCGACAATATTTCCAGTCTGGCATATAATTGTCACTTGAGGTCATTTTCCACAATTCTTGGGTCGACTTGAAGGACGCTGAACTTCCTCTTATTTACGAAACATACAGCTGTGTCCCTGTCTTGCTCTCAAAGTTAATAATTTTATTCCCTAGTCAATAGAAATATTAACACAAGGTTTTATCACGATTCTTCCTTTAGTATCCTGAAATTCTGAGACTATCACACACACACACACACACACACACACACACACACACACACACACACACACACACACACGAACTGCAAGAGAGAGAAACAAAGATAGGCAGACGCACAGAGAGGCACAGACTGAGACAGACACAGAAAGACAGACACAATCCGACAGACAAACACAGGAAAGACAGACACATGCAGAGAAACAGACAGACAGCCACAGACAAAAACAGACAGGGGTGAAAATACAGTCTTATCAGTCTTTAATATTATCTCCCTCACCACACTTTACACAAATACAGTATCACCTACCAATCTCTCTCTCTCTCTCTCTCTCTCTCTCTCTCTCTCTCTCTCCATTCGTCCTCTTCCTTCATTCTCCTCCTGATTCTTCATTTACGTCGCCTCTCCTTCCTTCTCTCTTCCCTTCCCTCTCCTCCTTCTCTCCTTTTTTCTTGCCCTTTCTTTCCCTTACTTTTTACGTTTCTCCCCTTCATTCTCCCTTTCCTTCCCTCTCCATCTTCCTCCTCCTCCTCTCCCCTCCCCTTCCCTTTTCTCTAAATTTCTCTCTCCCCCTCCTTCCCTCTCTTTTCCCTTCCCTCTCCTCCTTCTCCCTCAATGATGCCTCTTCCCTCCCTCATCTTTCCTTTCCTTTCGTAGTCTCTGACAACCATAAAACTCTCCATCTCTTATCTTCCTCCCTCCCCCAGTCCCTCCCTCCTCCCATCTTTCTTCCTCTCATCTCTTATCCTCCTGCCTTCCTTCTCTCCCTCCTTTTTCCCTTTCTTCCTCCCTTCTTTTCTTTCTTCCTTCCTTCCTCTTCCTCTCTCCTTTCCTTCTTTCGACCCCTCTTCCTTCCTTTCCTTTCCTTCCTTCCCTTCATCCTTCCTGCTCTATTCCTTTCCTCCTCCCTCCTCTCTTTCCTTTTCCCTTCCCTTCCCTCTCCTTTTCTTCTCTCCTCTCTTTCTCTTCTCCTTTTCCTCCCTTCCTCTTCCTTTTCTTTCTGCTTTTCTTCTTTCCCCCTTTCTTTCCTCTCTTCTTTCATAGTTTCCTCTTCTGTTCCTTCCTCTTTCTCCTTCTTCTCCTCACTTTCTCCCCCTCCTCTCTTCTTTCCTCTCACTATCCCCATTTCTTGTTTCTTCTTTCCTTTCCAGTCCTTTCTTTCTCCCTCTCTCCCTCCCCCCCCTCCTGTTTTGCTTCCTCATCCAGTTCCCTTCTTCCTCCTTTCCTTCCTCATTCCCCCTTCCCTCTCCTACATAATCTCTCCTTTCCTTCCCTCCCTCCTCCCTTTCCTCTCACCATTCCTTTATCCCTCCTTCTCCCACATCAATCTCTCCTTCCTCTCTTCCTTTCCCTTTCCAGCTCCTCCTCCTTCCTTCCCTCCTCCATTTACTCCCCCTCTCTCCCTCCCCCTCCCTCCCTCGTCCATTTACCCTCCTCTCTCCTTCCCTCCCTTCCCCTCCCCCTCCCCCCACGCGAGGAATCAATATAACACAAATGCGGTGGTTGAGTGGGGCGGAGTGGGATGAGTAGGGTGGAGTGGGTGAGGAGGGGAGGGGTTGGGGTGGAGGAAGGGAGGGGAGGGGAGATGGGTGGGGGCAGGGATAAGCAGGGTGGAGAGGGGGTAAGTGTGGGCAAGGGAGAGGAAAGCACAGGAGGGAGTGGGGTGGGGGAAGGGAGAGAGGAAAGAAGGGTGGGGGAAGGAAGGGCGGGAAGAGTGGAGTAACTGTGGTAAGGGAGAGGGGTGCAAAAAGATGGTGAATAGGATGGAGTGGGGGTGTGAGGGGGGAGGGGTGTGGATGTGGGGTGGGTAAGAGAGGTATGTACGGAAAAGAATGGCATGAGACAGCATGATGAGGCGGAGTGGGATGAGGAGGGGGAAGTGGAAAGGAGGACGGGGAGGGAGGACAGGGATTAGTAGGATGGAATGGGGTGTGAAGGAGTGGGGGCTAGAGAGAGGGGTGAGTGAGGAACTGTGGGATGGAATGAGGGAGGGATGCAGGGAGAGAGGGCGCGGGCGTGAATTGTGGAGAGAAGTGAGTGGGGTGGGGGTAGATGAAGTGGAGTGGAGAAGAGTGGAATGGAATGGAATGGAATGGGGCAGTGTGTGTGGAATGGGGCAGTGTGTGTGGAATGGGGTGGAACAGAACGGTGTGGAGTGGTCATGCCGGTTATTGCTCTAAAAACTCTAGCCGCCGTCTCCGCCACCCGTTCCGCCGTGCTGATGGATGGTACGCCGCCCTGCCACCGTCCCCTGCCACCACCCTGCCATCAGCCCCTACCGCCATCACACCTCGCCCTTCCACTCTGTCCCCACCCTGCCACCATCCCATTAACCATGCCCTGCCACCACATATTACCACCCTGACCTGCCACCACCATGTCACCACCCTGCCTCCGTCTTTGCTATCCACGCCAGTTAATCAGTACCACACATCCCTACCACAGTCACCAGTTACCCTACCACACCCTCCTTGCCACCCTGTCATGTCACCCTGCCCTGTCATCGTGCTTTTCAGTCTCATCCTGTCATCCTCTCACCCTGTCCTGCCATCGTGACCATGCTCTGTCACCCTCTCATACCGCCCCACCCTGCCAATCACTACCAGTCCCCTTACCCTCACCCTCCCCTATCAGTCCCTCACCCTGCCACCTTCCCTGCCAGCCGCCCTTCTATTAATTGATCAAACATCTCCCTGTCGCCACCCCTCGCAACAAAAAACAAACAAAGGAACAAACACGAAAACAAATAAATAACACTCATTTGTCACTCCTCTCCTTTTTCATTCTCTCTCTCTCTCTCTCTCTCTCCACATCCATCAATGTATCTAACATTTTATTTATCTATCTATTCACTCACAGATCTGTTGAGCTCCGTCCTCCTCTTTCCTGCCTCACTCTTTCATCGTTTTTTCCTTCCCTTCCCTCCCTCACTCTCCTCTTGTGGCCGTATTCTCGTAGATTTAGGAGGCTCGCAAGCACCTATTCCTATGTGCAAAAATCTACGCACTGCATCTTGAATACTGTCCTGTGAAGTATTCATTCCATATTAAATTTCCATACCGCGTGGGTTAATAAAGTAGAAGAGAATATCAGTGTTCCATAAGAAAAACTTTACTGGTAAGGAAGAGGTACCGAGGAGGATCAAAACAGACAAAAATACGGTCCACATTTTTTTTTTTTTTTTTTTGAGGGGGGTCTACTGCAGCTCTCTCTCTCCTCCCACCCAACGCTGTCATTCACCTCCCCCCCCCATCCTATACAACCACATATGGGGTGGGGATGAGGGGCATGGGGTGTGGAGGAGTGGGTGCTGAGGGCGGCGTGGGTGGCTGGTCAGTGATATTTGTGGGGGAGGCTCTGCGGTTGTTGGTTTGGTGGCTGTAGTGTGGGTTTTGTTGTGGTTCTGCTGCTGCTGTTATTATTTCCTTGCTACAGTTTACAGGTTCCACTGTGTTCATTTTAGACATTATTATTATTATTATTATTATTACGGTACTACAGTTAATGTACTATATTTGCCCAGATTTTCGTCTATTAGCCGCCTGTTTCACGTCAGAAGACAATGCTACGGCTCTACATCATCATCATAGCACTTCTTCGTGACTAACACCATATTCCACTGTTAATCTCGTTACAGCTCAGCATTCAAGATGGAAAATTTAAGCCAATTTAAAGTCTCTTCGCCGGACTGTTGTATCTATATCTCTTTTCTATCGTTACCGGTACTTCAATGGTCAGTACTCCTTTGAACTGTCTGCTTGCATCCCTCCACCACTACAGCGGGCGCATAACACCCGTCTAGCAACAAATCTCATCGTTTTTCTGTCCAACTCTCTAATGCAAGAGTTAACCGTTACTCCCAGTCCTTCATATATGCAACAGGTCAACTCTGGAACACTCTCCCTCTGTCTGTATTTCCTACTGCCTATCATCTCCGGTCTTTCAAACGCAGCGTGCCCAGGCATCTCGAAATGAAAAAAACGGATATTGAATTTGGCCCTGTTTTCTTGTTATTGTTTTCTCTTGGTGGGAATAATCTTGAGGGCTCCTGGCCTTTGGTTCCTTCCTTCTTGCATAAAAAACGAAAAGCAGACTATAGGATGGGAGATATGGGTGACAGGAGGAGAGTGTTGATGGTGGTGCTGGAGTGACGCGTGGGGGTTTACCAGCTCTCCTCACTGGCCTGTATTCTCTTCGGTAAAGGAAGAGCCCTAACACCTTTTCCCAAGCGACTCAATTTTACTTATTACACCTTACTGTCCTATTCTGTGTTACATAAGCCCTTCAAACAGCGCCACACTCTGCGTAAGAAGGGTACAAATCTATATTAACTAGCCGGATCCAACAATAAATCGCTGAGGAAGAGGTGCTAGGGAGCCTCCTTACCAGACGTTTACGGGTCACTGTGTACAGTATAAACTTACTGTAGCGCCTGTAGTATTATCATAAGCACCTATCTCCTCAGCAGATGTGAATACAAAAAAAGGGTTGGTGAAATTTTTTTTTTTTTTTTTTTTTTATTATCAACGTATTAGATGTAATTCTAAATATATACATATATAAACATATATAGACAAACAGGCACACAAAAAGACAGACAGAAAGACAAAGAGAGATAAACAGATCGATAAAGAAATGACACAAAGGCATGAATAGATATAAATGATACATACAGACAAGCAGATAGATGGAGAGGAGGAGGAGGAGGAGAAGGGAGGAAGATGTCTACTCTTAAGACGTCATGAGAATTCTCGACGCGTGCTTGGCGGGAGGGAGGGAGGGGGAGAGGGTAATAGGAGGGAGGCAGGGGGGAAGGGGAAGAGGAGGGTGTGCGTGTGAGAGGGATGGAGTAACTGTGTGGGAGTAAGAAAGAGTTAGTGCCGAGATGTGAGAGAAAGGGAGATGGGGTGAAGGAAGGAAGGGGAGGGAAAAGGGAGAGGAAAGGGTGAAGAAGAAAGAGATGAGAGAAAGGACACAAAGAAGGCGGAAAGGAGATGAAAAGGAAAAGGAGGCACTGAAGACAGACAGACAGACAGACAGACAGACAGACAGACACACACACACACACACACACACACACACACACACACACACACACACACACACACACACACAGAAACAGCGGGTTAGTGCGACGTGTTCATTTGGTGGCCCAGTGATTTGTTGTGGTCCACGCCCCCTCCCCCCTCCTACACCCCCTATCCTCCTCCCTCCCTCTCTCTCTGTCTCTCTCTCTCTCTCTCTCTCTCTCTCTCCTGGCAACAGAAAACCCAATGACATCCCAACCATTTCTTCCATCCTTCCCTCTATCCACTCATCCCCCTTTCTCCACTGCATCCATCTGTCCACCCGTCCACCCATCTCCCTCTCTTTATTAAACTCCTCCCTCGACCTATACATTCAGTCCACATATCCACCTCACTATCCATCTATCCATCCACTCTATCCATCAATCCTGACAAAAGGGATGGAAGGAATGGATTTGTGCAGTGGCTTCCAACCTGAGGGGCGCGCCCCCCTAGGGGGGCACGAAGGGCTGCCTGGGGGGAGGGGGGCGCGAAGGCTTGATAAAGAGGGTAATTATAATTATTTGAAAACTATGAATTATGATGGAATTCAGTAATTTCTAAATATGGAGAAAATATTTCATATATGAACAAGAAATCTAGTTATCTGAATATATAAACAATTTCAAAGATTAAGAAACTATGATATTTATTGACATGTGCCAACTATGCCAGTAAAATACAGTATTTGAGGAAGAGGAGCACGGGAAACGTGTCATTCGGTGAGGGGGGGGGGGAGAATTAGAAAAGGTTGGAAACCACTGGGTTTGTGTAATATTAATCCCTTTGGTCTGAAGACATCTCTCATTTTTTTTTCGGCCATGTGGAGAGAATGAAGCGAGAGACTAACAAGGAGAGAGCGTGGGGAGGACGGAAGACGGGGAAGGAAAAACCGAGAAAATAAAAGGATGCGGTGGAGAGGTACATGGAAGTGTGGGTGTGACTTAGAGAAAGGGCAGCCTGATAGCGAAGGCCAGTATGATGTGAAGACGCTTCGTTTGTGGCGACTCTTTCTGGGATTAAGATTTTTAAAATATAGATTTTGTTCTATCAACACGTTTCTCCTCCCGCCCCCCCCCCCTTTTTTTTTTTAAACAGAATGACGTCTCGTGTTAAAGAGTTAATAATGCTGTATCTAACATTCATAGTTCTAGGAATCTCTCTGAATTCGACTAAAATCTTCTGGAGATGGCAAGAATACAAAAAGACATTCTGGGGATGAAGGGAGGGAGTCAGACTGCGGTAACGGTTAGTATGTGGCGGAGTGCCTCAGGGTTCACTTCTGCGCCCCTTGTTGCTTATTAGCAAAGACTTCAAACCTAGACAGCACTCCACTGGTGTAAGAAGTAAATCGGGTTTTACAATTCAGCCGCATTTTGAAGCTATTTCATGCAGCTCGGTGGCAGAATAACACAGTACTACTGATACATACTCTTCCATTGCACTTCAACTATATTCAAGGGTTACAGCTCAGCTTGAAGAATGGCTGTTTTCGACCTATACAGTAGTGGCAGTGGCTCGAATATACGCTACATCTCTCCTAGTTTAAGTAACAGGACATCCAAATCTGTACTACAGTTTTATCGTGCGACCACAATTGAATTGTACAGTGCAGTTTTGGTGTCTGTACCACTGACTGGATTATTTCCTTAGATTAAGGAAAAAAAAAAGATTAACTTATATGGAACTTTTTGTATACATAGGCAGACTGAAAAAAAATCACATTTGTATTCGTCAGAAAGTAATAGGCAAGGGGTGATTTAAGTGTGGTGTTGCAGTGGATTAAAGTAGTAAATACCAGCTCCAAAAAGTTAGGAAGCAGGTCAGAATTTGCGCAAACTGATTCATATTCTAACAGTTCTGTTTTACTGGAAAGATAGGAAGGAACTTGGCTTGGATAAAGTGGACGAGTAGCCAGTGCTCTTTTGAATGACTTTCAAGAATAGGCTTGGCAGACATGTGACTGGAAAGGATTGTTTATACGACTCGTCCTAGTCACTGAACACAGCTACGAGTATATCTTTCCAGTTTTCAGTATGGTAGCAGGATGTGTTTTCCTTTCGTCTTTTTACATAGAATATCCTTGTCGGTTTTTCTTTGCAGCATGGCGTTCGTTCTTCATGTTTCCTTGTCTATATCAACTACAGAGTTTGGTGGACGAGTTTGGTGGACGGGGGATAACAATTCTGTCCTAACCTTTTCTAATTCTTGAAATCTGAACTCACTCAGGCCTAGAACGGACTTTGTATTTCATTCTGGTCAAACAGTTTTACTTAGCTGAGGAGCACCCTCAGGATGAAGGGGTTACGATGGTAGCTGCTTCGTATGGGCTAACTGGTCCGTTACAGTTATCCTTTTTTCTTATGTTTTTATGAATTCCCGTCCATCTTCTCCCTCTCAACTGTTTTCATTTCTGCGTTCAATCTGTTTATCCATCTTACCATTCATCCACCCATCTGTCCATATCTCCACTATTAACATTCAAAGCTATCCATTTATCCATCCAAATATCAACCCAGTCCATCCTTCTAACCACTCCGCCACTCCCTTCCATCTATCCATCACCCTCCACAACATAATTATATTCGTCATCCCCCCCACCCACTGGCTCGTTTCGACCTATCCATCCATCCATTCATCCATCCACCCACTCTTAATTCCATCCACCGTTTCATCCATCCATGGAAGGTTTGGTGGGTTGGGGAAGCCTGCCTCCTTTCCTATCCTTGACTCTGACAGACAGAATATTACGTCAGTTATAATCTATCCTGTAATAAACAGCCTCGAATGGACTAATAGGTCTGTTGCTGTTTGCTTTTCTTAGTATTGTGTAATCCACTCTCTTCAACTTAATTCCTTCCACATCTATGTTCAGAGCAATTATCCATCTTACCATGTATCCACTCAATCTCACATCCACCCAGATACTCACCCTACCCCATCCATCACCCACACAACATAATATCCGCCGCCACCGCCCCACCATGGCCTCCTCCCGAACCCAGCTTGGCGTTAACTGGGTCATGTGTATGTAAGGCGTGTGGTGATTGGATGCAGGCGGTGTGTGACGAACTTCTATCCACACGGTCATAATACACCCTTGTTTGGTGTTGGAGAGGGACGCCTTCACGTGGCGGCACTTATGTGACCGGGTGGGGGAGTACCCGGTTATATAAAAACGTCCCTCAGTCCCTCCCTATTCCCCGAAAGGAGTATATTGGAATGCAGAAACTTCGGCCACCAGTGCACTGGATTTACGTTAGGGTAAACCTGGGATTGCAATTACTACTACTACTACCAGGCTAGGGCTAGTAGTAGTAGTAGTAGTTGTATAAGTAGTTGTAGTAGTGCTCTACAACTTCTACTACGTACTACAAGTACCCCTCTTCCTCCTCTGCTACTATTACTATACTATCACTACTACAACCATGACTTTAGCCATCCCTTCAGGTCAGCTGCACTTGTTTCTATCCATCTACTCAGTGACTCTCAAATCCATGGACCTACCTCACCATCCATCCACCCATCTTCCCACCCACCCAACATTCTGTACACTACATCCATCCTTATCTCTTCACCCAGCCACTCTCTTCACCCCATCCACCTTGCCATCCATCCATCGTGGACGTAAGTAATCGTGGCGTTAATGGTGCCGTGTGTAAGGCGTGTGGTGATTGGGTGCAGGCGGCGTTTGACGGACCTCTATCCATCCATCCATCCATCTTTCTATCCATTCACTTGTCATTTTCAAATCCATCCACACTTCTATCAATCCATCCCGCTTTCCATCCACCCAGACCCTCTCAAATCCACCCATCAATCTTTTCAAGCCACCATCCATCCACCCATCATCACATCCATGCAGAGAGTTCCAAATCCACCCATGTTTATACGCATTCACCCATCTTTCCATCCACCCATCCATCCTCAACTCCACTCATCCATCGCGGGCCTAAGAAACCGTGGCGTTAATTGGGCCGTGTGTATGTAAGGCGTGTGGTGATTGGGTGCAGGCGGTGTTTGACGGACTGACTCATAAAGGCCGGCAAATGGCCACAATAAAACAGTCCTCTCGCTCCACATACTAATAATACCCGGCCCAGGAGATAGTGGGGCGAGGGGAGAGGGAAGGGGGAGAGAGGAGGAGGGGTAGGGAACCAGAGGGGAGGGAGGGTTGGCTGGGAGAGGGAGTGAGAGGACGAGGGTGGTAGTGGGAGGAAAGATTTGGAAAGCAGGGTGTGAGAGAGAAGGGGGGGGAAAGAAGAAAGGGAGAATGTGAAGGGAGGTGGTTTTGTTTGTGTGTGTGTGTGTGTGTGTGTGTGTGTGTGTGTGTGTGTGTGTGTGTGTGTGTGAGAGAGAGAGAGAGAGAGAGAGAGAGAGAGAGAGAGAGAGAGACCTGAGGGAGGAGTGAGATTATGTGAGGAGGAGGAAGAGGTAAAATGAGAATGAAAGACAGAACGATGAACCAAATGCAAACTAAAAAGAGAGGCCAGATAAGGGGGAAGAGGTGGCTGAGTGGTTGAAGAAGAGGACTGATGACCGAATGAACTGGAGATCGATCACGGCCGAGGCACAGGACAGGCTGAGGATTTACTGCTTTATTATTATTATTATTATTATTATTATTATTATTACTATTATTATTATTATTATTTTATTATTATTTATTTACTGCTCTTCGCCCACGGCATTCCATAAGCACCCCTACTGATACCTAAATCCAGAACTGAACATCCCCAGTATTTTCCAGTAGAGACGGTTCAGAATTAGTGTCCAAGTGGTGATATGTGAGGCTGTATGTGTGTGTGTGGGGGGAGGGGGAGGCGGCATCTGTTGGCGCGTGTACTGACTGTTGATTCTCAGGGAACGGACAAGCTATTCTACGCCAAGTGGTGGGCAGCTGAAGGAAGAATGAGGAGAAAACAACAGACACGGAAATAAGGAAGCATGGAAAAAAATAAAATAATGAGAGAGAGAGAGAGAGAGAGAGTTGAGTATGAAGATGAGTTCAGTAAGAGAATGAATAAGAGGAGACTGAGTATGAAGCAAATGAGTGTTTTATGTTAAGCACATGTGACTGAGTAAAGTGAGAAAGAACAGGGAGAAGAGGAAAGAATTTAACAACAAGGGGGGTAGAGTGATCAATATTAAGGTGAATAAGTGGAGAATATGAGGCTGTGATTGGGTGAAAGTGAGGGTGAACTGGCGGAAGGAGTAATTAAGAAAACAAACTACGGTAAGAGAGAAAATGAAGATATGAATAAAGAAGAATACACAGAACCTAATAATAAGGATGATGATGAATGAAAGTGACTGGATGAAAGTGAACATAAAGATGAAAATGACGATCAAAATGTTAAATAAAAATAACGTTGAAAATGACTAATAAAGAAATGATGAAAGTGAACGAAAGCGAGAGAAAATGACGAAATGAGGGTGAAAGTGACCGAAAATGAAATAAGTCACTAGTTGGCCATCACACAGAGGTTAGGATCTCTCAGAGGTTATCAGACCTTAATGCAAACAGAAAGAAACAATAAGACAAAGATAGCACGGCGGAAAATGAGTGAAAATGAGGACGAAAAAATGAAAATGAGTGATGGTGAATGAGGGAGGTGAGTGGAAAGATGGGTATCGAGAGAGTGCACCTTTATGGAATTAATTTGGTAATCTGGTGAGAGAGAGAGAGAGAGAGAGAGAGAGAGAGAGAGAGAGAGAGGATGAAGAATGAACAAAGGTGGAAGATGGAAGGCAGAGGTAAACTACGAGATGGATGATGAATAAAATTGTTAATAAATGTTAATGAAAGAGAAAAATGGATGAAAGTGAAGGATGATGGGTGGCTGGATGAATAACGTGAAGGAATGGATGAAGAAAGTGGATGAGAGTACAAACGACAGACAGTGGTGATAGTGAGTGAATAATTTAGCATGATAAAAAATGAATAACGAAAAATGATGATCGAATGTGGAAAAATGACAAGAGGAGAGTGGAGAGGATGTGTGGAAGTGACGGATGCTCATGGTGGATGGGTGGATGCACGCGGGGTGGATGGGTGGACGCACTATAATGGACGTCTCAGCACACATTAAAGCGGACATTACGGATCCGAGGACATATTTTTTTGGCCGATAACATTTTGCGGACATCATTTTGCGCAAATCACTAGTCTTTTTTACGTGATGCGGACACTGGGTATATGTTTTGCGGACGTCGTCATTTTGTGGAAATCTCTACTTTCGCGGACATCTTTAGTTTTTTTGCGGAAATCTTTTAGTTTCAGTGGATCTTTAGTTTTTGCGGACATCATTCCTTTTTGCAGAGATTGAATAATTATATTAAACAATTTTTGCGGAAATCAATACTTTGCCGATATCATTAATTTTTGCGGACGTAATAAAATCTGCAGACACCAGGCCTTTGCAGAATAATTTACAGTTCTACAGCATCTTTCACGGGCATTCTTTTGATGAAATTTGCTAACAATCTGATTACAGGGGACATTATTTTGCGAACTGCTAAGATCAACTGGCGAACATTCTACGTACAGTACTTGCCAACATCTCCCACTTCATATACCGCGGGGAAAAAAAAAAAAAAAAAAAAAAAAAAGAGGAATCCAACTTTCTAAGCATTTTCCATTACTGTATGAAGGCCATGTGCAAACACGTTATATTTAGAGTTACGGAGGCCTTCGTTATAACACATGCTTCACTTATCATTACCTGGTATTACACCCCCCCCCCGTCTCTCTCTCTCTCTCTCCGTGTAACCTCTTCGTCCCTTCCTCAACTTCCTTCCCAACCTCCCTCCTACCTCCGTCTACTCTTTCCTCCCCCTCCTTTCCTCTTTCATCTCGCCTCACCCTTCCTCTTCATCCCTACTGCCTACTTTTATCCTCCCTTCACCTCTTGCACTTCTCATTTTTCCTCTCCTTCTCCCTCCACTTCCCTCTCTCACCATCTCTCCACTTTTTTCCCTCCTCTCTCCCCACCTCTCCACTTCCTTTATCTCGCTCCATCTCTTCACTTTCCTCCCCTTTTGTCTCTCCTCCTTTCTTCTCAGCCTATATATTTTCCTCCCCCCTCTCTCCCCATATCATTCCTTTTTTCCTTCCTTCTCTCCCATTTCTTTCCTATACATCTATCCCATTTACTTCCCCCTTCACTCTCTCCCTCTCACTATCTCTCCATCTTTCCACTTCCCTTCCTCCTCCCTCTCCATCTCTCCATTTCCCTCCCTCCTCCCTCCAGTCGCAGGTATTAATATGTGTTGGGATCTGACTTTCAAATGGGAGGGAGGGAGGCAGGGAGAGAGGGAGGAGGAAAGTGAGGGAGAGAGAGAGGGAGAGGGAGAGGGAGAGGGAGAGAGAGAGAGAGAGAGAGAGAGAGAGAGAGAGAGAGAGACTGAAGGTGGGAAAGAAAGTGTGGGATGGATGGAGGGAGAGAGAGAGAGAGAGAGAGAGGGAGGGAGGGAGGGAGGGAGGGAGGGAGAGAGAGAGAGAGAGAGGAAAGTGGGGGTAGGGTGGAGGGAATAGTCACAGTTTCCTCCTTCATGAAACATTCACAGCCGCGCCAAATGTCTCCTTCTCTCCCTCCTTCATTCCTTATTTCTTTCTCCTTCCTTCTTTATCCCATTTATTTCTTCTCTCACTCCTTTATTCCTTATTTCTCCTTCCTTCCTTCTGTCTCTCCATTTATTCCCTGTCTCTGCTTCCCTCTCTCCCTCCTTTATTCCTTATTTCTCTCTCCTTCCTTCTTTCCATCTATAATTTCTTCCTTACTTCTCTACTTTCTTCATGTCTTACTTCTTTCCTTGCTTCCCTTCCCTTTCATTCAGTTTCATTCTCTCCTTTTCTCTCTCTCCTTTCATTTCTTCCTTCTTCCTCCTCTGGCTTTCTGATTCTTTACTTCCTTCTCTTTTTTTCCTTCCTTCTATAAAACCCTCTATACGTCCTTCTCCCCTTCTTCCCCATTTCGTCTTTCCTTAACTCCTTCCTCCTTTCCCTCCTTCATTCCCTACTTCTCTTCCCTCTTCCTTCCTTCCCTCTCTCCCTATGTCTCTGTTTAATCTGACTCCTTTTCTTCCTCCTTGTTTTCCTCCGTTCTTTGTATCGCGCCTTTACGCCTCTCACTCCCTTCTTCCCTCCCTTCCTTCTTCCATCCTTTCCTTCCTTCCCCCTCCCTCCGCTACCGCTCTGGCTTTTCTCCTTCCTCCATAATCCTCCTCTTTCCCATTCTCATTTTCTATTCAGTTCTCTCTCATGGGTATCATTTATATTCCCACTCACCCATTTTTATTCTCCATTTTTCTTCTTCCTCAGTTTATCGCTCTCTATTGCCTCCTCACTTCCTTTGTTTTGATTCCTTGATTCCTCTGATTTTCCTTATACGATATTTAAAATTTCATTTCTCTAGATATTGTTAATAATTTCTCTAGCTTCTATATTTTCCTCTTTATCTGTGTCTACGTTTCATCTTTATCTCACCTCTGTTCCTGTTTACTACCAAAATCTATTCTTAATTTTTATTCTTCTTTCATTATTGAGCTGTCTCCTTCATCCCCCCCCCCCAACCTATATCCCAGTTTTTCTAAGCCCTTCTGTCTAAGTTTCCTAATGTCTCTTCAACACCTCTCTCTTCTTTTACCAGTATCTTTTCTGCACCCAGATAAAAATCATCATCATCATCTTTTTTTGCGCAACTAAGGATGAGGTGAGGTAGGATCCAGAAACAAGGAAACAAAGAACCAAATAATAATAATAATTTAACTATCTATCTATTGCCAGACGCCTCAATCCCGTTTGGGGTGGCCACAAACAAATCGCCTCCATGTCGCCCTGTCCCCCGCCATTTCACTGCCCTGCTACCAACTCACACCCCCCTCTCTCATATACCTCTCCACCCCATCCCTCATCTCATCCTCGGCCTCCCCCTCCCTCTTCCCCTCTCCACCTCACTCACATACACTCTCTTCGTCAGTCTTTCACCCTCCATCCTCTCCACATGGCCAAACCACCTCAGTGTGTTCCTCATAATACTAATAATAATAATAAATATAATAATAATAATAACAATAATAATGGACTTCGATACAAACATAAAGAAAAACTATCACACTTTCCACACGACTAAAGGTGCCTTATCTCTCTGTTCTGTAAGTACTCTCCCGCCTTCATCATCAGTATTTCCTTCTCCCTCACCCTCCCTTCTTTGGCTCTCCTCCATTCCTCTGGTCTTTCGTTTTATATATCCTAATCCTCTCAGCTTCTTACTCCGCTGACTCTTCCTCCTCTCCTTCTCCCTCTGCCCCCCACTACTCTCTCAGCGAAGGGGGTTAGAAATACAGTAGTCTTCAATAAACCCCACAGCTTTGACTTTTTTTTTTTTCCTACGAACGCCAGACGATTTTATTCAGCTTGGGAGTGAGTATCCACAGGGAAAGATTGGCATTATCGTTCGTTACCGATACCCCATAAATATCGACAAAACACACACGTGGAAAATAACGTGCAGTACGGACAAATAACCTGGTGAGAAGATGCGCTACAGACTCTGCCAAATGATGGATTCTAGGTGGCATGGGTCGTGACATCTCTCTCTTTGCGGTTTATTTTTGCATACAGCTTAACATCCTCTAGTGCGCTAATTAAGCATATATATATATATATATATATATATATATATATTGCAGTTTGCATCAGTAACACATAAGGGGATACTGAGGTGTAATGAGCAAAATAAACCGCTATCGTTAAGGTGTTACGATATACCAAAGGCCACTTAGAAAAGCCCCTAAGCCCAACAGACTATGGTTTTGTATATGGTGGGTGCGAGGTGGCTTGGGGTTTGAATCTCCTTCTGGACCAAGATTTTCAACTGATGTATATTTCATATCCTCTCTCTCGCACAGTTTCCTCAGTTCCTTTCCCTGACTCTCTCTCTCTCTCCTTCCAATTTTTCCCTATCCCCCCTCCCTCCCACGTTTTTCCCTTTACCTTTTCGCGATTCTTTCCCCAGACTTTTTCTCTCTCTTCTTTCTTCCATTCGGCCGGTATTCCTTCCTCCCTTTCCTTTTTCCTCATTTTTTTTTCTGTCTCGCTCTCAATTCCTTCTTTCTCTGTCTCTATTCCCTACCCATTTTCGTTTTCTTTCTGTTCCTGTTTCATAATTCTCTTTCCATGTCTCTTACATTTGCCCTTCGTCCTCTTCCTTCCCTCTTGGTTCTTTCTTTCTCAATACCTCTGACTTTCCCTCCTCCCCTTGTAGTTCTCCAACCTAGATCTTCTTTATTACTCCCTGCCTCTTTCTCCGGCTTCTTCTTCCATTTTCCTCGTATATCCCCCTCACTATGCTTCATCTTTGTCGTTCCTCCTCCCTCTCCTCTCTCTCTCTCTCACACATTCATCGTTCTCAGTTTTCTCCCCATTTTCCATTTACCAGTACACCAGTCCTGTATGAGACAGCCCTAGCATGTATTCAATATGGATGGTGGGTGTTAGCGCCGAAGTGGTGATATGTGGAGATGTAGGAGGACTACTGGGCCCCAAGGAGGACTACTTGGACTTGGGAATAGGCACTGAAGCCTTTGCCCAGGGTTGGACATGTAAGAAAAAAATAATAATAATTCTTTGTTCTTCGGTTCCTGTCTCCATCTCTCGCCTAGTTCCTTCTTTCTCTTTCCCTCTTCCTCCACCCGTTGGCCCTCCCTCTCCTCCTCCTACTCCTCCGCTTCCACAATACTGGCATATATGCATGGGTAAGGCTGGAGGGAGGGAGGGAGGGAAGGAGGAAAGATGAATAGATGGAGGAAGGTAGGATGGTGAGAGAAGGGGGAAGAGGAGGGGGGTGAAAGAGGGAGAGGATGTGGACGGGGAGAGGGTGGGGGAAAGGATGAGAAACAGAGTTCATAATAAATCTACTTAGAGAATAACACTTGGTGGGTGATACCTAGCACTTCAAGTCATTTTAAACAGCAATGTCCGGTATATAAAGTATATTAAAACTGTTATGATGCCCATGAAAAACGTAAAACTAGCCCTCTTTACACACACGCATGATCTCAAGTACAGCAGCCATCAGCGCCGACAAAATATACATGAACGAAAATCAATAACGCAATAACATCAGTCGATAACCCCCATAATAATCTTGATCGCCGAGGATATAGCCATAACATCCTCCCCCCTTCAGCGCCTGCGGGTGACTGACGCCCGGCCTGCCAATAACATCTGTTCCCGCCTCTCGCCCCCTCAGCCAATCACCTCTCCAAGCGCCCATTACGTCACCATTACATCGGCCAATCGGAAGCCCTGAAAAATCCCCAGGGTGCGTTCTCGCGTGCTTATCGGCGACTTTTATCGGAGTTGCTTATGTTGGATAATCATTGCAAAGTTTTTTCCCCTCCCTCTCGCTCTCTCCCTCCCTCCCTCCCTCTCCAAACGCGTACCCTGATTTTCTCTCCAGGGAGGAAGGGAAGGAGGGACAGAGGGGGAATATAGCGACCATTCAACCTCGATTTCAAATTTCCTTGGGCCATACACTGACAGATTAAGCCCATTCACAGTTTCCGGCCAGCTTGACTACTATAAAATGAGAAGATAAGAAATAATCCCACCGCTGCCACCATTTTATACGACTATCGACTGATGCTGTATGATGATACGAAAGATAACGTGAATTAATTTATTTGCTTTTATGTGACTACTGAATAACACTATAGAATAAGAAAATTAATGTGAATATATCTGATTTTATACAACTATTTACTGATGGTGAGCGATGACAAAAATGTTAACTTATCACCTGAGTCTGTTAAATTGTTTTTTAGTGTTTATTCTCTTGTTTCCTCAGGCCAATTTCTCCCCCCTCCCAATCTCTCTCTCTCTCTCTCTCTCTCTCTCTAACTCCATACTAAAATATACGATCCTTTGCTAAAAAGAAAAACAAAATTAAAGAGGAAACTAAGTGTAATGAGAAAAGGTGGAATGAAAAGATCAATTTGGCGACGATGGAAAAATGCTAAAAATATGAATGAGATAATGAAAGTGAATGCAGAGAAAAACAGCAAGAAAAGTACTCAGAACACAGAGAGGAAAGAAAGTGGTATCTGTAAGAGAGAGAGAGAGAGAGAGAGGGTCGGAGGGCCATAACAGTGATGGGAAAAGGAATGAGGAAGAAAGTATTATGGTAGAGGGAAGAGGAGGAAAGAAAATGATTGATTCTCTCTCTCTCTCTCTCTCTCTCTCTCTCTCTCTCTCTCTCATACACCACGAGTAACATACATGAACATACCCCAGTAGGTGTGTGTGGTTTGTGTATATAATGAACAGATTTTTTCCAGCAATTTCGTGGTGGTGGGATATTAAGATACATATACAAGCATGCATACAAATATACATACACATACATACGTACATATATACATACATTCAGTTACACACATACGAGTATATACACATACAGATACACAAATACATACTTATACGGATACATACTCGTAAATGTATAACGTTCATACACATAAATATACACATTTATATTCAATTCATATACATACACAAATATACCTACACATACATAAATACAAATAAACACACAAATGCTCAAAATGTGTACATACACACATAAATGTGCTAAATTACAAACATAAGAACATATGCAGGCACATTTTAGCATGCGCGCACACACACACACACACACACACACACACACACACACACACACACAGGAGTAAAATAAAAACACCAGACAAAACAATCGCTTATTACTCCTCTTTACCGACGGAGGGCCCGAAGCTGGGATGGGGTAGTGCAGATCATCAAAGCTACACTGACCATCCTGTCTCTCTCTCTCTCTCTCTCTCTCTCTCTCTCTCTAACCAGACGTCTTGAGGTAGGTAAGGATGCTCGTAAAGAAATCGCCTCCATGTCACCCTTTCCTCCCCCATAAGGTTGTCTTTTCTCCAACTCACATCCATCTCTCAATCCCCTCATCTCATCCTCGGTGTCCCGCTCCCCCTTCCACCTCACTCACATACACTCTCCTAGTCAATCTCTCATTCTTCATTCTCTCCACATCACCAGATCATCTCAAGGCACTTATACAGACTAAGCAAAGAAAAACAAAATTCCACCAAGAAAGAAGAGAAAGAAAACCGGCAAAGAATTTAAAAAAAAAAAAGAGAAAAGAACAAAAAACAGTAAAAAAAGGAGCGTGGAAAATTAAAGAAAAAAAAAAGAAATTAAGTAAAGAAAAGGGCAGCCACAAGGAAAGAAAAATAAGCAAAGAAATGACTAAGAAAAAATTTAAAGACGAAAACACGTACGCAGAAAAACAGTGAACTAAAGGGGGGGGGCAAACTAAAGACAACGAAAACAGGAAAATTTAATAAGCAAAGAAAAAATAAAACAAGAAAAAACAGCAAAGAAAAAACAAAGAAAACAGAGAAATCAAGAAAAGGAAGGGCAGCATACAAAGAACATACAAAGAAATGAAAACACAGAAGACATAGGTACACATGAGCAAAGAAAAAGGGTACACAGAGAAAAAAAAAACAAAGAAAACAAAAAAAAAATACAAAAACTGAGAAAGAAAATAAGAAGATAAACAGTAAAACCAAAACAGACAGACGCAAACTCCACGAAAAAATGAGTAAAACGTTGGGAAGAGAAAAATTTATTAGAAAGAAAATAAAATAAAAACAATAAAAATGGCTATTCGAAGTAAACCAAGTAGATAAGCAGGCAGTGAAAATAAGTAAGACAAGAAACAAACGTAGCAAAGAAAAACGCGGCAAACAAGGAAAAACAATAAGAAACAAGCAAAGATATAGAGTAATGAAGCAATCCTGTCAGAAGGTAAAGATAAAGCAATAAAGAAAGTTGAAAATACCAGCAATAAAACAAGTATTAGTAAAAAAAGAAAGAAAACTCAGCAATAAATATGAAAAAACAGAGAAACTGACTAGAAAAACGCGAAAATCAGTAAAGAAAATAAAAAAAAGGATCACCAAGCAAAGAGAAACTAAAAACTAAAGACTATGGACAAGCAAAACAAACAAAATACTAAGACCATAAGAAAACATGCAACTGTACAAATATAAAAAACAAACAGGAAGAAATTGAGATACTGTTAACAGGTTGGTCCCCGAAAAACAGAAAACGAGAAGCAAAGAAAGCATGAAGAAAACGGCAAAATGTGTCCAAGCAAGGAAACAAGTAAGGTTGGAGGGACGGAGGGACCGAAGGAGGGAGGGACGGAGGGAGGGAGGTAAGGAGGGACCGAAGGAGGGAGGGAGGGAGAGAGGGAGGGGAGTTTCTACACACATGCACGGGTATAACAAACTGCCGGAACGGGGGGTAGGGGGAGGGGAAAGAGGGGGGGGAGAAGGAGGGGAAAGGGTGGGCGGAGAGGGAGGGGAGAGGAAGGGGTCAGAGGGGTAGAAGAGAGGAAGGGGAGAGGGGGGGAGAGGGGGGGAGAGGGGAGGAGAGGAGGGGAGACAGGGAGAGAAGAGAGACAGGGGAGAGGAGAAGAAGAAGAAGGACGGGAAGGGAAGACAGGGAGGAAAGGAGGGTCAAAAATGAAATGAGAAGATGAAAAGACAAGAAGAAAAGAGGAGGTACCGTAATGAGAGGAAGGAGGAGAATGATGCGGGGGGAGAAGAGAAAGACAAGGAAACTCACAAGAGAAAAAAATTGGAAAACATACAAAAAAAGGAGAGGAAAGACAAAGTACATGGTAACGAACGAAAATGAAAAAAAAATAAGAGGAAACTGGAAGAAAAAATAAGAAGTGACTCAGGAATGAATGAACGAATGAATGAATGAAGGATAGACGTAAGCAAGCAAGAAAAAAAGATTGTAAGCAAACAAACAAGCAAGAAGGCAAGCAAGAAGGCAAGCAAGCAAGCAAGCAAGAAGGTAAGAAGGTGAGCAAGCAAGGACGGAAGGGAGGCAAGGAGGGAGTTTCTACACACAAGCACGGGTATAACAAACTGCCGAGGGGGGGAGGGGGATGATGATGAGGAAGAGAGGTGAGAGGGGAGGCGGGAGTGGGGAGGGAGGGGAGGGAGGTGGGAGAGGAGGGGGAGGGAGGTGGGAGAGGAGGGGGAGGGAGGTAGGAGGAGGGGGAGGGAGGTAGGAGAGGAGGGGGAGGGAGTAAAGGAGGGAAGGAAGACTGGAGGGAAAAGATGATAGTGGAAGAGAGAGGTGAAAGAGAGAGAGAGAACGGGGAGGGAAGGAAGAGAAGTTGGAGAAAGAAAAGGGTGAAGGAGAAAAGGAAGAGTGAGTGTGGAGAGAGGGAGGAAATGAAAGTGAGGTGAGAAGGGAGACAAGTAGGGAGAATGAGGAAAAGGAACCTGAGGGGAGGGAAAAGGTGGTTAAGGGTGGAAAGGGGAGAGAGGGAATTGGAGCGAGATGAGGGGAAAGGGAGACTGATAGGGAGGGCGTGGAAAAGGAGCTGGAGGGTGGAAAGGCGAAAGACAATGAGAGAGAGAGAGAGAGAGAGAGAGAGAGAGAGAGAGAGAGGATAAAGGGGGACTGGCAGGAAGGGTGAGGGAAGAAAGGGAGAGTGAAGTGGGGTGCAAAAAGAAGGGTGGGTCAATTATGAATAATCCCATAAATTTTCATCACGATCCCATCCATTAGTTTTTTTTTTTCATAACCCTGCAGACAGACAAACAAACAGGCAGAGATTGACAGGCACAGACAAACAGACAGACAGACAAGACACAGACAGACAAACAGACAGACAGACAAGACACAGACAGACAGACAGACAGACAGACTGGGGGAGAAGGGGAGGGGAGGAGGGAGGGGTTGAATAAGGAAGGAGAGAGGAGGAGGAAGAGGAGGAACAACCAAGGGCAGAGGAACGGGAAGTGAACAAAGAAGGGATAGAGGAAGGGGGAGGAGAAGAGGGGGGGGGATGAAAAAGGAAGGTAGGGGGAGGAGAGAGAGAATGAACAAGGAAGGGGTGAGGATGAGGGGAGGGGTGAGGATGAGGGGATGGGGGAGGATGAGGGGAGGGGTGAGGATGAGGGGATGGGGGAGGATGAGGGGATGGGGGAGGATGAGGGGATGGGGGAGGATGAAAGGATGGAGGGGATGGGAGGGGAAGAACACGGAGGGGAGGGGGGAGAGGGTGAACAAGGAGGGGGTCGTGATGAAAAAATATCGGGTCGTTAAGGTAACATTTGCATGGCCAACGAGCCCGCCACGCCACACCTCCTGCCAACACTGACATCACTACCACCACCACACTACCTACACCCTGACAACACTGGGCACACTATAACAACACTGAGAACACTACAACACCACCGCAACACCATAAAACTGAAAACATTAACACAACATTAATAGTATTACAGCACTAGCACTATTACACTGCCAACACTACAATATCTACACTATAACAACACAATAACAACACTATAATAAAACTGACAACACTATAACACTGATAACACTATAACACTGACAGCACTATAACACTGATAACACTATAACACTGACAACACTATAACAACACTGACAACACAGCCATGACAACACTGGCACCATGACATACTGACACCACCACCACCACCACCACGACACTACCTACACCGACAATCTACAACACTTGATAATTCACTACACAACGGCAACACCCTGACAACACCCAACATCCTCCCAACACCGTATCATTATGACAACACTAACTTCCTGCCAACACTGTGATGACACTTAAGAACTACCTCTGGTGCCACTAACAACACGTAAAACCAGTTGTCATCACTGTGGTAACTCCGAAAACCTAACTCTAAAATTCTCGTGCCAACATCGTGACAACACTGACAACTTCCTGCCTGCACCGGAACACTGAATCCTTACTTCTGCCAAACACTGAATATCTTCTGCCAACAGTGACAGTACTAAAAACCTACTAACTGTGACGATTAGGAAACTTCTACCAACACTGACATCAAAAACATCAGGCCAATATTGGGAAAAAAAAAAAAAAAAAAAAAAAAAAAAACTGTGACAACCCCCTGCTAACACCGTGACAGCCCCTTGCCAACACTGCAACAACCTCTTGCCAAAACTGACAACTCCCTGGCAGCACTATGACAACCCCCTGCCAACACTGAAAACTCCTTGCCAACACTGTGACAACCCCCTGCCAACACCATGATAATCCCATACCAGCATAACGATTATCCTCTACAAAAAACTGATAACACTAACAACGTTGAAAATCCTCCGTCAACACTGCCATCACTATGACAACTCCCGGAACATTATGACAATCTGCAGTCACATTATGACAGTCCCCTGTCAACACTGTGACAACACCCCGCCAACACTCACAATCTCTGCCGACACTGACAGCATCTTGCCAACACTGACAACCTCCTTCGAACATACCAACACTAACTTCTCCCAACACTTAATAATCTTTTACCTACACTAACAATCTTTTGCCAACACTGCCACATCACTGCAATCACTACCACAATACTACCACAACACTGACACCACCACCTCAACACTGACAACACCACCTCAACACTGACATCACCACAAAAACGACACCACCACAACACTGACAACACCACCACAACAAAGACAACACCACTACAACAAAGACAACAACACCACAACACTGACAACATCACCACAACACTGACAACATTTCAACAACCAAAGTCTGTATCAAGTATCAGTCGGTATGAGGGTCCCATTGCAAGATGAGCCTTTTGTTAAAAGGGAGAGTGATAGTCAAAATTAATCCTGCTCCATGCTGGCTAAGTACAGATAAAAAAAAAAAATAAGGGAGTCTGTGGTGAGAGAAGTGGACGTGAAAGTAAAGGGTTCCACTAGATATTCAGGATGGTTGGTAAACAGGTACTCCATATTGTGTGTGTTGTAAGGATGGTTCAGGCTGATTACTTAGAAGCTGATATACTGGCTGCCTCATGACGGATCATTAATTAGCCATGTGATCATTGGACTAAAAGAAAAAATAAGGAGGGTGCCACCATACAGCATGAAGAGAGTTCTGTGATGTATGAAATGATGCTGGGTAGACACTGTTCACTTTACTTTGGCCTAATAATGACATCTCTCCATCTTGAATGCTGTTATAGCAACAGATGAAAATTAGAATATGATATTAGTCACAAGGAAGTGGTATTGGAAGGAAGTAATGCCACAGAATTGTCTTTTTCTGCCACCGAGACACGTGAAAGAAGCTGCAAAGGACGACACTGTGGGACAAGTTAAAGTGAACCAACTATAGCAAACGTTGGCTGGACCGTCCCCGTAATACATGAAAACTGTGATGCGTAATATATGGACGACCCTGTGTTTGAGCAAGTCAGAAGTCTGTACATGTCGTACGCATCAACCAACAGGGCGAAAATATACAGTTGCATATGACATTTATACAGACCACCAGAATCAATTTTTGCATCTCCGAATTTTTTTTTTTTTTTTTTTTTTTTTCTACCGACACGATTTTAATCAACTTAGGCCGTACCTCTATGTGTGAAGGGGTTCATGAAGGCTATATGAAACTCCCCTTCAGTCTAAAAAGTCGTTCCTGAGCCACCGCAACACGCAGTACACACAACACTCTGACAACACCATCACTCTGCCATCACAACACTCAACACCCTGACAATATCAACACTCTGCAACACTCACACTCAATACTCACAACTCTGACAACACCACCACTCTGCCATCACAGCACCCAGTACTCACAACACCCTGACAACATCACTCTGCCACGAAATAAATAAATAAAACTCATACAATACCATCACTCTTCCACCACAACACCCTGACAACAGCACCCCTCTGCCACCATAGCAAGCAATGCTCACCATACGGACAACACCGCAAGCTTCCAATAACACAGCAGCAAAAATGACACCGGTTAAAAATACGATGGTATAATCAAGCATTCTGATCACACGAACTCACTGACAACACTAACATACTGAAAAAAAAACACACACACACACACTGACAACACTGCAAATGGTACTGACTGACAACACAGGCCGACACTACAACTCACTGACAACATTAAGAAAACAGATTTGCTTACCCTGTCACTACTACAAAATACGCTGACAACTTATACCAACACTACACAAAAACAACCCACTACCAACACAACAGGGACACCACAAGCCAACACTACAACTGCCAACATATTCCGCACTGGCAAAAATGACACCACTAATCCCATCACTTTCCTAACAACATTATTCAAACATTTCCAACAATGACAACAACATTTCCAGCAATACAAAACGAGCAATACTCAATTATTTCAAAGGCACAAACACATAATAATGAAAAAATAAAAGCAACTTAATTAATACCCGTGTTTTATTTTTTGGATCTCTCGAAATTGAAATGGAAAATACAAATTCAAATTCATTTTACCTCAACGTTTAATTATATTGGCATTTTTTTCCGGCCAATATATTAAATGGGGATATATTAAGGGTGGGGTGGATAGAGGGGGAGGGGGAGAGGGAGGAAAAGAGGAGGGGGAAGGGGAGAGGAGGGGAATGGGGAGGGGAGAAGGGGAGTAAGGGGAGAAAGCTTTTATGTATATATGATTTTTGGAATTTTGACCATTTTTTGGTGGTTGGGCTGGATATGTGGATGACTGGATGTTAGGGATGGGTGGATGGACTGTTGGATAAGTGGGTGAATACGTAGATGGATGGATGGATGGATGAATGAATGAATGAATGAATGGGTGGGTGGGTGGATGGATGGATGGATGGGTGGATGAATGAGTGGATGGATGTACGGAAGTATGGATGGATAAGTAGATGGATGAAAGTATGAGAGGATGGATGGATGGATCAACGGATGAGAGGATGGAAGTACGAGTGGATGGATGGCTGTAAGGATGAGAGGCTGGGCAGATACGGAAGACGGATGGTTGAATGAGTGACGGAGAGTGTGCAAAGATGAGAAGGTAAGCGAATGGGTGGGTGAATAAGACGGGTGATGAGTGGGTAGGTGGGTAGATGTGAAGATGAGTGATGAATTGGTGAATGAGTAGAGAGTACAAAGGTGGTGAATGAATAAATGAATGAGGTTGCTGACGAATAAATAAACAGAGAGGTGGCAGACTGTAAGGAAAGAATGAGAGGAAATTAAGACACGAAAAGAGGAAAAATGAAAGCAGGAAACAGATAGATAAAACAAAGACAAAGATATGGAGGTATAGACACAAAATGATAAGATAGATAAGTAAGCAGTGAAAAGGGAATATTGAAGTTAGAAGGCAGGTAGGCAAAAAGGAGTAAAAGAGGGAAAAAGCATGATGAAAAGAGAAGAAAGGAGAACAAGAAGAATGGGGAAAGAAGCAAAGAAAAATAGAACCAAAAGTGAGAGAGAGAGAGAGAGAGAGAGAGAGAGAGAGAGAGAGAGAGAGAGAGAGAGGGGCAGGCCAGTATTAGCATAATGTGGTGAGGCAGGTGGTGTGTGTGAGCCAGGTTAAGTGCCCAACTCTATGTCCCCCCCTCCCCCCCACTGTGTGTGTGTGTGTGTGTGTGTGTGTGTGTGTGTGTGTGTGTGTGTGTGTGTGTGTGTTTAGTGAGGGGGGAGAAATAAAAAAAAAAAAAAACTGGGAACAGAAAAGAGAGACAAGATAGGGAAGAGAAAGGACTCAAAGAAAATTAAGATAGGAGACAAACAGTGAAAGAAAAGAGAAAGATATGCATCTATCTATCTATCTATTTACCTACACACACACACACACACACACACACACACACACACACACACACACACACACACACACACACACACAGAAGAGGAGGCACTAAGAAGACTAAGAGATGGAGAAAGAAACTCGGGAAGAAAGATATGGAGGAAGTGTGTGGGAGGGAGAGAGAGAAAATGAGGGAGAGGGTGGAGGAAGGGAGAGGGAGGAGGGGGAGGAGGAGCGGAGGGAAAAGATGTAGGAGGTAGGCAAGGGAGCATAATCTATATATACATAAACTTGGAGGGAGAATAAGAAGGATCGGTGTTTGAGAGCCAGTCGGGAGAAAGAGGGGGTAAGAGGAGAGGGAGGAGGAAAAAGGAGAAAGAAAAATGGAGGGAGGAAAGAAGACAGGAAGAAAAAAGGAGGAGGAAAGATAGGAAAAAGATGATAACAGAGGAGGAGGAGGAGGAGGAGGAAAAAGAAAAAATAAGAAGAGGAAGCTGATGACGGAAAAATGAATATATATATGGTAAGGAAACGACGATATGACATGGGAGGAGGAGGAGGAGGAGGAGGAGGAAGGAAAAATGATGATGATAAAAACTATTAACGAAAGTAAGGAAGAGACGAGAGAAGGAAGACGAAGAAAATACGGAATCAGGAGGAGGAACGGAAGCAGGGGAAGAAGAGAAAGCAACAGGAGGAAAATGAAACGAAGGATTAGGGAACAGCAACAGATTTATCCCACCTTTCGAGGCCGTTTGGTATGCATTATAACTAAGATATCGTTTCGTTCGCTTGGGGCTTGCGTAACACCTCATCCTCGGCGATTTATTTTGCATACTACACGTTATTATCCTCTTGTACGTTACTGGTGCAAACTATGTCAATATTAGAAAGACATAAATAAATACAAAATAATATTAAAGTTTAGGTTACAGAATAAATCGCTCAAGAATATGTGTTACGAGGTGTCCTATGGGAACAAGAATACTGCCCTTGAATCAAGGATGATAATAAGAAGGTTCTCCCTCCCTCCCTCCCCCCTCTCTCCAGTCGAACCCGGCAATAAAAAGAAAGAAAAGCCACCAGGTAGTACTGAAAAACTGTCAGGGAAATTTCATAGGAAGTGATGAATGAGAAGGGTGTTTTATATAATATCCACACCTGTATGGAAACGCGGGATTGATAACGTGAAGTGCAATGCAATTTTGTGCAGGGATTTTATTCTGTGACTTGGACTGGGGATTTCTGCTTCTTATCATTCAGGTATGAATATTTCTGGGTGCGGATTAGGAACTCATTTTTGTCTGAGCAAGTTTCAAATGCTGGTGCTGCCATATAGTCCATACCTACATCGCGACGCATACTCTTCCCTATACTTACAACGCCATGGAAGTTGTTGGCATCATTTCATAACAAATGTTTACCAATACCTCCAAACTACTGCAGTGTGTTCATAATTTCCATAGCGCGTCCCCCGATTTTTTTTTTCCCCATACTCAGAATGGATACCCTTGTTCTAAACGTTCCCTGCATGGCTTGTAGTCTCGATCAAAGAACCATCTTTACGCCAGTGAACAATGGTTTCATAATAATCGCTGCTGCTGGTAACGCATTCTTTCCAAGGCAAATAGTTTTTAGTGACAGTTTATATTGTACAGTATAACTTCCATCCAGTACAAGGTGTTGATAATAATAACAGGCATACACATAACTGAAAAGTGACTGAAGATGAATGGGTCAAAGGCTCCACTGTGTCAAAAAGTGAAGACGGGAAAATATAAAGATAAATTTTTACTCGTGTGTGCCCCCGTGTGGGTGTAATGGCGTTTTTTCTTTTTTTTTTTCTTTTAATACAGTGATCAATACTGGACACAGCAAAAGGGCGTACTAGGGTGGTGCACAAGATGAGAATGATAATTGTTTGTATGCGGACTGAACCTACATCTCGAATTAGTTTGCAGTTTTCAATTGCTTCTATACAGTGATGGTTCAGTTGCCTATAATTCGAGTTCCGTATACCTTGAATTTCACTTAATTCCCGAGGTGGATATCATTAATTGTTTAGCAAGCTTCGTTTTAACTCAATGTGTAGGGTATTTTTGAGAGAGAGAGAGAGAGAGAGAGAGAGAGAGAGAGAGAGAGAGAGAGAGAGAGAGAGAGGATGATAAAGGGAGAAAAAGGCTGAAGGGAAAGGATGAAAGGGATGGAGGGAAGGAAGGGAGGGGAGGGAAGGGTGTGAAATGAGGTATGAAAAGGTGATGAAAGGAAGGAGGGAAGAGAGAAAGGGAGGAGATAGGAGGCAAAAAAAATAGTGATAAAGATTAATGGAATGGAGAGAATAGTAGGAAGACATGAAAGGGGGATTAATGAGAGAGAGAGAGAGAGAGAGAGAGAGAGAGAGAGAGAGAGGAGTAATAAAGGAGGGTAAAGGGAAGGAAGGACACTTTAATGATGGAGGGGAGAGGAGGAGTGAGAAATAATGGTAGTAAAGATATATGGGAGGGGAAGAGGAGGGAAAATATGGGAATGGAGGAGGAAAAAAGAGGAGACAGAGGAGAGGGAAGAGGGAGAGGGGAGGGGGATAGTGAAGGGAGAAAGAGGGAGAGGAAGGAAGCTTAAAAGGAAAAACGGAAGAGAAGAGAAAAGGGAAGACGACTGGAGAGAAGAGGGAAGTTTGAAGGGAGGGCAAGAGAGACGGAGGGTGGGGAGCGTGAAGGGAGAATGAGGAAATGGGGAAGGGGAAGGAAATGCTAGGGGAAAGGAAAGAACGAGGGGAGAGAGAGAAGAAAGCGAAGGTAGAAGAAAATATAGGATATGGGGAATGGAAAGGGGAAGTGAAAGGAAACAGAACTGAGGCAGGAAGGGAGGAGGCCGGGGAGAGACGGTGGAAGGGGGAATAGTGAGAAGAGGATGTAAAATGACGTAATGACACAGATACAACTCAAACAGCGAGTCTATCTATCTGGCTATCTATCTATCAATCGGTCATCAAACTCAAATCCCATAACTCCTTGTCAGTCATGTATCACTTTCATCCCTTCAGTACAAACAATGCAAATATAATCGAGCTTAAAGTGAGTCATCGTTGTGAAAGCTTAAGAGAGATTTTCTAAGCCCATCACTCCAAGGAACCTCTGCTAAAACTGAAGAAAATCGTCTGGAAACAATACTGTCAAAATCAAACGTATCAAGTCGATGAGAGTTTCTGTGTTGACAACTGTTTTTACATTAAATTGGCCTAAAACTGCCATCTCCCTTACTTTAAACGACGAGCTGTTAAAATGGACTAAAACCAGAATATGATGCTTGTCACGAAGAAGTGCTATGGGAAGGATGCATTCCCGTAGCAATGTCTCATTCTGCCACTCAGGTATGTGAAATAAGCTACAGAAGGACAAAAATCTGGGCCAAGTTAAGGAAAAAGAACTCTAACTGATGTGCTGTAAGGTGTATTGCTGGAACCTCTTACGATTTTCGACACTCCAGTCAACCAGTCTATATATCCAGGTATATAATCCTCCAATCTTTCTATCCAGGTACATGATTATCCACAGTACGATTATCCAGGCATCTGACTGTGCAAAATGTCCTTAAGGCAATATTAACCTGTACTTTCACTCATCTCCAAAACAGAATTTCATTTCTGTTGTCGGTACTCGCTTTGGAAAAACAACTTTTAACACTGTTTTCTTGTCATTTAACAATCTCATGACAACACTTTACAGCACTATTTTGTTACTTTATGTAGCAATTATACTTGTGCAATATGTAACTCCAATTTCAACACATATGTAAAAAGCCAACCCTGTAACACTATTTAGTAACAGTATTGTGGCTATTCTGCAATACCACTAGTAACCATTTTGCAAGGCCATTTATTAGTCTCTCTCTCTCTCTCTCTCTCTCTCTATCTCCTTACCTCATCACCCCTTCCACTCTCTCTCCCTCATTTCTCCATCCCTCCCTCCCCTCCTCCCTCTCTCTGACGACACTGAGAGGAAACTTTAGACGTTCATTCCAAATTGTTTAATAAAAAATGCAAAACAGATCATGAAGCTCTTCCCCCTCCCCTCCCTCCCTGCTTTCTCTCTGATCTCTCTTTCTCTCTCCCTCCCTCTGATCTCTCTTTCTCTCCCTCTCTCTGATCTCTCTTTCTCTCTCCCTCTCTCTGATCTCTCTTTCTCTCTCCCTCTCTCTGATCTCTCCTTCTCTCTCCCTTCTCCCTGTATATCTCTCTGTCTCTTTATTCCTGTTCTCTCCCTTCGTCTTCCTCTCTCTCACTCTCTCTCTCTCTTCCTTTTATCTTCATCTGTTTCTCTCACTGGCTTTATTCTCTAATCCACCTACCGTTCATGCCTCCATCTCTCTCTCTCTCTCTCTCTCTCTCTCTCTCTCCCTCTCTTCCTTTTATCTTCATCTGTTTTCTCTCACTGGCTTCATTCTCTAATCCACCTACCGTTCATGCCTCCATCTCTCTCTCTCTCTCTCTCTCTTTCCTCCAGTTCTCATCCTTGCATCATCATACTCATCTTACGTCCATCCTTCTATTTTACATGTTTTTTTGATGCTCACTTCTGACGCACTTTTGGTCTACTTTTTTTTCTATCTCCACTACATCTTTTAGAGAGAGAGAGAGAGAGAGAGAGAGAGAGAGAGAGAGAGAGAATCTTGGGTACGGTTATTATGGAATCGATTCAACTGTTCTTAATGACTGATTTACCACAGAAGTTTGTGTGTGTGTGTGTGTGTGTGTGTGTGTGTGTGTGTGTGTGTGTGTGTGTGTGAGAGAGAGAGAGAGAGAGAGAGAGTCAGGAAGAACACTGCACTAAAGAATTAAGTAGAAAATCTAGTAACAGACTTGAAAAATAAGGTCAGGTTCCTTAAAAGTGTGTGAATTAGGGAGGAAGTAACTGTGTGGTCATGTGATGGTAATAGAGCCTGATATTTGACATTCTTTTCCACTTACTTTCCAGCAAAATATAACCAAGATGAATAATAACAGAACGAATGTAAGAGGGCACCTAAACTCACAACAATCCTACGCTCAAGTCCCTCTTTTACCTGCGAAATGGTTTGTGGGAAGGACATGAGTACGGATTATTAACACGTCTCAAGTTCTGCCTGGATAAGCAAATCTTTTTCATGACACGCAACTTTTTTTTTTATATAATCCGGTCTCAGGGCAGCGATTCGAAAGTACAGCGTATTTATAATCAGTACTCTGTCATATTAACGATTTCTTTTTGCAGGAAAAACGAGAGACGTGGGACTAAGCCACTCGTCTTGTCTTATACTTTCTGGAAAAAAAAAAAATAATAATAATTAAATAAAAATCAGCTGCTATAGGGAATTGACCATAACTGTTTTGTCAACTTCAACGTCTGAGTTCTATAAGGCTTATTTAACCCTCTGAAGGCTAGGAATTCGCAAAGATGAATAGATTCCTCTGGTGCTGGACAGCTTAAATTATACAAATGTCTTTTTATCAATGAGGGACTAGGCTGATATATCTTTATTTTTATTTTCCTAATCCACTAATTCCTAAGATTTCCCCAGCTGAACTGAATCGTCCAGTAATGACCTGAACAAAACACCTAAGTAGGCTACATCTACTGTAATGGACGAGTTACGGCAGTTCGATGATTGACGGAAGAGCAAAAGTTTTACACCAAAGATTCCATATAAACTGAAGTAATAATCTATGACGAAATGAAAATCACCAACAGACTGGTCCTTACACACACTTTACAGGCGATGGATGTGATGTAGAACTGAACGGAGTGGGACTTAGGATTTCCTCGTTATGAAGGGAATAAGGAGGGGGAGGGAAAGAGAAGAAAAAAATTTGCTGGGAGACAGCCTGAGGAAGGAAACATCGAAACGTTAAAAAAAAAAAAAAAAAAAAAAAAAAAAGAGAGAGAGAGAGAGAGAGAGAGATCAACTGCAGGAGGTCAATTAACCCCTAAAAGGCCTGAATTTACGAGAATGAAACAAGGAAAGTTAGTATTAAGATTTCTCCTCCACCCACCAAACCCTCCACCTGAAACTGACAGACTTGAGTGTGAATGAACTCCACGCACGACAGAAAAATTAACGGAAATATTGCAAGAAAGGGCAAAACAAGGGATGGAAAGTGAGGACGGGGTCAGGAAGGCGATGGAATCAATTAGAGGAACATCAAGGGAAAAAGTGTGTCTAAAAAAAACATCTGGAGAATACCTGAAGATCTGTTAATGGTGACTCCTTTTCTGGGTGGCGACAAATGAGAGCAAACGCCAGACTTACTAAGGAAAAGCATCAATTAAGAGACGCGTTTTCTGGGGTCTTGACGGATTCCAGGCCTGTTCGTCCCTGGTGTCTCTCTCGGCTAAGCAAATCCGTGTACCATTAGCCGGATCAAGGGGTTAATTTAGATAAGCTTAAGCAGGCGATGGACACACTTAGGATTTTACTTTGGTCACCGCCACACACTCTGACTCGGCAAAGGTAAATCCCGGGCTGGTAAGAGGTTAGCACTTTCTCAATTAATACTTTTCTAAACGACGGCCACGTGTACGAATATATTTTGGAATATTTTAGTTACTATATTTTAGATAACTTTGGACGATTTTTACATTTTTTTTTTTTTATTAGAGAGAAACACCTGCACAGAAGATAAAGGATTATCATAACTCTTAACAATATATATTTTTTTATGTTAAGTATCTGTATGAGGCGAATATGCTGCATTGGACCCACTCCTGCTAATTCTACTTTTGAGCACCCTTTCCTGTTTCTGTATCTTGCCACCCAATAAAGGATTTGAAAATTGAATATGATAATTAATATCACGATACCCACATGGTGATGGCTATGATGATGGTTGTGATTATGAAAATGATTATTGTCCTCATGATCTTTAGAATATACATCAATAACAAGGAAATAATTATGACTGAAGAGGGACGATAAATGAAAAATGGCAGCAACAGAACCGTTCAAGTGGAAGAAGGGTGGGAAGACACGACAAGGACTGATAATGGCTTTAATCATTTCTAATAAATGATGAAATAACAACTAAATAAAAGGAGATACCTTTATGATGAAATAAAATAATATCAGAAGTAAAAAATAATTAAATAAATAAAACAAATATCAGTTCATCATAATTCTGAAGGAAAATACTGATTGGGATATTCATGAGTTTCGATAAATTTGGAGTCAGTTTTCTTTTTACTCTAACTTGGCCATCTCTACATCTTTAATACTTATATGTGACAACAGATCATCACTAAAATACGATGCTAGTCACCATGAACTGATATGGAAAAGATGAAGAGCTGCAACACTGTCTTTTTCTGGTATGGAGCTACGTAAAATAAGGTACAAAACGACTAAAATATGGGACAAGTTAAGGTGGAGAAACCATAGTGTGGGTAAGAACGAGTAACATGATGAGTGTAGGGGTGTACATGGGTCAGTAGAAACGACTGCAGATAGGAAAAGTGAAAATCATAGGCACCTGATAAGTAACGGTGAAACATAAGTTAGGGTGCATGAATAAGTCAGTGAATATCAGTAAATATGGAATACCGGCTGAATGTGTGTGTGAATGAATGTGTGGGGAAAAAAGAGGAAAATCAGTGAGTAAAAATGGGAGTGAGTAGGAGAAAATATGAATGCCAATGAGTAAGCGTATGGAAATGATTGATAAAAAAAAATGAAGCTGGCTGGGAAAGACACAAAGAGCAGTGAAGGTAAGCATGAGTGAAAATGTGTAAACCTCAGAGAGAGAGAGAGAGAGAGAGAGAGAGAGAGAGAGAGGAGGGTAAGGTTGAAGCCATCAGCACACATCACTCAGTTAATCAAGCAATCTGTGTAACGAGTAACTTAATACAGTCCTGCCAGGGGAAGAGACGGGGAGGGAGAGAGGAGGGGTAGAGAGAAAAAGATAGGCTAGGAAGGGGAAGGAAGAGAAGGACTGGGAGGAGGAGGACGAGGAGAAGGAGGAGGAGGAAGAGGAGGAGGAGAATGATGATGATGATGATGATGATGATGATGACGATGATGATGATGAGGAGGAGAAGGATAATGTTGATACTGATAATGATTCTTGTCCTCATTATATTTTTGTTGGAATGTGGATTAGGAGAATTTCAATTACGCCTCTAATTACCTGAGGGAAGTGTAGAGCAATGACCAGCGTGTATCTTTGAATACAGAATCTATTAATTTATCCATCTAGCTATCCAACTATCTATCTGTCTATATAGCTTTTTTGTCACCTCCGAAGCGTATGGACCCTGGGCAAGGCTACTTACTCCTAACATACAATGGTAGGGTGATCAGTGTCGCTTGCCCCTGGGTGGCATTATGTGAGCAATAATCTTCAGCCTTCCCTCAGATGCAAACCCATACGAGTTCCATCCGGCTGGAGCGTTGTAACTCACGAGAATCACCTAACGTGGAGTTGCTTGTATTGTTAACACTCAATGTAGTAAACGGTTTCCTTGGTTACAAAAAATCATTTGGCCTATCACTCAGTGAAGAGCCACCTGAAAACAGCACTACATCGAGTGAGTGGATGCTAGGCGCCCCCACGTCCCCCGACTACACAGAAACATCTAGACGAAAATAAATAAAAAAATAGATAACAGTCACAGTCTCCCTCTCATTACCATCTAATTATGCCCTCCACGAAGATAAGTGAGAGCCGTTATACTAATGCTACATTTATTTATTTATTTATTTATTATTTACTTACTGTTCTCGTTTTCTATGCTTTGATTTTATACTAAGCCTCGTCAGATGTTAACAGGGCGTCTGGATTCCACAGACTTTTCCTGCCCTGCTCTAATCAACTACAAGCCACAATGACTTCCCTCTACACCCTGTTTTTTATTTCTGCCATATTACTTAGCTTAAGAGAGAACCTTAGTAATGGAAGGCAATGTTTAATCCATCCAGTTTCAACAATCTTCTGTAAAGTGAGGGAAATCGTCTGGAGACAAAAAGAATCTGATACTAAAGTAATGAAACTGAAGAGTTCACCTTTGCAAAGTCTTTTTAGTGTGGTATCACATTATTGTGCATAATTTTTGTGTAGACCAGATGAGTTCAACTCCTAGTGGTGGCTAGATCTTACTATTCACATAGTGCCGCTCAGAGGAAAAGGGACTGGTTTCCCGGCCTTTACGTGTGTAGACTGAATATCCCAAGAGAGGATGATGCATATGGATCCATCTACCCGCTCAAAAAAAAAAAAAAAAGTTACATAAATAAATAAATATAAAAATCGCCATTCCGATATAATTAGTTCTCTCAGCTCTCTCCTTCCCCTACTAATACACTCAGTGCCCATATCAGGTGGTGACAGACATTCCATTATAACCATTACGGGGCGTAGGGAGTCTAGAGGCTACGAAGTCAGCAAGTCTGGACCAAAATTACACCTTGTGGCACTCCACCTATGGTCTGATTCCCTCCCTTTAATCATCACTTTCTGTTTATTTTCCCAGTGCTGGAGAGGGACGCCTTCAAGTGGTGGCACCGATGTAACTGGGTGGCTCCACTGCCTGGTTATACAGATGTCCCTCAGTTCCCTCCCTATCCCCCAGAAGAAAGATGGTGGACTACAGGAGGAGGGGAGCTTCAGCCTGCAGCCCACTGTGTTCATATTTCAGATGAACCTGGAGCTACAACCTCAACTACTACTGTTCATTTTCTACAGGTCAGTTCTCGATCCACCCCAACACACTGCCACTGAAAGCATCAAGTTATACGTTTCTCATGAAGTCTCTTGTGGGAAACCATAGAAAGCTTTGTGGAAATAATGATTAACTCTACAGACGGGCTAAGTTTTCATGTATATTAGTAATGTTATTTGCAAAACTCACTGGGATTTGGGAAATGTGATCGACTGTTCCGGAATTCGTGGTGTGAGTCGATATTATTTATTTCTAAGAGCTTAATTATTTAGGCCTAATATCTAAATATGGTTCTAACATTCTGCATACTACTGACGTTAACTGCACGTGAGAGAGAGAGAGAGAGAGAGAGAGAGAGAGAGATTCAGTTTGTGAGAGAAAGGGTGAAGAGGAAAGTATTAGGTGCACGGGGAGGGAAGTGGACGAGATGAGGAGGGGAAATGAAGCAGAGATAAGGAAGAAGAAGCAAGGCAGAAAAAGACAAAACAGAGGTTGATGGGGATGAATGAGGTAGAGAAAAACGAGCGAGGTAGAGTAGGGGGAATGAGGTAGGGCGGGGAAAGTGAGGTAGGGAGAGAGAGAGAGAGAGAGGAGGGGGGAGAGGGGAGATGAGGAAGTGAGGTAGAGCGTGGGAGTGTTAGAGTGAGGTAGAGGAGGTTGTGAGGTAGAAGCAGTGAGGTGGTGTGTGTGTTGAGGCAGGGCTCCGCCGCCAATGACCAAACGGACGCCTCCCATTGGACCAGCGTCACCAGGGCCGACCCGCTCAACCAATGGGGTGTGGGACGGGGCGGGGCGGGGGCGTCGATGTGGCTGGTGGGCTGGGCTGGGAGGGGCTATGGGGCGGGGCGGAAAGATGCCGGGCGGTGGTCAGCAGTGTGTGGCGAGACGCAGTGGTGGCACCGGCACCGACATGACCCGCCTGAGACACCACTAGTTGCCCTGCCCTGCCCTACCCTGCCGACACAGTGATGCTGCCCAGCGTGGGCCCCGCCGGCGTTTTGGGTGGGGGGCTGAGACCCCTGGGCCACTCTGCCCTGCCTGCCCACGGCCTGCTGGGATCCCTGGCGCCTCTGCCGTTGCCCTTCTCCACGGCCGGGGCGGGTAGCGGCGGTGTGGCTGCGGCACCGTACGTGGTGGAGTCGCTGCTGAGGGAGCGGCCACTGCCCCGCCCCGTGGCCACTAAGCCGCCCCTTCTGCTGCACGACGACCCACGCCCCGGCCCCGGCACACACCCGCACCCACACCCACACCACGACCACTACTACTTCAAGGACGACCCCGCCGCACACTATCTAGGGCTGCTGGCGCGCCCCGCGGGGCCTGACCGCCTCACCCCTCCCGCCCCGCAGCCCTCCCCGCCGCGCCCCAGAGACAGTGAAGACAGCGGGACGGGGTGTGGGTGCGAGGGTGAGGCGCCCCCCAGCCCCTCTCCGGACACCCCCACCACCAAGCCTCACCTCAAGTTCTCGGTTACGGCCATCTTGGGGCACGACACCCCTAGTCCTCCAGCCCGCCCCGCCCCGCCCCAGGACCCAGGTACTGACACCCTCACCCTGTTACCATAGTGTCCTAACCCCCTGACCAATGCACCCCAATGCACAGTGTACTACAATGTTAAAATTCCTCACCTCTGTACTCCAGCGTGATACCACTCCTCATCCCCATACCCCGGTGCCCTGACCCCATCACCTACTCATCCAATGTACCCTAGTGTGATGAACTCCATGACCTGCGAGTGACCAGCCTACGCCAAATCTGTGATGTGCCCTTCCATTCTCCTGACCTGATACCACTAACCTCAGTGCAACCCCACACCCCACATCCCATCTGATCCTCTAACCTCCTAACCCCAGAGCTGCAACCCCCTCCACACCTGACCACTTCGTCCTCCTGACTCCCTAGCCTCCCCTCAAACCAATGCTATAACACCCTTATTCCTTTCATCTCTCATCTTCCTGATTTTCACCCCTCACTCTCCTGACTCGCTCATTCCCTCACCTTCCCGACCCCCTCATTATACTAACCCTCTCCTCCCCAGCGCCCCCCTCACCTCCACCGGACGCCTCACTCCCTCACCCCAGTGAAGTACCCCTAACCATTTTAAAGACGATCGAATTGGTTAACTGAGGTATGTACGTGTGTGCGCGTGTGTATGGGCCAGTGTGTGTGCGTACGCGTCACTGTGTTCTTAAGTTAGTGTGTACCCGTATAGTATGTTTGATCCTTTGACTGGCAGTATTCTTTCGACAAAAACAAAACCGTCAGGTGGTGGCCAAAATACAACTCCTGGGTGTACAAAGAAAGGGTTAGTCAAGGTAGTTATCGATGCATTACACTGTTTGGATGTCTTTCCGCTTATCAAATTCTCAAAATCTTCAACAATCTCTTTCTTTCAGTCTTCTACTTCTTCTGAACAAAATCTTCATCAGTCTTTCTTTCATTCTTCAGCTTTTTTTTTTTTTCCTTTTTACCTGACAAACATTCCAAATCTCTTTCAGCTCGGCTGACGGCCAAGTAGAGTTTGAGAATAGAGTCAATTTGAATAGTAACCAAGGTGACTCTTTCCTACTTCAGAGTTAAGACTTACCGGGTTTTATACTACCACTACATACTACTCAAGCTGTGAGGGTTGTCCAGTGCCCTCAGGTGAAAACAAACCAAATAAATAAAAATAAAGTGCACCAGACGCAGCAAAAAGGTTAAGCGTCGGCGTAGACAATCACTTCCCTACGAGAACGAGTTTCTTGTGAAGTTATACAGTCGTGTGGCGGCAGCAAGAATAAAACAGAAAACAGTCACAGAAGCGAGGAATTTAAAACTTTTTTTGTATGTAAGTGTCCCTTGAGTCTGAGTGAGTACTTCCCGGGCTAAATAAAATCGCTCATCAGTAGTCGGAATCTAGTAAAAATGACGTTCTTGGGCAGAGGGGAGTTTTGTGTGTGTGTGTGTGTGTGTGTGTGTGTGTGTGTGTGTGTGTGTGTGTGTGTGTAAATGTGCATTAGGTCCGTATAGGTTTCGGTATGTGTTCGTCTTTCGTAATAGTGAACAACAACTATGGTTCGTTCATAATTACGGTACCGGTGACGAAAACTTCGGTCCATCAATTAAAAGAGAACAAAAGAAAAAAAAAATCGAATTCCAGTACTTCCGCATCACAATCATCATCAACATCACAGTCATTATCTTCTTAACCATCAACATGTCACCATAACTATCAACATCGCCACAATAATCTCTATCATCATCAAAATCATCACCACAACCACCATCACCACAATCATGAACACAATCATCATAACTATCAACATCGCCAGAATTATCGCTATCACATCATCACAATCATCATAAGTATCAATACTGCCGCAATAATCGCTATCATCATCACAATCATCATCATCATCACACTCATCATAACTATCAACACTGTCACAATAACAACTATCATCAAAATCATCACCGGCACAACCACCACCATCATAACTATCAACATCACTACATATCAGCACAGCCACCATCACCACAATCATCATAATCATCACCCCAATCACCACAATTATCAACATCGCCACAATAACAACTACCATCAAAATCACCATCAACACAACCACTATCATTACAATCACCACCACCACCATTACAACCCCACCCCTATTTCCTCCTCCTCCCTACACACTTCCGCCAAAATCCCCAGTTCCTGTATTGCACTGGTAAAGTAAACACAGCTTAATGTTCCCTGCCCTTCGAGAAACCCTAACACCTACCCCTTAGCGATTTATCTTTCCTCTTTCTTAGCCTGTTATGCCTTCAGTCTCTTGTTTCTCAATAATATATTTTTTTCGGACATGGTTTTTCATTAATTATACATGCATAACAAAATTTTCATGCATCTTAATACTGTGCTGTGTGCTGCGAAGGGACTGGGTTGAGGGATATACGCGTGAGGGGATGTGTGATCTGGAAAGAGAGCAGCCTGATGACGCAGTGAAGAATGACATGGAGGCTATTTGTTTGTGGCCACCCCTTTCGGGATTAAGCAGTCCGGCTATAGATGGATAGATAGATGGCAACAGATCTTGTTTATATCTAATCCACGTTTGTATTAATGTTCTCGCAGCCTCTGAACGTTATTTTATTTTATTTTATTTCGTTCTAGCTCACATCCAGCGATAAATATGGATGACGTACTCGGAATTAAAGAGTTAACACGCCATATGCATAAATAAACTAGCAAAGACAAGGTGTTAGGGGGTCGCTCGAAAGTGTTAAAGAAGATTAACTCTTCAGTCATTTATGGAACATCTTTAATTTTTATGTGTGGTTAGCCTGCGTCCCACATTACAAATCATAGCTAGGAAATATATAAAATTCAGACAGGCTCTATCTTCAGAAATTTCCGTCAGATACTGGAGGCTTATCTATAATTTCGCACTGTCGGTTTAAACCCTTGGATTCGACGCCGTCTTTCTTAAGTTTGTTTGTTTATTTATCTATTTATTTATTGATTGATTGATTGATTTTTTACTTGAAAAAGCACCTCCCGTACTCAAGCGATTAATGAATGCCTTATCTCATTTCTTCGGTTCGAACAGTCTCTTATAATGAACTCATGTCTCTGAAAGGCGCAAGAAAATATAAGGAAAAAACTTTACCTGAGCAAAAAGGGATATAGTTAATGACAGCCTCCGAAAGTAGCAAGAAAAATATGAAAATCCGTCATCGGAGTGACGGGGTAGCAATTAGTAAACTCCTCTGAATGGTAGGAAAGGAATATTTAAAAAAAAAAATAGTAATAATCGGAGTGAAAGATAACTATACGAAGCTAAGTGTTGATACAATACCGTCTTTAACTTGGTCCACATTTTCGTCCTTTCGCAGCATCTTTCACTGTGGCTCTACACCCTTTCCAGAGCACTTCTTCATGACTAGCAACATATTCTACTGTTAACCTCTTACTAGGATTCAGTATTGAAGATGGAGGGACGGCAATTTTAGGCCAGGTTTTTGAGTAAAAAGAGTACAGCAAAGGTCTCAACTCCGCGACACTGCACAGACCACCACGGGATACCTCTCTCTCTCCCCCTTTGTACCGACCGCCACACGCCACACATTTTTCAACGCTGTGACTGACCTAAATCATCTGGTGTCAGTTATCATCATCATCATTATGCCAACCCCGACTTCTTGTTAATTACTGGGAGTGTAATATTATCATCAACTTCATCATCCCAATCCTTATTTCTTGATAATAAATGAGACAGTAATATCATCATCATCAATCCCGACCTTATTTCTTGCCAATAAATTAGGCAGTTATATCATCATCATCATCAACATCCCAACACTTATTTCTTGCTAATAAAGGAGACAGTAAAACGACCACCATCATCATCATCATCATCATCATTATCATCATCATCATCATCACCATCATCCTCATCCCAACTCCTATTTCTTGCTAGTAAATGAGGCCGCAAGATCGAGAAACAAGAACCGGAAGCCACAAAAGGAGATGGTAGTTACGCTCCGTCATAACTTTTTTGTTTCGGTAGTCTAATGATGATGACAGGTAACGGCTATTTAATCTCGACCAAGACATGAATCAGACAAGCTCCATGCGTATCGTTTTCACCTCATCAAGATTTCTAAGATGGATTAACCCTTCACTTCGAAAAATCATATTTATTCTATTCTCGCTAACGCCAGACGATTTTATTCAGAAGAAAAAAATCATCGGTGTCACTGCAATGGTAGAAATGAGGTACTTTGTTATGGATACCACCCGACGATTTTACCCCGCACAGCGAAACCCCACACTGGCGAAGGACTGAACCCTACTCTTACCAATCGTGTGTTTGCGGTCCTGTTGCATATATTTTCAGGATTTTTTTTTTTTTTAAGCTACGTATATTGTCCTTTTTACTTTCATTTTTTTCAGGATTTTTTTTTTTTTTAAGCTACGTATATTGTCCTTTTTACTTTCATTTTTTTCAATCTTGGGCCACTGATGCTGACGCAGAAGGCATGTCGACGTGTCTGAAAATAAATGAGTTCATTAGGGGCCCTGGTGATTCTGTTCCTCAGCAACATTGTGAACTTACATGCCTGTGGTTTGGATAAAATCGTTTCGTTCTGACATGACTAAGGACCAGATCGCAGCGCAGGGGCCCCTCTCCGTACAATACATATAATTTAAGTATGCTGGTACAAATTAATCACTAGTTCAAAGTTGTATTTCCATTCCATTCGCCTGTATTGCGGAACTCTGAATTCTCGCACTGGGGAATAAGGCGGAATATCCACATCATACAATATTCTTGTAATTTAAAAAATATTTAGTTCAGCATGGAATTACAATAATCAGGCTGTTTCGGGTTATTATGTATCTGTATTTATTTATTCATACTACTGTAAGGCATGTCTATATCTGCAACAATATTATATATATATATATATATATATATATATATATATATATATATATCGAATAATTCTCGAAATAATAAAATACAAATTAATAAATCCAACTCAAAACACGTTTCTGCCCCAAACAATAAACCAGCGCCATCCCCATCGACATCCCTACCGGAATTCCAATCACCACCGCAACACAGCCAATACAATCCCCCTAAAAAAAAAAAATAAATAAAAGGGCGAATAAACTGAGACAGGAGGGTGTACGTGTAAATAGATGCACCCTCTGACACCCTCTCACTGGCACCCTTACTGTGGCACCCTCTCTGTAGCACCCTTATCAGCACCCTTTCTCTGGCACCCTCTCTCTCTCCGTGGCACCTTCACTGAAACCCTCCGTAGTGCAGCACCCTTATTGGCATCCTTTTTCTTTCATCCTCTCTTTGGCACCCATACTGTGACACGCTCTCAGTACCCTGTCTTTGGTACTTACTGACACCCTCTCTCTGGCACCGTCTCTGGCACCCTCTCCCTCTGGCACCCTCTCCCTCTGGCACCCTTATCGGCAACCTCTTTCTGGCAGCCTTACTCTGACACACTTTTCCTCACCGCAACAGCACAACACACACGCCCCGGTACCCACACCAGCATGCACTCCAGCCGACAGAGCGCTGGGCTAGGGGAGGGGAAAGGGGAATGGGAGGGAGAAAAAGGGAAAAGGAAATGGAAGATGGGATGGGGAAAGGGGGAAAAGGAAATGGAGGGAGGGTTGGGGAAATGGGGAAAAAGGATGCGGAACCGGAGGGGAAATTTGCTAGGGAAAGGGAATCTGTAGCTGTGTAGGCGAAGAGATGACGTGCAGGGGTAAGGGGAATCTGGAAGGGGAAGGGGGAAATGCGCAATTAGGCAAATGGAAGACAACACACACAAGGAAGGATAAAAAAAAAGTATACACGACAGATGTAGGAAAATGATACGCGGCGAGGTATTTAATTGTCAATAGAAGTGTTTTACCCTTACTTCATAGCCTTTTCCTTTAGCATTATATTCCAGCTAATGTCAGACGATTATAATTAACCTTTTCAATCCAATGACGTATTTCTGTGTGAATTCTTGGTACCTCCGACGATTTTACTCAGCTCAGGAAAGTTTACAAGCGGAAGAAGTTCGATAAAAGCCTTCATTAGCCACTTTACACTTACATGTTCCCTACAGCTACATAAATTAACCTCGTCGAGCAAGAATTCAACAGTACGTCATCGGACTGAAGGGGTTGGTTAACAGCGTAAGTATAGAGTGTCAAGTGTAGGGGAGGAAGTGAGGACGACTTTAGGGGTTAACGAAAATAAAGTCCGATGCGCAGTAAAAAAGAAAAAAAGAAAACAAAGAAGAAAGAGCGAAAACAATGGGGCGAGAAACTGAAGCTGCGTAGGGTAAAAACCAAACCGTGTAGGGAAAAATAAAAGAGAGAGTGGGGAAAAAAGAAGGATCGATGTAGGGGGAAAGGTATTCGAGCAGAAAAAGAAAAAAAAAAACGTGTAAGGGAAAGAAGTAAAAGGAAAGCGGATGCGTAGAGGAAAAAGAAAAAAAGATATATGTACAAGAGAAAATCAGATCCGCAAGAAAAAAAAAAAAGTATTATCATCATCATCATCAACATCGTCATCATCATCATCATCATCAAAACTCTACTCCAATTACTAATAAAACAAAAGCCGTCGAATAAAAAGGAACAGACAGGAGGAGAGCAATATAGGTAAAAACAAACAGGAGAACTTGAGGTGGTGTAGGGGAAACGGGGGGCAGTGAAGGGACGTATGGGGAGGGAGGGAGGGAGGGAGGGAGGACGGGGGGGAAGATAATGTAAACAGTGAAATCTTGCTAATATAATCGCCCTTCACCGATTATTTTATTACTTTTTTATACCCTTCACGAATTACTTGATTATTTCCTTTCACTCTTTATTGATTACTTGATTATTTCTTTATATTCTTCATTGATTACCTTATTTTTTGGTATACTCTGCACCGATTATTTGGTTATTTCCTTATCCTCGTCACCGATTACTTTGATTACTTTTGCTCCTCACCGATTACCTGATTATTACTCTCTCTTTTTCACCGATTACTTTATTATTTTCTTTATCCGTCGGGGGAGTTACAACAATTAACCTAACCAATGCAATGACGTTTACTAATTTTCTTCTTTTCACATCTAAGCGATTTTATTCAGCACAGGAAAACCCTCATTTGTTGAACAGGTTCGAATTTCAAATAGGAACCTCAAATTTCTCCTTTAAAAAAAAAAAAAAAAAAAAAAGTAATAGAACGAAAAGACACCGAAAGTCCGTAGAAATTTTGCCACTGACTATTTCACCCATAAATATTCGAATTAAGTAGTTTAAAAAGATACAATTTATTAATGTTTTCCGTCAACGAATTACGTAGAGGTCTCGTTTTTATGCGTCTGTCTGTCTGTATGATGAGATGATTAGGATGAAAATTTGTTGTGATGTTCGTACTGAGCCAAGGACGGGGTGATGAAATTTTGGGGAGGGCAGGTAGGGAAGGGCAAGGACACCGAGTCAGCTTTAACCCAACCCTGGCTCAGCGCTGTGTGGCGGGGGTCAGCGCTGGACTGGCCGCTTTCCTAACTGTTATTGCCGGGCTAGACTCTCACCTTCAATGCCGCCTCGTCTCTTCTTGTTTCTTCTTATCACCCGAGAGATGATTTTACGCAGCTCAATGATAACCTGTTGTGCTGAAGGGGCTAATGAAAATTAAAAAAAAAAAAAAATCTTCCAGTCTGTAAAGCCTCCTTGAACGCAATAAAACGGTGTGACGGAAGCAAGAGGAAAGTAACACAAAGTAGAAAATATTTTCAGGGTTTGTGTGTGTGTGTGTGTGTGTGTGTGTGTGTGTGTGTGTGTGTGTGTGTGTGTATCAATCTACCAACAGACGGTTTTCCTAATCTTAGGCGGGTTGTCTAGTAGTTAAGTGGTCAACGAAGGCTGTCCCTAACCCCTCCAGTTCGAAGTCTCTCCTGAGCTGAATCAAATCGTCTGGAGATGGCAAGATTTATAGAGAAACCACGTCCTCGGGCTGAAGGATTAAACACACACTCCACCAACCCCACCTACACGACAACGCCATCTTACTTTTACTACTGCTACGTCCAGGCGATTGTATTCAGCACAGGACCCTTATTCTCGTCCCTAACACCCATTCTTAAGCGATTTATTTTGCTTATTACACCTTACTGTCCTCTTGTTATGTAAATCCTTCTAATATCGCATCACCTGACATACACAGCGTACAAAAGGATATTAGCCAGCCATATCCAAAAATAAATCGCTAAGGAGGGGGTGTTAGGGAGCTTCCTCAACCGGAGGGAATACGAGCCCCGGACAGAACGATGGAAGACTTAGTGTATAAAGGCGAGCCTCTTAAATCCGGTCGTGCTTAACTGGTAAATTTTTGCCGGTCTATTATTATATTTAGTTTGGGGGAGACGCTTTAAAGTGGAAGGGTTAATGAAGGCTATATCTATCCTCCCCACCTCGAGAGTCTATCTGAGGTGAAAAAAATCAGACAGGAAATAGACAGAAGATAAACACGTCATCGGACTGAAGGGGTGAAGAGCAACCGAACAGACTTGTAGAATTTAAAAACCGAGAACACTTTTTTTTTTTTAATTGTATCCTGCTACCTAAATACGATTTTACTCAGCTCCATGGAAATTTCTTGAAGTCAAAGGGTTCAGGACGGAAACATCTAACCCCCCCCCCTTCCCAGTTCGAAAAATCCCTCCTGTTGGCGGAATAAAATCGTCTAAATGATGGTCTGATTAGAAGGAAATACACGTCATTGGTTAGAAGGGGCTGATTCGCTCGGCCTGATAGCGACATTTCTTAACTAATTCCTTATCTCCAGACGGTTTTATTCAGCTTAAAGGAGACGTTAGGAACTTGGGAGAGGGGTAGGATACAGCCTTCATTAAACCCGTCACTAATAACACTTCCTAATGTGAAAAAAAAAAATCGTCTGATAATCACTTTGGTAAAATGGAAAATCTCATTAAAGTAAAATTAACAGCACTGCTACCTCTCTCTCTCTCTCTCTCTCTCTCTCTCTCTCTCTCTCTCTCTCTCTCTCGACTACCTCAGACGATTTTGTACTCAACCCTTTGTTTGTGGTGTCGCGTAGGCAAATCAAAATCGTCTGAAGATTACACGAATGAAACTCGAATATTAACCGTCCTAAGAAAGGCAAGGATTTTACTCTACATCCCTCTCTATAAAAGCTGAGGAAAATCGTCTGGCGGTAATTGAGATAGGTACGAATGCCATACTTATACTGACACTGTTTCCATATCCTTCACTACAAAAGGTCTTCCCAATGTAGAGAAAGAAAACCGTCTGTTGGCAGAGAAAGCGGAATATAAAAATCGCGATAGTAGACATGAGGCCGATAGGAGACCAGTAAAGTGCGCTGTGTATGCTCGTGACGAGCGAGCAGGCGGTTGTATATACGCCTATCATCATAATTTCATTTTGGTGTAAACTTTTAACATATCGGGCGAGGTAGCTGAACAATAACAGAAGAATAATTGAGCAAAAATATTTACTTTCTCTCTCTCTCTCACACACACACACACACACACACACACACACACACACACACACACACACACACACGTGCGCGCGCTCAATCAACATGTGAAAGTGAAAAACAACTCATACCTCGCATGGGTCACTTTCTTAGTGCTTTAAATCGAATTCATAGTTAAGCATGTCAATTGAAGCCCTCGGTACATTCCTTTGGAAAGCTGGGATTCCAAGGGGTTTCTTTTGTTTCATGAGTAAATATACAGCAAAAAACAAAGTTTACTGAATGTATCTACTACCTGCTAAAAAAAATCTTTTCTTTATCTCACATAGTATAAAAGTTACTAGCCTCTAAAAACCATCGCGGTCGGGCCATGTCGTGTCGGGCCGCTCATTTCTCAGCTGAACATAGATTAAATATATATCACTTAGCTCGCTGCAGCTCGCTCACTCGTAATAAGAGGTTGATAGATGATAAAAGGTTGATAGTAGATGTAGTAGATAAGGGGTTGATAGTAGATAAAAGGCTGATAGCAAATAAAAGGTTGATAATATGATAAGAGATTGATAATATGATAAGAGGTTGATAGTATAATAAGAGGTTGATTGAAGATAAGAGGTTCATAGCAGATAAGATTCACAGAAGATAAGAGTTTGATAACAGATAAGGAGTTGATAGCAGAGAAGAGGCTTATAGTTGATAAGAGGTTGATGGTAGATAAGATGTTGATGGTAAATAAGGGGCTGATCGGAGAAAAGAGGTTGATAGTAAATAAGATGGTAGTAGGTAAAAGGTTTATGGTAGGTAAGAGGCTGATAGTAGATAAGAAGTTGATGGTTGACAAGAGGTTGAGAGTACATAAGAGGTCGACAGTAGATAAGAGGTTGACAGTAGATAAGAGGTTGACGGTAGATACGATACTAGCAGATAATAGATTTATAGTAGATAAGAGGACGATAGTAGACAAGAGGTCTTGGCTGATACATTTTTTAAGTACTTCTTTCTTTCACATTTTATTCTCGATCGCCATATAATTTTCTTTTACCAATGGAAGACTTTTAATAGGTTAGAATAAGCCTCAATTAACACCCTTCAATCCTGCCTTGCCTTTTGTAACTTGATTCCCTCTATTGATAGGAAAAATAAAACCGATAGATAGATACAGACAGATAGACGGACAGACTAACACAATGATACAAACAGACAGAGACGAAAGAAGACATACTGACAGATCCAGACAAAAAATGACAGACATATAGACTGACAGACATAAGGACAGACGGAGACAGAAAACAGACAGACAGACAGAGCCGAAGGAAGACATATACAGACACAGACAAAAGATGGCACGAGACAGATAGGGACGCAAAATGACTGACAAGCATACAGACGCACAGACATAATTATAAAGAGACGTACAGACAGAGACATTTACTCGGACTGGTGCAGAGCAAAAAATAATTAGACACAGATAGACGGAAAGGCAAAAAGACATACAGAGTCGAAAAAAGGCACATCCATCCATACACACACAGAAGACAGAGACAGACAGCTTCAGTCGAACACTTAAGACAGAAAGACAGACAGACAGTAACTTCACCGATGTCTGTTATTTCAGGGTTTATTAGTGATGGAAATAATAATTAGGGCAATATAATTAACTACAGCTCTATAATAATAACTACAAATAGTAACTTGAAAAATGGGTTGAATTTTAATATTAAAATGGCACAGACAAAAATTGTTGAAATGACAATGAAAAAATCGATAAAAAACAATACATATCTACAAATGTAAGGGTTATAAATAAGATTATTCCCCCCCCCTCTCTCTCTCTCTCTCTCTCCCATCCCCGTCACCCTTCCGCTTTTCTCCTTCCTCACTTCCTCCTCCCCTCTTCTCGCTCCCCCCCCCTTCAATGACCGCGTGGAGAGAGAGAGGGATGGAGGGAAGGAGGGAGGAGTGCCGTATGTAATATTTATGTAGATGAATGTAATAATGTGCTTTGGTTACTGTATTAGTAGAGGCAGGCTGGGAATATTAGGATTCTGTGATATATCGGGAGTAATAATAATAATAATAATAATAAATAACAATAATGATGATAATAATAATAATAATAATAATAATAATAATAATAATAATAATAATAATAACAATAATAATAAAACACTCACCAGTCTTCCTAAACAACAGCCTTATCCCCTTACACACAATTATATTTTCTACCCCTATATTCACCACCTCTAAACAACCTCCTTCAGACTGGGAGACATTTAATTGAATTCGATGGATTTATAAAGTCTTGATTAATTCTTACGGCATGGTGACGCCATCTTAGTCCAGTCTTGCAATCTCCACACGATTTTATTAAGATTCAGTGAGACTTTTTGGACTGCTGGACCCTTTCGCTTCTCAGGGACTTTCCTTAGGTGGATGAATCGTCCGGAGTCAGCGGGGATAAAAGAGTAAACAACTGTGCCGAGCGAGCGAGTACAGCCTGTTAAGCTAGATTTCTTACTTTTTCCTTTTCGGGCTTGGCATCTTTGAGTTTTTATCGAGTTTATGGGAGACAGATCACAGTGAAGGGGAGAATATTCTTTTCCTCTCCGAGAATGAGAGGTTCTTCCTATTCCTATCCTGTAGTAGCCAGAGTAAAAAAATAAATAAATAAATAAATAAATAAATAAAAGGACAGAAAAAAGGCAGTGTAGAGAAGACGATATGAGATACTGTCCTTATCTACCCTAAACGCAAGAGGTCTTTTCTATCTTAGTCAAATATAATCCTACAGTACCGTATCTACATTAATACGATTTGCTTACATTATTTATTTACCTCCTGTACTACATGGGTTAAGCACCATGATTTTTGCGACTGCCAGCAAATCACGGCCTCTTCTCTGTATCGTGGGCCTGATCAAGACATCGTGCAGATGCGGAAATGCGTAAAGGGTATTATTTCCGACGACGCTAGACCATTTTATTTTGCTGAGTGAAAATGTAGTTCCTTTTGGGAAATGTAGTTCTCTTGTGGGACGGCTGAACGGTATTATTATTATTATTATCATTATTATTACAGTCTTATTAACTCCAGGCGATTTTATTCGGCTTATAGAAATCAGTCGTTGGTTATCTTGTTACTACCCAGCGTTTTACTCAGCGTATAGCCGCCTGAAGCAAAAAGACGGGACATGCAAAGTGACAAAAAAGGATATGAGAACTGGGAAGAGAGGAAACCAGACACAGAATGATAAAGGTAAAGAAGTACGTGACACAACAGTACATCGAGTGAGTGGATGATGGTCACCACTGAAGAGGTTAAGCACAATATCTATTAATCCCTCAGCAAGATAACTGATTTCATTCTACTCCCACCAGACAATTCTTTGAATCAGTTTAGGGGAGATCACGCTTTACGAAAGGGTTAAGAGTAAAAATCATCACCACCACCACCACCACCACCACCAACACCATCATCATCGTCCCACTTTGTTTCCACCCAAATGGGGTGAGACAGCATCTACAGAGAAAAAGGGAAGAAAAAGCGTGACAGACGGGGGAAAAAAAAAAAATCTCTTCTATGTGGATGTATGGATGTAGAAATGAATATTGCTGGTAAATTTACAAGTAATGAAGTGCCGTTACTTGCCTCCGATGATGATGGTGATGGTGATGATGATGATGATAAAAATAATAATAATAATAATAATAATAATAATAAAATAATAATAATAATAATAAAATAATAATAATAATAATAATAATGATAAGAAGAAGAAGAAGAAGAAGAAAATATTACCAATCCCCTTCACCATAATCACCGATCACCATAATCAACACAAACACCCATCAATACCCATCGGATTATCATAGTCAATCACCATAATTATAAAAATCTACCGCTGAAAATAATCTTCATGTCACACACACACACACACACACACACACACACACACACACACACACACACACTTTTATCCATGTATGTTTATCAATGTGGAAATAATTGACACTGACCTATCATGGTTGAAATATTAATACGCCAGTCACCAAGTGCTTGACAACTATATTTTTAATACTCTTTCGATTATTATTTTTAAATGCATAAGACTTTCCTCTGTTCTCTGTATCAGTTTGTATGAGGGAGAGTGACAGCCAAAAATTTTCTGTTCCACATGCTGACAAAGTACGAAACAGGAAGGGATGTATATAGGGTGATCCATATATAACGCTCCTCTTCCACTGCCGGGTGATTTCTCGTGTGTTGCGGGTACGGCTCAGTCAGCGTTATCAATGTCTATCCTCCATCGTTTATTCAGCGTTATCAGTGTCTATCCTGCATGATGTATTCAGCGTTATTAATGTCTATCATCATTTATTCATTTCCTACTCCCACTGACATACCCACGCCCATACCAGCAGACTGATGTTCAAATGGAGCGTTAATTACGGATCACCCTGCAGGTCATCGGTTGGAACGGAATCAACATTTGCATCGTATTCTAAGTGGTTTTGGAGACTTCGCAACACATATTCTTAAGCAATTTATTCTCCATCTTACGCGTCAATCTTCTCTCGTAAGTTATTAATGGAAACTATGTAGTTCTTAAAGGAGTATAAAAATCAGTCAACAGAATGCTAAGACGTAATACGCAAAATAAATCGCTAAAGTAAACGTGTTAGGAACTCCCCTCTGCCACCAATGAATACGGCCTTCAATGTTCCCCGCGGCTGGATTCGAACCCCGCCTCTGGCCATCCGATCGGGGTGTTAACGCTATAACCACTGAGAGAGAGAGAGAGAGAGAGAGAGAGAGAGAGAATGCAGTAAGGGGGGTGAGCTAAGTGCTAATGAGAGGCGCAAATGTGCTAATGTGAGCAGACTTCAGGACAGGGATACTGGCAATGGTGTCTCGCTCTCTCTCTCTCTCTCTCTCTCTCTCTCTCTCTCAAATATAACCCACCTAAAAATTATGAAAGAAATTTTAAATTCGTGGCAAATTACTAGGGTAAATTTTCATCATGATAGTTAATGAAAATATGATAAATCTTTGCTGTGGTAATTACTTTGATAGTAACGACAACAATAATTAATCATAATCATAATAAAAATAAAAACAATATAATAATAGTAATAATAATAATAATAATAATAATCAGTAATAATAATAATAATAATAATAATAATAACTAATAATAATAATAATAATAATAGTAATGATAATAATAATAATAATAAGCCCTTAGAAAAGATTTATCACCACCATATGGTAAAGAATATACAGATATGCACTAATAGGTATGGCAATTTCATTCACGGGGGCATAAACTTGGACTCGTAACATATCTTTCTTTAGGATGTGAAGATGACCCAGCGTGTAGTTTCCAAGATACAGCTATTTACAGATTTGTTTCCTTATATGGAAATAGCTCGTAAAATACAATGTGTCATTTTCGTATTTAAGGACATAAACTAGGACTCATACTGTCTTTCTGTCAAGTATGAAGTGAATCCAGCAAGAAGCTTCCAAAATATAAAAGAATATAGATTTTTCCTTATATGGTCAAAGTTCGTAAAGTACTGACAATATGGCAAATTTACATATACGGGCATCAACTACGACACATACTATACCTTTGCGATATGAAGCCAGTCCGCCCGGTAGTTTCCGAGATACAGGCCCGGACGGAAAGACGGACAGACAGACGGACAGGGGCGATTCCTATATCCCCACCACATGGAATAATGGTGGGGATAATAATAATATCAGGAGAAAATATTCAGAAGGTATAACTATCATCTTCATTACCGTAAATATATAATCATCATCATCATCACCATCCTCCCTCTCCTCTCGATCTAAACATCAAGGTACACCATTGAAGCATCCATGTATACCTTCTCCCCTCCCCCTCTCTCCCCCCGCTCCCCTCTCCCCTCCATCCTGTTTCGTCAAAGCATCTGCTGGCCCCATTCCGCTATCTCTTCTTCCTCCCTCCTGTACGCCATCTTATAAATACTTCATTCCTTCTCTTCTTCCTTCCTTCCCTCATACATTCATCCATTTATTCATTTTTCTTTAATTCTTTCCTTCCTTCCTCAGTATCACTATTTACCTTTCTCGATACTCCAGTATATTAGCTCTCCCCAGACAAACCCTAACCTAACTCAATCTAACCCAACCTAACTCAAATTAACCAAGCCCATCTTAACTTAACCTCTTCTTTCTCACACCCTCCTCGACTTCGCAAATTTACCACAATAGCAATCATCCCGTTCACAAATTCTCTCCTCTTCTTGTACACTGCCAGATTTTCGTTCTTTCACCTCACCTTGGCTCAAATTTTCATCTTTTTTCATCTATTTCACGTAGCTCAGGGGCAAAATTACGGCTCTTCGTTTCCTATAGCACTTTTTTATGACTAGCACCATATTCAATTGGTAATCTATTGTTGCAGCTCTCCATTCAAGACGGCAATTTTTTGACCAAGTTATAGTACTGCTACCCCCTCCCCTCCCTTTCTCTTCCTTCCTCCCACCCCCCACCGAATACGGCACTTACTAGCACTCCCCCCCCCTCCCCCTCTAACTACGCCATCTTATTAACACTTCCCTCCTCCCTTCCTACTTCCAACACTGGCCCTACCTCCCTCTCCCCCTCCCCTCTGTGTACACCACTTCACTGCCTCCCCCCCTCCCCCCTTCTTCCCTCTTAACTATCCGAATACGCCACCCTTAACCCCACCTTCCTTGTCTGGATATGCCATCTAATCACCCCCCCTCCTACCCCCTCTTCTCTCTTTCATCTCCGAATATATCACCCTTCAGGTCCCCCTCCCCCCCTCGTCTGTATACACCACTATACAGTATTTCCTCCCCCTCTTCTCTCTTCCATCTTTACGCCACTCTCCCATCCCCCATCCCTCACCCTCTGATCTCCCCTCCCCCCCCCGCCGGCCAGTTGATGCGGAGACAGCTGCCCCCTGGCGTATATTGCGTAACATTAACACACGGCCGCTGTGACGCAATATTGACCTACGCAGCATCCCACGCACACTGCTGGAAATTGGGTTACGCCGTATTAAGGAGCGAAGGGAATGACTTGGTTACGCATCACACTGCATTACGCATGTGTTTAATTATGCAACACGTTTCTTAGTATACGCTTATTTATGGTTCCGAGTCGTGTGTGTGTGTGTGTGTGTGTGTGTGTGTGTGTGTGTATATGTGTGTGTGTGTGTGTGTGTATATGTGTGTGTGTGTGTGTGTGTGTGTGTGTGTGTGTGTGTGTGTGTGTGTGTGTGTGTGTGTGTGTGTGTGTGTGTGTGTGTGTGTGTGTGTGTGTGTGTGTGTGTGTGTGTGTGTGTGTGTGTGTGTGTGTGTGTGTGTGTGTGTGTGTGTGTGTGTGTGTGTGAGAGAGAGAGAGAGAGAGAGAGAGAGAGAGAGAGAGAGAGAATTTAACCTTATCTTGGTCGGGTCTTCTCTAGCGCTTTCGCCTTATCACAGACGATTTCCTTCAGCTGTGAGTGGGTCATAGGAGCCTGAGTGTTCATACCGGTGCCACCAACCCTCTCGTGGTCGGGGCAACTCCAGTAATATATTCCTGAGGCGAATTTATTCCAATAAGAGGGAGTCACAGGAGGCCTAGTGTACCAAAGGACCCTTTTTTGTCGTCTGAACAACAAATATTCAGTTCCATCTCACGCCGGACGATTCATTACGCTAAAAGTGGGTTATAGGAGCTTCTTAATATACGCATCTTTTGAGCACCTCTTGTTTTACGCTTTTTCTTTTTTTCTGTGGCTCTAACCTTACTCTTATTCTTCTCAGGCTTCTTAACTCCTGCAGCCCAAGGTCGTCATCTTTATTACCTTCCTGCTACCTTCAGACGATTTTCCTCAGCGTAAAAGACATTTCGTATTAAAGGGACTCGATACAGCGTTCATTAACCTCTTTTCTATATGGCAACTTTCTTTAACATGGATATATAAAATCATCTGGTTGTAGCAAAAATAGATTAAAAAGTACTTCACAGGAGGGAAAGAGTTAACTTGCGGTTCGTTATTACGCCTTCCCTATTCTCGTACGTTTAGGAAGCTCCCTAATACCTTTTCCTAATCAATTTATTTTGCCTGTTACACCTGTCCTCTTCTGTTGCATAAATCCTTCTGATGACACCATATTCTGCATAAACAATGTACAAATGGATATCAACCACCCATATCCGAAAGTAAATCGCTGAAGAAAATGTGTTATGGAGTTTCCTTACCCGACGAGAATATGGACTTTAATCAGGGCTTCATTTATGTTTCCTAACTGAACATTTTAAATACCTATTCTTAATCCGGACTTCCAAATTAACGCTTTTAAGTCCGACAATAAAGAATTAAAGCGTCATCGTAGGCTACCGAAGGGGTGAAAGTTTCGACTGTTCTGAATGAAATGGTCTGAGAGTGGCCAGAGCAGTACTTCAAGAGCTATAAAAATACTCTACTCTGTTCACTTTAACTTGGTCTAAAACTGTCATTTCTTTTTTGAGTGCTGAGCTGTAAAAAAATGATGAACAATCGAATATGGTGCTAGTCATGAAGAAGTGTTGTGGCGATAATGTACAGCCATTGCATCGTCTTTTCCTGTCACTGAGCCACATGAAATAGGCTGCACTGGGACAAAAATCTGGACCAAGTGAAAATGAACGAACTGTAATCTGTCGGCAGTAAAAATAAAACAGCTGGACAGTAGCGACAATAAATGTTTGACCAGCTAGAGAGATTTATGCAGTAGCAAGAACAAAGACGAGTGGCGTTACAAATAAAATCGCTTAGGGTTAGTAAGATCGAGGCAAAAAAAAGAAAAAAAAAAGGAAAATCTCAACTGGGGTAAGCAATAAAAATCATCTTGCCGTACTAAAAATATCGTCTGGATGTAACAAGAACATAACCTCTACAGTCATAAAAAAAAGAACTTCAAGGTAAATCACAATCGTCTGGTGGGGAGAACAATAACACAATAACAATCATTGGTACCGGCGTGGCTCAGGTTATTCAAGTTAGGGGCAATTGGTGAAGCCGTTAATTCCATCGACAACATTCCACTAACCACCCAAGAGCTTTTGTCCTGGGTCTTACTGTGTTTTGCTGGGTGTCTGTGAATTAATAAAAGTGATTAAACAGATAAATCCTTGTTGGGTAATTACTTGAACAGACGCTTCACCAACCATGATAAACGAGCGCCTATCCATTCCTTCACTATGTCAACATCCAGTGCATACACATAGCATATAATACATCAAGCCAGTTACTACATTCATTATCATACAAAATTATGAATATTTGATTACTTTCTTGGGGGGGTTGGGGTCATGGTCGGCGCCTCCTTCCCGTCCCCCAAGTAGTATGTTTTGTAGTGCCAGTACTTTACTCTTGGCTTTGCTTATGACGATTGAAGATTTTGCTACTTTTCCTTGTACACTAAGTCGAGGTTTGGGTCTGCGCATCCTCCGGCAAACAAGTGCGCTATCCTCTGGGCTGTACACAGACGAAGCCAATGTAAATATTCAGCATTGTAGCTTGAAAAAAACTGTGGCCATTCAGAGCAGACACTAATGTCATCGTACTGACATGCGTTTAACCCTTGCACCTTGTGGGACGAGTGACATTATTCACCGTCTAACGCCAGACTGATTTCCTTGCCACTTCATGGCCTGACAGTTAACGGGGACTGTTTTTAATGGAACTGCGGTGGTTAGGGAGGGAGAAGGCGAGTTATTAGTGAATCAGCCTCCTTTTAATGACCCCCTGACACTTCATTAGCGGAGAATATCACGGGTTTAATTAGTGACTTATGACACCTTCTTTATTACACCCCTGTCACCTCCACACGATTTCCATTCAGCTTAGGAGACTCCATCAGCAAAAATAATAATAATAATAATAATAAAAAATAAATAAATAAATAAATAAAAAACTATCTGGTAGTGGAAAAATAAAGTGTCGCCGTATTGAAGGGGTTAACGATGGACTGTCTCTAATGGCACTTGGAGGTAGTTATGCAATTAGGGAGGCAGCATGCTTTTAATGGGGCCCCGACGCGTCATTAGCGGAGGGATAACAGGGCTTAATTACCCCGGTAGCAATTTGTAGCTGCTGTCATTAACCCTCCCGTCCCCGTTCTGTCAAAAGGTTTAATTGGAACACTCATGACGCGGCAAAATGGGGTTAATCTAATCATGAGAGAGAGAGAAAGAGAGAGAGAAATGTAAATGTTTGTTTCATTAATTAATTTTTGTTGGCCGCCAATGTAAACTACCAATTTCTATGTTTACTGATAAAGATACAGTATATTGAGAAATTTCAAAATAATACATCCACTGTTAATAGCAGCTACCGGTATATGTTTACTGCTAAGGAGAAATGCATTTGTTGTCCTTAATAAACGTAATGTTAACTAACGCAGATATTGTCAGTGATAAATGGATACTACTATTTACATATTTCACTGGCTCAATTTCTTTATGTTGATAAGATGTTTATTACCAATGACAAAGGATTATTTGTTCATTTTTACTGACAGGAGTTCAACACGGTTTTATCCACAATGTTTATTACTACTTAAGAATGATATAAAATGGAAAAAATAATGATTAAAGAAATGCTTACCGATACTGATAAGTGTTTAATATAATAAGGGATACACAGTTACCTGATGTTTATATTAATATCGAACCTTAACAGATGTTTATTCCTGACATATCTAATACTGACTGAAGTTTACTACTAACAGAGTTTTTACTTACGATAGATGCTCACCACTGCGATGTTTATTCCCGACAGTTGTTTAGTAATAATGACAGCGTTCACTTATAACTGAAGGATTTACCCCAACAGATATTTCACTCCCACCTGATGTTTACAAGTACGGATAGATATTTCACAAAATTTGTATACTCTTGGGGGATTTCTGTTCGACATAATACCAACACATGACCTGTTTCCGTACCCTCGATGTTTACTGATGCCTTTAATGTACAGGCGGAGCATAAAGCGGCGCCAGTGAGTTTACAGTGGAGGAAGTCAGTGATGGCAGGAGTTACATGCCACCACTGTAACTGACTTGTGACACAACTTTCGACTACGACTGTACCTCCATCATATACTCCTACTGACACGGCTGCTTTTACCACTGACACCACTTCTTGATTCTTACACTGCCGGCATGGGTGAAAGAGTGGACCTTGGCTATCACTCTCCCTTAAGTTTCCATACTGGCGATGCTGAGTGCTGTCTTTAAGTAATCGGTGTTACAAGTATCCGTCCCGGTCTGTACTTTGATAGCATGCGTGAAAGAGTGGATTAAGGATGTCACTCTCCCTTAAACACGCAACATAGCTAAGTTTCTGTGCCGGCGATGTTGAGTACTGTCTTTACGTAACTAGTGTTCCTGCCTCTTTACCTTGCAGAGTGTGTGGGTGGAGGGGGGGAGCGAGGCCCCCTACCACCCCTCGCCAGACCCAGACCCATCCTGCACTCCCCCCTGCAACCACTCCTCTCATGCAGACCGCCCTACCTGAATGGTGAGTACACAGCAGCACATACAGCACGAAGGAGTCGGATTAAGTACACAGAAAAGTACAAAACAACTTGATACAGATACACAGATAGACAGACAGAAATAGATAGATACAGTCAGCCACCCAGACAGACACAGACAAAGACAGACAGATATACAGACACAGATAAATAGACAAACATACACAGACACCCAGACACACGGATATTATGTATAAATAATTAAAAATGAAATGGGCGTTAAAAGGCAGTACAATAAACAATAAATCCAAGTACTAATAAATGAAATAACCAATAATTCCAAAACAAATGGTAATCAACTGCACACCACTTCCAACCATTATCGCCCATTACCCTGCCTCACCCTACCGTTACACCCTAATTGTCTCTATAACTACCCATTAATAGCCCTGGCCCCATTAACAACTGCCATTAACCCACCATAACCTAGGAATCACGGAGCTATTCAGGGGGAGGGGAAATTGTTGTACCCAATTGCTTACTTTCCTTTAAAATTTTCCTCGACTCTAATTACCTCATAGTAACTCAGTTTTGCGTTGAAATTAAAACTGTTGTACCTACTTACTTTCAAAAATCTTCACTTACTTTCCTTTTAAAATTTCCTTTCATCAGATCCTTGTTACTCAGTTTAGCATTCAAATTCAAATTGTTGTATCTACTTGCTTAGCTTCCTTCATATTTTTCCTCCACTTAAATTAACTCAGTTACTTAATTTAGCATTCAAATTACAGTACTTCGTTAATCACCCATTCTACCTTTAACCCCTTCAATGCGACGACGCCATCTGTCATTAATTATTCCATTAGATGATATTATTTATGTTAGGAAGTAGTAGTAGTAGTAGCAGTTGTAGCGCCAGGTTCATCTGAATGTGAACTCAGTGGACTGCAGGCTGAAGCTGTCCCTCTCCTGCAGCCCACCGTCCTCGTTTTGGGGAAGAGAGAGGGAGGTGAGGGACGTTTGTGTCACCAGGCAGCTCTATAGCCATCACACCAATACCCTGTCCATCTCCAATACCTTGTTATGAAAAACGAGTTCTGACCACCTAACCATCACACATCCATCTCTAACAACCCAGTTTACCATTCTACCCACCAATCTATCCCCCACCCACTCCCAGTCTACGGTAGCGTGGGTGGTATGGGCGGCGTCCCCTTACCTAGCAGCTTCCCGTGGGCTGCGATGGGCGTGGGCGTGAGGGGAAAGCCGAGGAGGGGCATGCTGCGGCGGGCGGTGTTCAGCGACTACCAGCGAAAGGGCCTCGAAGACAGGTGCAGTATTCAGACTACCCTTGAACTTAAACCTTTGAAACTGGAGACGTATTTGCTACAGGGCGATCCATATATAACGCTCCACTCCACTCCGCTGGGCAGTACTCGTGTGTTGTGGGGACGGCTGTCAGTGTTATCAGTACCTACCCTGCGGTTCTGTGCGTTTCCTATTCCCACAACCACGCCCACACTAGCCAAGCAGTCCCCGCAACACACAAGATACCGTCACGTGAGTTTCTTGTGGAGCGCTATTTATGGGCCACCCTGTGATTCACTCTGGCTTATCCCCTCCAGCCCAAGAAAGCAAATTATATCTTTTTAAAATGCCTACCTCCGGACGATTTTATTCAGCTTAGGAGAGACTTCCTGAAACTGGAGGTTTTACCTGTAGACTTCATTAACCTGATCACCACGAGATTATTATTATTATTATTATTTTAAGTTGTGTTCAATTTCTTAATCCTTCATCTTCAGCAGCCAAACCAGTGTAGATATTATAAAGAAACATGAACACGTAAAACTATTTCAGCTAATAATGCACAGCTGAGAATACATGTTTATTACCAAAATTTGCTAAGATCGCTAATGAATACTTTCTTACAGGTTCCAGGTGCAAAAGTACATCAGTAAGCCGGACAGGAAGAAGCTGGCCGAGAAGCTGGGCCTCAAGGACTCACAGGTATCTAAGTAGTTACATTATTAAAGCCATCGAACATCATCATCATCATTATTATCTCATTTCACTGGTAAAGTTTTCCCGTGAGGTGTACGACGTGTGATTAAATGGGTACGGTATTTCATCATCATCATCAGAGAAATGACACAGCAAGAATTTTTAGGATCTCTCTCTCTCTCTCTCTCTCTCTCTCTCTCTCTCTCTCTCCCCTGAAAGTTCACTGGTGTAAAAAAATGAGTGAGCATAATAATGGCTAAACTCCAACTGTTCAGCCTCACGCACACATCCAGTCTACGCATTCTCCTATTTAATCTGACCCGCCAGCAGCCATCCATTCCACCCTAGTCCACATTCCACTAACATGACCAATTAACCACAGTCTGTCACTCCATCCATAACAGATCTAGTGCATAATACTCTTCTACCTTTTCATGGTTTAACTGGTGTCCTCCGTTCCATCTAAGCCTTCTAGTTTATGTCCTTTCACTAATCCTCACTTAGCTACACTCCTTCATTTCTTTCCAGGCTATGTATTACCCAAACATTAGTCTGATCAAATTGCGTCGTTCGTTCCAGTATATTTTTCAATCTATCCATCGCATTTTTTTCACTACTTGGGCTGGATAGGATATGAAAAACAAGATTCGTGAAGGATCCGGGGTACGGGAGACTGCTGATGATAGGGTAGAGAAGTGTGTGTTCTGATGGTATGGACATATGGCGGGAAAGATTTTAAAAGGACACTGGAAAATGTAAAGGAGTGAATCTGAAGGTGGACGGATGCGTGGCAGGCCGAGAAGGTAACTGGATATCGCAAATGTGTGTGTGAAAATGCGAGGTATGAAAACTGACAAAGCTTAGGTATTGATAACGGATCTAAAGCAGTGATTGAAGTATGCATGAAGATGCCCATGATAACAGCTGGTACTCTCGTTGGTTGTGGAAGCTAACCAACACCTTTCCCTAAGCGATTTATGTTGCTTATTACACCTTACTGTCCTCTTCGTGTTGCACAAGTCCCTCCAATATCGCCATACTCTACATAAATAACGAATAACATACGCAAGCATATTAACCAGCCATATCCAAAAATAAATCGCTAAGGAAGAGGAACCACGGAGAATAGACCAAAGGCTGTGTTTCTCTTTTGAACTTCAAAGTCGATGGAATTTCTACCCTACAGTGTGTGTGTGTGTGTGTGTGTGTGTGTGTGTGTGTGTGTGTAATTTTAATTCACCGGGTCCGGGTCGGTCAGGATCACTTGATGGTCGTGATTGTCAGCTTTTACCCTCCCGGAAGGGAGCTGAGAGCTCATATAGTCCGATCTAAGGGCACACGCACACACCCGTCTCCTTGCTCTAGGGGGACAGTAACCACCCACTTCGTCAGTGAAACTTTTTCGCAACCTGAGCGAGGCGCGAACTCTCGTCCACCAGTTGGCAAGCGAGAGTGTTACCACTGCACCAGCGTGTGTGTGTGTGTGTGTGTGTGTGTGTGTGTGTGTGTGTGTGTGTGTGTGTGTGTGTGTGTGTGTGTGTGTGTGTGTGTGTGTGTGTGCGTGCAATTCTGTACTCTGACGTGATGCAAGAATTTCTAAGAGCTGGATGGTGTGTAGATGATATTTGTGACATATTTAACTGGAGACGCTGTTATGTAGTTTTATTTTCGCACTGCATATTTCCATCTCTCTTAATCCCACTTCAACCCTCTGATGATGATGATGATGATGATGATGATGAACCAGTCTTCCTTTGCATCCTAGGCGTAATTCAGACCTAAAGCCTATTGTCCTTACGGCCTGGAAAACAAACCCCAAATATGTAAACACGAGGGGAGAAAGAAAGGCGGGCTGGTTGGGGTCTGCTCAAGGAGAAGGGAATTAAGACCTGTTGAGCCTTCTTAAATAATAGACCAACTTTCAGGAGCTCTCTCTTTTCTTAGCCTGTTTTGTTTATTCGTTTTCTTGTTTATTTTGACGATTTTTCTTCCTCCTTTCTGTCTTGCATTCTTTTTCTTTGTCCTTTTTTCTTTCTTCCTTTCTTTTTCGTTGTTTTTTTTTCTTTGTTTCCCTTCCCATACTACTCTCTTTTCTTTTTTCATTTTTTTTCCTTCTTCCTTTTTTTGACTTTATTTATTCATTTGCTTACTCTGTTTTAACGATTTTCTTTCATTTTTGCTTTCATTCTTTTTGCATACTATTTTTTTCTTTCTCCATTTATTCTCTTTCCTCGTCTATCTTTTTCTTTCTCATTTTCCTTTCTCTCCCAATCTTTCTTTCTTTTTTCTCCCTTCAGTTGTATACTACCTGTGGATTTCTTAACCGTTTTTCTGGCTCACTTTATTTTAGGGCCTCGTAATCTCTCTCTCTCTCTCTCTCTCTCTCTCTCTCTCTCTCTCTCTCTCTCTTCCGGAACCCGACAACTCCCTCTGACTCTCCGATGGATTTAATATTCAACAAACTGTAATTTTTTTTTTTTTTTTTTTTTTTTGGGGGGGAGAGGAGGCAAATGGGGTAAGAGGTGATCAAGTGGTTAGGAAAGGTATTCTGCTGTTTGAATGGACGCGAGTTCGATCCAACGCTAGAGCAAAGAAGTGTGATTTAATTTTCACACTCACCATGTCGAAAATAAATCCCCGGTAAATGGACTGTGGGTATAAGCATCTAAGTAGTGATATGTGAAGGTGTCTGACATGTAGGTCTTAGTAAGCGGGTTGTACAGGCCATCTCCAGAGTCGAACACATGAGAGAGAGAGAGGGGGGGGGGGGCTGACTATTTTCGACACTCCCCTCCCCAAACGAATCCGGACATAGAAATTTGACAAGCTTCTCATCTGCCGCAATCTGGCCGTCTTCTCCCCAAGCCATAAGCGCAATGATTCCAACAACCTGGAGATGATTTCATGGACTCCTCCTACGTAAAACGCTGCCAGGGAAATAGGCTGGTCTCCTACCCTTCACCCCTTCAGCCCCAGGACTTCCATTTCACTCTGGCTATCTCCTGTCACTTTTCTTCTGCCCAGGAGATATAGCCTTCACGTACCCCTTCATTACAAGTGGCCTTCTCTAAGCTGTGGAAAATCATCTGGAAGTTGCAATGATGATGATGATAATACCAATAATATACTCTCTACTACTACTACTACTACTACTACTACTACTACTACTACTACCGTACTACTACTTACAGTAACAATAACACCGATAACATAATAATAATAATAATAATAATAATAATAATAATAATAATAATAATGTTACTGGTTTCTTGAGACAAAAAATAGATCGGACTGAGGAAGCCTAGCCTCGGGCCCCTATCCGCAGCGAAAAAATAATGACATTGGCTGTTAATGTTTTTGGATTCGTTGTTCGCTGCTCTCTCTCTCTCTCTCTCTCTCTCTCTCTCAGAACAAGATATCGTGCGGTTTTATTGGGTTGTGTGTGTGTGTGTGTGTGTGTGTGTGTGTGTGTGTGTGTGTGTGTGTGTGTGTGTGTGTGTGTCCGCCCTCTCTCGTGTCTGTCCGTGTGCGTCTGTGTATTAGTGTTGTGTATTGATTAAGACGTGTGCGTGTGTGCGCTTGTGTACATGGGTTTGTATGTTGGTGAGATGGAGTTAATGATGATGTGTGGTGTGTGGGTGTAAGTGTGGGTGTCGGTGTGAATGTGGGTGGGAGTGAGTGGGTGTGGGTGGGAGTGAGTGGGTGTGGGTGGGAGTGAGTGGGTGTGGGTGGGAGTGAGTGGGTGTGGGTGGGGATGTGGTGGATACAGGTGTGGGTGTGGGTCTGGGTGTTGATGTGGGTGTGGGTGGGGGTATGGGTGGGGATGTGGTGGATACAGGTGTAGATGTGAGTCTGGTGTTGGTGTGGGTGTGGTGATGTGGGTGTCGGTGGAGGTGTGGGTGAGGATGTGGTGGATCCCGAGTAAGTGTGGGTCTGGGTCTGGGTGTTAGTGTTGGTGTGGGTGTGGATGTGGGTGTGATTGTGGGTGTGATTGTGGGTGTCGGTGTGGGTGTAGGTATGGATGTGAGTGTGGGCGTAGATGTGGGTGTAAGTGTGGGTGTAGATGTGGGTTTGAGTGTGGGCGTAGATGTGGGTGTGAGTGTGGGCGTAGATGTGAGTGTGAGTGTGGACATAGGTGTGGGTGTAGGTGATGGTGTAGATGTGGATGTAGGTGTAGATATGGCTGTGAATGTGGGTGGAGGTCACGTGTGGATGTGGATATGTGAGTGGGGTGTGGGTGGAATGTGTGGGTGTGGGTAGAGTGTGAGAGGGGTGGGGTGTGGATGTGGGTGGGATGTGGATGTGGGTGGGATGGGATGTGGGTGGGATGTGGATGTGGATGTGGGTGGGATGTGGGTGGGATGTGGATGTGGGTGGGATGTGGATGTGGGTGGGATGTGGATGTGGATGTGGGTGGGGTGTGGATGTGGGTGGGGTGTGGATGTGGGTGGGGTGTGGATGTGGGTGGGATGTGGATGTGGGTGCTGTGGGTGTGGGTGGGGTGTGGATGTGGGTGGGGTGTGGATGTGTGTGGGATGTGGATGTGGGTGCTGTGGGTGTGGGTGGGGTTTGGATCTGGGTCGGGCGTGGATGTGGGTGGGGTGTGGATGTGGGTGGGGCGTGGCTGTGGGTGGGGTGTGGGTGGGGTGTGGATCTGGGCAGAGTGTGGATTTGGGTGGGATGTGGATGTGGGTGCTGTGGGTGTGGGTGGGGTGTGGATGTGGGTGGGGTGTAGATGTGGGTGGGATGTGGATGTGGGTGCTGTGGGTGTGGATGTGGGTGCTGTGGGTGTGGATGTGGGTAGGGTGTGGGTGTGGATGTGGATGTGGGTAGGGTGTGGATGTGGATGTGGGTGCTGTGGGTGTGGATGTGGGTGGGATGTGGATGTGGGTAGGGTGTGGATGTGGATGTGGGTGGGGTGTGGATGTGGATGTGGGTGGGGTGTGGATGTGGATGTGGGTGGGGTGTGGATGTGGGTGTGGATGTGGATGTGGGTGGGGTGTGGATGTGGATGTGGGTGGGGTGTGGATGTGGATGTGGGTGGGGTGCGGATGTGGGTGGGGTGCGGATGTGGGTGGGGTGCGGATGTGGGTGGGGTGTGGATGTGGGTGGGGTGTGGATGTGGGTGTAACAGCGGGAGGGATCATTAGTACAGGACACAGATGTTTCCTCCACCTACTTATTGAGCAGGGAAGGAGGAGGAGGAGGGGAAGGATGGAAGGAAGGAAGGGAGAATTGCAATAAAGGAGAGAAGGAAAGAAAAAACTGGGAAAGGAGAGTGAAAGAAAGGAATAGAGAGGGGAAGAAACGAAGGAGGAAGGAAAGGTAGGAAGACAGGAGTAGTAAAGGACGGGCAGTAGAAGAATGGAAAGAATAAAGGAAGAAGTGGAAGGAGGAGGAGGAAGAAGACGGGAAAACAAGTGAGGAAAGGAAGAGAAAGGGAAAGAGGAGATGTAGAAAGGAGAGAGGAAACAGGAAGAAGGAATAAATGACAGGAGGGACAAGGAAGAGAGAGAGAGAGAGAGAGAGAGAGAGAGAGAGAGAGAGAGAGAGAGAGAGAAGGAAATGGAGTAAGGGATGAAGGAAATAGGGCATATATAAATGTATCAAATTATCTACATATCCACTTCTATTTTTTTCTGTCTTGTCAACTTTTCTATCTGCCAATCCTCTTCTCTTCACTACTCAGAATTCGAGTCTCCTCTCCTCCCCTCCCCTTCCTTATCTTCCCTTCATCATAATCTCTCTCCTTACACCTCTAACCTCCCCACCCCACTATCTCCTTCCTACTCACTTCTCTTCCCGCCCATCTCCCTCCTTCCCTTCTAAAAAGTTACCTCTCTCTCTCTCTCTCTCTCTCTCTCTCTCGACTCAGCCAATGCAATTTCAACATTCCGCCATTTTGAAGTGGGATCATGTGACGAGGAGGAGGAGGAAGAGCAGGAGGAGGAAGAGGAGAGAGAGAGAGAGAGAGAATGGGAGGAAGGGAGCGTGGAAGGGTTATAAAAGGGCGAGATAAAAAGAAAGGATGAAATGATGGGGAAGAGGGGGTGAAGAGAAATGGGAGGAGGGGAGAGGATGATAGAACAGGAGGGAGGAGTTGAGGGACAAGGGAAGAAGGGGTGGGGGTGAGGGGAAGGGGAGGAAGAAGGGAGAAAATAAGGACTAGGGATGGGGGAATTAAAAAGAAATGGGGATGGGAGTGAGAGAGGAGAGAGATGACAGTGAAGGAAAGATGAAAAAAAAAAAAAAATAGAGAAGGGGTGAAGAGAATCACAAGGTAGAGAAAATGTACATTAAAGGAAGGATCGGATCCAGAGAAAGAGGTGGACTATAAAGAGAGAGAGAGAGAGAGAGAGAGAGAGAGAGCAAGCTTCCCGCCACAACTTGCCTCATAACACCATTGCAAGGCTCTTTATTTACCTCGAGCAGGGCTGCCAACACAACCCCCACACCAGCCCCAACAAATTACACAATTACATACAGACACAGGTGTTGGTGCCTGCAATAGCAGTTGGCTATGCTGCACAACACGCATACACACCTGCAGAGTCGCGTTGTTGTGGTTATTGTGTAATTTAAGGCGGGGTTTGGCAGAACAGTGTGGCAGGGAAGGGTTGGCAAGTTTGTTCAAAATGGCCGTCGTGCCCTTCCAGACTCTGGTACTTTAGTATGGCGGTTTTTATTTTCTTTTTCTTGGTTTGTATCACTGCTTTTTCTCTTAAGTTTCTTCCGTGCTTCATCTTCTACAGTCTTCACTTTTTTTTTTCTTTCGTGATCTCATTCTTCATTCCTTCTCCTGTGGTCTTTTTTCCTCTATCTTCCTTTCATTCTTCAGCCATATATTCTGGCACAGTGTCGTCTTTTTCATGTTCATTATTGTTTTCCTCTCTTCCGTCTTTCATTTCTTACTTAAAATCTTTCGTTTCATCTGTGTTTCCTTTCTCCTAAATTCTATTATTTTGTGTGTCTTCCTTTATTCTCTTTTTCCTCTATAAATATTGTTATCTTCCCCATCAATCTGTAATTTTCCTTTTCTTCATCTTTGTTCTGCGTCTGACTGTCTTATATTTCCTCTCGACACTATCCTCGTCTTTTTAAGCGTTTCTTTTTCTTTTTTATACTCCCATGGTGCTTTCTTTGCCTCTTTTCAGTGCTATCTTGCCTTCTTATCTCCTTTAACATCCGCTTTCTTATCCTCTCTCTCACTCTCTCTCTCTCTCTCTCTCTCTCTTCCCTACCCTCCTTCCCTCCCTCCCTGCCTCCCCTCCTTTCTGTCTCCTTAATAGTCACTCCATCTCCTTTTTTCTCCCTCCTTTCCTCCCTTGATTCACCCTCACTTCCTCCCTTCTCTTCCAGGAATCAATTTTTCCTGCACCTCTCATTCTCATTTCCGTCTTCCAATTTCTCTCGCTTCCTCCTCTTCTGTTTCTCTTCCTTTCGTTTACCCTCTTGTTGCCCTCCCTTTGCTTTCTTTTTTTTTCTTTTTCCTATTATCTTTCTTTCTCCTCTTCCATCTTCTCTTTCTGCTTCTTCTCCCCCTCCTCCTCCTCCTCCTCCTCCTCATCATCATCATCATCATCATCATCATCATCATCATCATCATCGTCATCATCATCATCATCCATTTCGTTCTATCTTTTTTTCTTTTATGAACTAATTTTCCTCTCTCTCTCTCTCTCTCCTCTCTCTCTCTCTCTCTCTCTCTCTCTCCAATTTTCTCAGTCTTCCCTTTTTCTTTTTTTTATCGCTCTCGCATCCGATCTTTATTTATTTCGCTTCTTCCTATTCTTTTTCGCTGCCTCCCTTTCTTGTCTTCTGCTTTCAGTTTACTTCTCCTTGTAACACTCCTATCTTTCCTCTCAGACTCCTTCCGCTCTTTCCTTACTTTCTACTTCATAGTTACCTCTCTTCCTCCTCCTCCTCATTTTCCTTTTCTTCTCTCTAATCTCTCTTGCTTCATTTCCCCCTTTTCCTTCGTCTGTACCTCTCCTCTGCTTCTTCCCCTCTTGCCCCTTCCCCTCTACTGTTTCACTTCCTCCTTCATCTTCCTCTCAATCTCATTCTCTCCTTCATTCCTCCTTTCCTTCCATCTCACCACATCTCCTCTCTTCCCTTCCTTCCGCCTCTCATTCCTCCTCCCCCAATCCGCCCCTCCTCCTCCTCCTCCTTTCTCTCCTCCTCCACTCTCACTTCCTCCTTCTCCCCCTGCCCCCGCTATAAATCAGGCCCCCAGTCATAATAACGCCTTTCTCCCGTTAACGCCCCACTCCATCACCCCCGCCACCTGCCACCAATCACACCCAACCTTACAACTTCATCCACCAATCAGCCGCCCTCTTACAACACTTCCCACACAATCCTAGTTCTCTCTCTCTCTCTCTCTCTCTCTCTCCTGTACTCACTCTTTCCCCTCTTCTCTTGGATTCTCCCATTTTCCATTCCACTCGTCTCTTAGTCTCTGTCGTTCTTGATTCTCCCTCTCTTGGTCTTTGGTTTTCTCTCTCTCTCTCTCTCTCTCTCTCTCTCTCTCCTGTCTTCTTGGTCGGTAATTCACGTTCTCTCTCACCATCTCCTCTTTCTCTTCCTGATGGTTTCTGTCTTTCGTGATCTTTCTCTTCTTCCCCCGCCTCTCTCTCTCTCTCTCTCTCTCTCTCTCTCTCTCTCCACCACCTGCCACCAATCACCGCCACTCTTACAACTTCATCCACCAATCAGCGTCCTTGTTACATCCACCATTTCACCCCGCCCGCTTCTTACCACCCAATCATGGACTCTCTCTCTCTCTCTCTCTCTCTCTCTCTCTCTCTCTCAACTTTTTCACATTCTTATTTCAACGAGAATTTTTGAATACGAGTCGAGGACGAGGGGGGGAGGGGGTTAGGGAGCGATTATAACGGTCATAACGTTTTTTAAAAAATGTGATTATACCGGTCTTCCCGAGTTTTTAAAATTTCAATATGGCGTTCATCGGGATTTTTTGTAATTTGATTATCTATCTTCCAACAAACGTATCTATCTTTATCAGTAATACGAATACGTGTTTGTATAAGAATATGTATGTATTTATGTAGGTAGGTGCGACGTGACGGGTGTATGTTTTTGTCTGCCTATCCATCCATCCATCCACCTGTCTATATACCTATCTATCTAAATGTGTCTGTCTGCCTGTCTGTCTGACGCAGCATCCTAAGAGAAGTGGTCTCGCCAAAGGACCCCCAAGCGTTTCTGTCCCTATTCAGTAACGACCCCTCTTGCCACGACACCCTATCCTCCATCGCATCACACAATCGGAAAATAACTCCAATAATATTTCCTCCAATTTATTATACCATTCTTTTATCTGATAACGGTTATAGCCTTTTTTATAAGTTTCATAATATAGGTCATAACGATTTTTTTTACTTCGATGATAATGGTCGTACGGGTTTTACGAATTTGAATATAACGGCCATATTGTTTTTACGAGTTTAAATTCGACGATCATAACGCTCTCTCTCTCTCTCTCTCTCTCTCATTTTTTGGTCGTCAATGGTACCTTCATCCCGTATATAATTGTCATACTTTACTTCGCATTCTCTGTATCCGATGCCTTTAGTTAATTCTTGCTATCTCCAGACGATTTTCTTCACCTTGCACATGCCCTCTCTTCCTGCAGGGATAACAGAAGCCGACATTTAACCCCTCCAGCTCAAAAGCCTCTCCCAGCTTGAAGAAAATCGTCTGGGAATAGCAAAGATTAATATACGAATGACGTTATCGTAGTGAAGTGCTAGAAAAAAAAAGTTCCAACTCACTCTCTTTCTCTCCCATATTTTTTCCCCAGATCTTAATGAATTCCACTGTCAGGATCGAACTCGCAACCTTACGATCTGCAGCCCATTACTCTACCAACCAGACCACACCAATCATCCCTCAATTAACCCCATTTAATCAAGATATCAAATTTTTCCTCCCTCCCTCCCTTGTCCTTGGCCGTAATCAGGTAGGGACTTAACGAGCGCTAGCCAATTTATCGCGCTAACGAGTCGTCATGATCGCCTCTTGAATACGGGTCGTTAAGAGGTGATGGCTGGTCGTTACCCCCTCCTCTGCTAGGTGGGGTAGTTATGGTCATTAGGATGGTGATGATGATGATGATTATGCTGGAGAAGATTAAGCAGTTCAGGCGGTGATGATGGTATCATCATTACATTCTTCATCAGTATAATAGCAGTAAAAGATAAATTGTTCTAATCTTTATTTTATATTCATCTCTCTCTCTCTCTCTCTCTCTCTCTCTCTCTCTCTCTCTCTCTCTGTCACATACGATTCGAAAAGTCGATTGCCTTGTGCTTTCCCTGTAACCGAGACGTCATGATCGCCTCTGTCTCGATGGGTTTTTAGGTACTTGTGCGTCTCTCTCTCTCTCTCGATCTGCGTTTGTATGTACCTTGTGCGTCTGTCTGTCTGTCTCGTGCTAACCCGTCTCTCCTCCAAACAGGTCAAAATCTGGTTCCAAAACAGGCGGATGAAGTGGCGGAACTCCAAAGAGCGAGAACTCTTGGCCTCGGGCGGCACCAGAGAGCAGACCCTCCCCACCAAGAACAACCCCAACCCGGACCTTTCAGACGTGGGCGAGATGGATGCCAGAACCCAGATCCCTAGCTCCACAACGTCTTCCTCTTCCTCTTCCTCCTCCTCCTCTTCTCAGCCGTCTTCGAACTCCTCCATTACCCCTGGATCCCAATCTTCCTCTGCGTCTTCGTCAAATAAGGATGATCTTTACCTCCACCATCATCACCATGGATACGAGGATTATTCAGAGGAGGCTGAGTTTGGGGAGGGAAGGGGAGGGATAGGGGAGGGAATGGAGGGGAGAGGAGGAGGAGGAGGAGGGATGGAGGGAAGGGGAGGGATAGGGATGGAGGGAAGGGGAGGGATAGGGATTGACGCAAGAGGACTGGGATTGGGTGCAGGAGGGTTGGAGGGAGTTGAAGGGAGAAGAAGTGGAGGAACAGGAGGAAGGATGGACCCCTTTCCTCCTCCCTCCTCCACTACTCTCCCCCCGAAGATCCAAATCAAGGATCTCACTTCCTTGGCTGCCTCGGTCTCGTTCGGCCTCGCTGCAGCCGCGTTTCGAGATCACGAGGCCGAGTATTCCGACGAGGACATTAACGTGACGGACGAACTGGCGGGATCGAACGAGGACAGCGAGAACGATTGAGGACAAAATGAACCAATAAAACAGAAAAACCATGGGAACGACCGGCTTAAAAAAACGACTGAGGACGAAAGATTAAGAAATATAAAATGACGAATGATTCTGAAAGAGGAAAATAAAAGCAACTGAGGACGATATGGCAAAAGATATAGAACGAGAAATGGAAAAACTGTGATAAATCAGAGAAAGTTAGACATAAAAAGAAACTGAAAACAAACGTGAGATATGGAAGATGGCAGGGAAAACGGTGAAAAATGTGGGAAAAAGTAAGAGAATGGGAATGACTGAGGTTCTAGAGGAAAAGGAAAAATTAAGAAGAGGACAAATGAACGGCTGAAAAATACAGAAAGACTGAAAATGAAGAATGGTGATCAAACGCTGGGTTGCATAAAAAAAATAAATAAAATAACGGAATGAAAGAATGCAATGGGATAAAAGAAAATGTAAAGTTGAGATGAAAAATGAAAAAGGAAAACGTATACCAAACAAAAATTATGGAAAAATGAACAATCAATACACGACGAAAGGAAAGGAACAGAGTATGGAGGGAAATGATTATATGAGTGAAAATAATGAAAAAAAAACTGAAGTGAATAAGGAATATAAATACTAAAAAGGAAAAAAGAATAACACACAAAATATCGCAGGAAATGCTCGGTGTCAGAAGAGACACAAACTTTGCAGGAAATTACACAAAAATACAACGGAAGGAGAAGAAATACGATTCCGGAGCAAGAAAAAATGAAATAATTAAAGAATGAGAAGTTTAACCACATTGGCAAAAATATATAAAAGAAAATAAAGTGTAAATAAGAGACAATAACACGATGACTAAAAACAGACTTAAGATAAAACAAGAGTGAAGAAGGGACAACGAAATGCAAAAGCGAGTGATCAAGTTAAAGTGAGAGAGTGAGCAAGTGTACATAGGTGATTTTCATTGGGTGACCCTAAACTTTAAGGCTGATTTTGAGGTGACCCCTTTTTTATGTACTTTCTGAGGTCAGGTCATTCCCTACGTCAGGTTCATGTACTTATTACATGTACACGCTAAAGAATTTCAGTATACACAGTACATACATACATGCCCGGTATGCACACACACACACAAATATCATCCTACCCATACACACTTATGTATATAAATTCCATGCTAACACACGCACTCCTACACGCAAGCTTAAGTACAACCACACACACACACACACACACACACACACACACACACACACACACACACACACACACACACACACACACATTCGAAGCAGGGTCCTTAATAATGTACATAGTGAAGGCCTATGAACGTGCCCCCTTTAAAGTGTTATTCCCCATTACTGTAACATACATTAACAGTACTCCGTGTGTGTGTGTGTGTGTGTGTGTGTGTGTGTGTGTGTGTGTGTGTGTGTGTGTGTGTGTGTGTGTGTGTGTGTGTGTGTGTGTGTGAGAGAGAGAGAGAGAGAGAGAGAGAGAGAGAAAGAGAGAGAGGTCAGGGCTGGTCAAAATTAAGCTCATTTTCTTCCATTAGTACAATAGATGCTACGGTTTTCGATGTGAAGAACTCAATTCCACTCAAGAGGCGACTGGCGGCTTTGGGATCATACAGTGCCACCATAGACGTAGGCCGGTCATCTACCCCTCGATCTATCCTTCAATTAGCCTAACATCCTAACCCCTCTGATCGCAAATTCAGGCAGCGCAGAGCGGGGTGTGTGTCGGGTGGGTGTTATGGCGGGTGTTTGTGTGTTTAATGGCAGGCGGGGGTGTAATAAATTGCTATGCACTACTTCATCACCATAATTTCATAAAAAGTGGGAAATAACAGGATGCAACTTTGGCAACAATTGGCACGCAAAAAGAATGCCAATGTGTGATGAATAAATTTGTACTGGAGGGGACAAAATGGAAAATACAAGCTACGAGGCAACGTAATACTAAGGCAAGTCTACCAGGTGATTATTCGACTCGCTGCAAACTGAGACAGCAATATCAAAGTAAAATATCCATGGAACAGTGGTGTTGCGGAGTCAGTGCTGGCGTGACCTAATATTTTATGGTACGGTGGGATGGGTGCTACAGAGTGCTATGTGTGGGGCACTAATTTTGATGGGGAAAAAAAAAATACCTATTATTTATGGTTCCTTAACCCATTCGTTGCCACGGACGTCGTAAAGTTACATTATTCAGTTATGTTAAAATTTCTTGATTTTGAATGGTAAGACAATAATTCTGAAATGATAAAGAATTAGTTAATTTATAATGATAAATTGACTAAATTATACTGCAGTACTAAAATAGGAGTATTTGCATTACTTTAAATTTATTGATTCGGTACTGCTAAAATGACTTTATTGAAATTAGAATTTAAGAATACTTTAATTACTGTACAACAGTTAAAAGTTAATTTAATCCATTCAGTATCCCTTTTTTTAAGTTCTATCCTCGCTAGGACTAAACAATATCACATGACTTAACTGAGGCCTCTCATGCTGACGGGGTTCATGGAAATTAACCGTAACTCCTTCACCACTACACACTGTCCCAAAACGAGGACATTATCTGGCAGGAGAAATAATACTGGCACTGAATTGAAGGGGTTAATCGCTGCAAAATAAATAAATAAATAAAATCTGGAATAAGCACAGTCACAGGCGTCACTCCAGGGCTAAATAAAATGTTTGGCGATAGGAAGAATAAATTACAGAAGACCTGATGGTACTTAAAGAGTTAATGGGTACTGCACATCCCCCATTAACACACATGATCTTTTCTAAAATTGTATGTAATGGTCTGGCGGTGGCACGAATGAAACACTGTATGGCGATACCGAGCTTACATTTACAAGGCCAAACTAGTCGTGTAGAGTTGGTTTACTTTCCTGAAATATACAAATAAATATAAATATATAAAAACTGCACACTTTCGCTGTGTTAAAAGGAACTGTTTGGGTTTTTCTGCACAGGAGGAAAACACAAGAACCTGATTGTAGATACGGAAAAGGAGCAATCAACCCTGATCAATTCTGCCACAGACCACGTTAATCTGGAGTTAAAATAATTTACTTAACATCTACGGGATCGGTGTCGCAAAATGACGGGTTATTTTAATTGGCGCCAGACGATTTAATTCTGCCTAAGGAAATCTCCACTCCTCGAAGGGTTAAATTTTCCATGTTTAAAAACGGGTGGAAAATGTGTAGCGGTATATCGAAGCTGGCTGAACACACCACTATACCAGGCTGAAGCAGTAGTATACTTGGCTAGCGTTATAGCAGGGTTGTTGAAGCTGCAGTGCTACAATGTTTACTTGCAGTGTTGAAGAGTGTATCGCTTAATGTGTGATGTTGAAAAAGGATTGGTTTAAAGAATCGAAGCTTTGTTTTATCGACAGTGCCAAAGTATAGCCTAAAGTTTATAAAAAAAAAAAAAAAAAAAAAAAAAAAATTATACTTCTTATTCATTATGAAAGTATGATCAGTATTCTTCACGAGACTTGCAATATAAAAAAACACTGACAAAAATGTTCCCTCCGTGGAAAATAATTTGCCAAAAGAGAAAAAAAAAAAAAAGGAAAAAGAAGTTACTGGGGGTTTAAGTCAAAATTATGTTATCGAACAGATTGCCTACTGCAATATTCTTGACTTCGTGAATACCTGTCCTGAACCTGCCGTGTGTGTGTGTGTGTGTGTGTGTGTGTGTGTGTGTGTGTGTGTGTGTGTGTGTGTGTGTGTGTGTGTGTGTGTGTGTGTGTGTGTGTGTGTGTGTGTGTGTGTGTGTGTGTGTGTGTGTGTGTGTGTGTGTGTGTGTGTGTGTGTGTGTGTGTGTGTGTGTGTGTGTGTGTGTGTGTGTGTGTGTGTGTGTGTGTGTGTGTGTGTGTGTGTGTGTGTGTGTGTGTGTGTGTGTGTGTGTGTGTGTGTGTGTGTGTGTGTGTGTGTGTGTGTGTGTGTGTGGACTGGTTCCCTGGTTAACAAAAAGAAAAAGGGCAATGTTAATAAATAATAATAAATAACTTCAATAAAAATACATTGTGATACAAGTTTATCATGTGGCTTTATCATCATCTTTCTACGCTTGGTACCCGTTTCGCCGCCTCTTCCCGTTTTCTCCTGTTACGGTGCCGTTGTTCAGATGGCGTGAGAAATTTCCTAACACCTATTCCTCAGCGATTTCTTTTGCCCTTCCCTTCAGCCCGAGGACGTTAATGTTCGCTAAATCCTTGCTGCCACCAGACGATTTCTTTCAGATCGTCTACGCTGAAAGAAATCGTTAGACAATAAAAAGAATTAACGACAAAAAGGCGTCCTCACACTGAAGGGCTTAACATCATCATCATCATCATCATCATCATCTTGTTTTACTAATGAAAAATGTAGCCAGGACATCATTTCTTTCATTCTTGTTGCTCTCAGACGATTTTTCTCAGCCCAGGAAAGCGCTATAGTAGTGAAGGGGTTGCTGAAGGCTATATCTAACCCCTCCAGTCTCTAAAGCTCCTCCTACGCTGAGGAAAATCGTCTGGAAATGGGAAGATGCAAAAAAAAAAAAAATCCGCAGACAGAAGGGATTAAGATGCACATAGTTTACAACCGAATATTTAGGTGTTGAGGGTAAAATAAATCGCTAAGGACGAGATGCTACGGAGCCTCCCGAGCCACCGAGGATACGGCTCACTGTCTTCGTTATTATCCTTGTGTTGCTTCCTCCCACTTTTGTAAATAATAAGTGTAAGCGTGGGTGACAGAATGGGAGTGGGGAGTGAGGTTGGAATGATGGAGGTTGGCGACTCTCTCTCTCTCTCTCTCTCTCTCTCTCACACACACACACACACACACACACACACACACACACAATACCCCAGTCCACATACCAGTAATTCTTCACCTACCCCCTCCTCCTCCTCCTCCTCCCACAATACAGACGCACACAAAATTTTTTACTTCTCTCTCATAATTAAACATTATAAGTTACCATAAAATCATTCTCCATGCTATCTATAAAATCAACACACCTGCACGAGAAAAAAAAATGCAATAATCAAATAAAAGAATAAAATTAATTAAAAGCAAAATTTCAAACTGGGCATCAAATTTGTCTCGATGTAAAAATGTCAATAATTAAATAAAAATGTATACATGTACTTACCCACAGATTCGATACAATTAGCCATGAGCAATAAATATCCACTTTTTTAATGACATGACATAAAACAAAATGTAGTTCATGAATATAACAAATTACCTGTATCTCACAACTCTTCCTCCTCCATTGCTGATTGTACAGTCGTGGTCAACTAGTCCGATACTCTGCTTCGAAACCGTATCAAAATATAATCGGACCCTGACTGAAGTAACCATCTATAATCAAGCGGGCTGGAGTCTGGTTTTGTTAATATCGGAACTTCAAAGATGGAAAAAGGCTACTTACGGTGGCTGTACAATACACGATGACATCTTGCTCATAAAAGAAATATTAATAATCGCCTTCCCAATCTCGCTTCATTAAGTTAGAAAACCAAACATGCAAAGGAATTATTTGTATATCAACTGTACAAACTCCTGACAGTAAGTGTGCGAAATCTAATGCGATCAATAGTAATTAAATAGGTTGGCATCTCACTTCATTAATTCGAATCCCAAAGTAGTAACGAGATAACTGACTGCAATTGTACGTGTAAATAAAAACTAAGACAAAATAAGAAGGCGAAAAAATAATGATGATAGAAAATAAAGAATAGTACTTACATTCGAAGGTGAAGTGTGCAGTCGTGTTCTTCTTCCAGTTCCTTTTTTTTTCTTCCTCCTCCACTTCCTCGGTGTATGGTGAAGGAGAGAGAGAGAGAGAGAGAGAGAGAGAGAGAGAGAGAGAGAGAGAGAGGGAGAGAGAGAGAGAGAGAGAGAGAGAGACCTGCCCCCACCCACTCTGTCATCCTGCAAAAAATAAAACATATCATAATTACCACTGTCGTTTGTACTCCATCCCCCACCACCATACAGAAAAATTGTACCTTTATTAATTATTTATATTCTGTAAGTACTATTTTATCTCTCCACATACTGGTACATCATTTTATTATCATTCAGAATTTATTTTAATATATTGTCTAAAACCTTACCTCTAATCTTAAAACCAAGAGGCTTCTATGATTCAGCAAAAAATAATAATAATAAAATAAAAACCATCTGGTA